>NC_079880.1:8897-611897 GCF_029227915.1 Hydractinia symbiolongicarpus
CCCTCAACTTTACTAATACAATTTCCAGCATACTCAAGAAGAAATTCACCATGTTGAAATGTTTTTGTAGCAAACACTCCAAAACCTTATAAAAAAAGTTGTATCATAATAATGTAAAACAGTTCACACCCTATTTGGAAGCATAATAGATGTATACCTATGTTGTCATTGATGAATAATTTCTGGAAACCACTTTGATCTGCTTTTTGTTTGCAATAATACTTTGCAATAGAACGTGGGTCTGTCTCACGCTTATTCTGTCGTCTCTAAAAATAAATACAAAGATGAACAAATAAAAATTGAAGTAAATGAAAAGTAGAATTTCACCCTTTGGCAGCCAGGTCACTTTTTTATTTTTTTCAAGAAACGTAGATGTACTCTAAAGAATCACAAATAAAATTCCTTTCATATAGTAAAAAAATAATTTTACTAAATTAAATTTAAATTTTACAAAAATTTGAATAAATTTTATGTTACCTAAAATTATTTAAAGGTTACCTCCCGCGAAAAATAAAGGTAACTGCATATACAAGTACTTGAAAGGCTGTCTAGGAATTTGAATATTTTTTTAAAAATTCTTGATTGGTTCTTTAGAATTTGGACTAAGAAGATTTACTAATTATGCATGATGACAAGCCATAGAGAGTTAAAAATGTTTCCTAGCCATTCACTTTGACGCGTTTTGAACATTTTTACATAAATTTTAACATTTAGTTATCATAATTATGCTCAATTCATACTCATGGCATCATAATTTTGCATAATTAGCACAACTTTTAAGACAAATATCTCAGAAACGGATAAAGATTTTTCAAAAAAATAAAAGGATTTCTAGAGAACTTTCAAAAATCTTTCATATGAGCTTAACTTAATTTTTTGCGGGAGGTAACCTTTGAGGTGGCAGTAACCCTTCTTTAGCTGTCCAAATAGCTGAATTATTTACTCAGTGTTTTATTTATACCATTTTATTTTACTATTTCCTAGAAATATAGGCCTTAATACATAAGAAAATGATTTTAACTTAACACTAAAATTGCTGAGTCAGCAGAAATTTCTTTTTAAAAATGTTTCAAAAACAAGAAAAACTTTTTACAATCTCGTTATTTTTCATCAGCTTCTGTTTTTAAATGAACCTTGGGTTAACCCTGTTAAAACGGTGTGCGGATTTTTTTTGTTCATTCTTATTTTTTTAACAATAGCCTTTAATCTTTTTTCAAAAGATTTTTTGTTAGCATCCCCTGCTGCATCAAACGCTGTTAAAAGAAAAATATCCCGAATAAAAAGATTTCCGCACACCGTATCATGGCTGCATGATTCACCAAGCATGTCTGAAAATTTTAAAGTAAAACGAAAATGCTATTGAAAGTTACAGCTTGTGCAATGTAGCATAATGAAGATCATCTTAAATTTCTTCATAATGCGCCATCTTTGTTGTTATTAACGTTTCTCTTTAATAATTACATCATTTCTTTCTGTACAATTTCACAACCATGTAGACTTAAACTATACTCGGGAAAACTAATTAATTATTCATGAATTTTATTTTAAAGAGGAATTTTTAAGGCTAAATATTTTTGGTGAAAGATAATAGTATTATAGCCATAAAATCGTGACAAGTGTGTTATAACAGAAAAAATTGGATATATATAGTCTGAAAATAACCTTACGTCACCAATTATGTAAAAAAAATCCGATTTTTAAAAGGATTACTGCCACCTTAAAATAATGTTTTATTATTGTAATAACATATACAGTACCGCTTAAATGTACACAAGTTTTAGGATCTCATGTCTCATTTCTACATAAATATCTCTTATTCATTACCTCTTTTGTAGACTGCGTAATTGAAGAATTAAAAACAGCGCTTCATTTTTTGCGTTTTTATTTCCATGTGATTTCTTTGAATAATATTACTCGCTACAGTTTTATTTAGGAGCTTGATTGTTCACGCACATAAGGAATGAGTTCGTATTTTAGGCGAGTTATTATTCACTTGTCTAACACATTTTAGGACCGTGCCAAGGTGCATGCGTGCGATCGCGCACCTAATATGAGGCAGTCTGCAAAATCATTTCTATACATCTTAAATAACGAAACGTTGTGGTAAAAAAAAATAGTTAGGTGTGATTCACACTGGCTAATATTCACATTGCACTTGTAAATTTTGCTTACAAGTGCGATTTTTTGCACTCCATATAGCACTGGTAATTTTTTAGCGGGTGCTTTTTCTGGCTCTGGCCTGACATATTAGAAAAGTTAAATCATTGTGGGTATTAAATGTGTGTTTTTGTAAAATAACCTTCACACAAAAAATCATTGCTACCTGTTTTGTTTTGTCTTAAAATGTTTGTATGTTTTTTTGTGTCATAAAACAAACGATACAAAGTACATTATATACTTCGTTATGCTAAACGAAAACAATATTAAAGGTACTGTCCGATTAAAAAACAATATCTTTTCTTTTGTTTTATTAAGTATCAAAAATAACGAAGATTGCACTCTTAAACAACAAAGATTTATCCAATACTTAGCACCATCGTTTGTTTGTTTTGATCTTGCTGCACTAGCCTACCATCTTCACGAACTTTCGAACGCGGCAAAAGGACTGGGTCAATTCATTATTCAGCACATTTTTGCTTGTGACGTAGTTACCTGGCTTCTTATTAGGCGAACCCCCCGGACTTGCGCATCGAACTAAATGTTTATTTATATTTTTTTTCCTTTGTTTAAAAAAGTTCTTCATGAAGATAGCAATGAATGAAAATAATTCGCAGGTTCTAGGATTTCAATTCGAGCCGGAAAGAACAGCGAATGATGAGCTAGTTCCGACTTTTCAAGACGTAGACGAACATAACATTGGAAACCTTGTTGCTCCTACTCCTAAATGTGAGAGGATGCCCTCTGAAGTGTAGAATGTTTTTGCTGTCACGAGACAGACTCTCAGTCTTTTTCAGGAATATTTGAGTAGGTGTGCGATGATTCGCACGTGTAAATCAAGTAACGCGTGCGATGTAAAACGCACGTGCAAAGAATGTTACGCCTGCGATACGGGCTCCGAGGTTATTTTTGTTGCGCATTCATTTTGCGGTAGAAAAGTGGGGGACGTTTTAAATCGTAAACCCCAAACACGATGATCGAGCGTCTACTGGTATAGCGACTCTCTCAATCTTAACTTCCTTTTCTACATGTCCGAAATAGTATGCATGACTATACTGTCATTTTTATATTTATTGTTTATTTTTCACAAGCAAATAGGCAATGCTTTGTTTTCAAATTAAAAAAAATCTTTATCCACGTGGCTTAAATAAAACTTCAAAATTCATTCAAAAAGTTCAGCTACACTTTAACAAAATTTTTACAGAAAAAAATTTATACCGCCCGTGGGTTTCGGTTTTACAGGCATAAAGAAAAAATCCATTAAATTCGGACCTGCTATGGTTTCCAATTATTTTGTCAAATGAAGAAATTATCTACAATTAAATCCATGATAAAATGTCTATTCCGCCTGTAAGTGCAGTTTTGCAGACTTGCTTCATCCGTGCTCCGTCGGCGTTCACCTCCGCATTAGTTAAGAACCGCATGGCTGGATTTCTTGTGTAAGACCTGGTTACCAACGACGAAGGGGCCAGGCAAAAGAGATTTATGTCTACGTAGTTCTTTTAACTAAGTCAGGAGTCGGTGAATTAGCTAGGATGGTCAGGTTGGCTATGAATAGGCTTGCTCGTGGATTAAAAGGACCAGGACTATTCAATAATTTCTGAGATCTAAAAGTGTCCAACCAATACGGAAATCTATCGGACGTTTTGTCTGACGACTGTCCAAAAATTATTTCGAGGGCTGCCATCGCACGCTACATCGCACGCTACAAAATGGATTTTATAGGTTGATTTTGAAAACTCAATATTTATTTTTCAGGCGTGCGATTAATCACACGCCTGAAACGATTTAGGCGTGTGCCAGGGCGTGCGCGTGCGATCGCACTCCTCTCCTGAAAAAGACTGGACTCTATTAAATATTTTCAATTACATGGTATAAAAGTTTCTACTCCTTCATGAGTAATTCTTAGATGCGAGTGTGATTGAGTAATATTGTAATATTTTTCAGATAAAAAATGTATTACGGAACACGAAGAATTCCGAGCGGTGGTTTTATTGAAGAGTACGCTGTGAACATCTTTGGTGGCACTCCATGACAGAGAGTTTCGAACGACCACCTAGTTACCAGCCCCCACTCACCTCCTTAACATCCTTTTCTTTCCTCCGTTCAGATATTTCTCTGACTTTTGGTTTTTCCTTATACGGAAGATTTTTTTTTGGATCCTTGAGCAGCGAAAAAAAAATTTTATCCTGTTTTTTTCGACTGTTGTTAGTGGAATTCACAACAGCGCACCACGACATTATTCTGCCTCTCAACCTTACTGAATGTGCGATCTGAGTCTAATCTCTCTGTGGCGGGACATCTAGTGAAGAGGAAACTAATTTTTAATTATTGATTGGTTGTCTTTAGAGTAGCTGAAACAACTATGCAACCCTAAGGCTAAAGTCATATTGAACTTCAAGTTTTATTAGCGAAAGCTTCTTACTTAGGTTCGTACAGAATTAGCACAGTGTGTGTTTACCTTAAGGTCTAGACACATCTCTCGCCTTCGATTTTTTAATTCCATATGAATAATTCATAAAAAGCGGTCTTTCACAATTCAGGGGGTAAAATTACCATAATTTTTAAACATATAATAAAATATCAGCCCTGGCCCACGTTTTATCTATTTTGGTCAGTTCGGCGCGCTCCAGGTAAATACGTCACACGCGACATATTAGTTCAGCCTCGCTTAAGTGCCTATCATCCGCCATCCATATAAACAATCGAAGCGAGAGACCGCATGCTTTTTTGTAAACAAGAATGAGATATTGTTCAGTTGGTGTTAGGAAAGAAAACAAATAATTATTTAATTATTTTATAGAAATTAGTTCCAAATAAGAATTTTTTGTCAAAATTTTAGTTGATTTTTAATCGGACAGTACCTTTAAGTGCTTTGTTTAAAGTAAAAAGTACAAACGAAGTCCATACAAACTTTTTTATAACATGATACAAAATGTTTTCTTGTCACTTAAAAAAGGAATATGGCCACGTTAAAGCTCTGTAGAGACATTTTCTCATCATTTTAAAAATAAATACAACTTTCAAGCTTCATAGAGACGTTTTCTCATCACTTTAAAAAGAAATATGGCCACGTTAAATATATAATATATATGTAAATATATGGTAGTATAAAGACAAAGTGATTTTATGCCAAATACAAGTCAAAATATAGTACGTTTATATTAAGCCTGTTAAGTATTATAATTTATTAATTATAATCGAATAATTATTCTATTGAATTCTTCACCACCATCATTTGCATGGTGAAATTTAGCCCATAGTAGGATTAAGTACTTTTTTCTACAAGAAAAAAAACTTACTTTTGACATTGATGCAAACTTTTATTTATTGTCAATTTACCTAGTAACAAAGATTTAAATATGCTAAACATGGACCATAATATATTGTTCTGTTTCACATGAAAACCTATTACCATAATCAACTTTTTTTAACATATATATACATAGATATTTCAGGGTGTTTGTAGTTGCGGCAATCATGTCTCAGCTGAATAGAACCAACCACAATAATTTACAAAATGATTAATTAAATGTGTGAGTGGGTCAGGAATACATAGCGGGGTGCAACTTACCGAAAGAGATTCAGGAGAGTTTACTGTATTTAAAGAAACTCCTAGTTTTGCAAGGAAAAGACTATACATTTGTTTAAAAAATTAAGCAAAACATATACTTTTTTATTGTAGTAAAACATCGTTACTATATCTGAGCATCCCACAAACTACCAAGTCAGAAAATCAAATAATTTATGACAACATTAATTTATCAATCAAAACAAGATTTGCTTAAATTTGACGGAAAACATAATTCAGATATACTGTGATAGTATTGTTCTGCCCAATCTTAGGAGACTGCCCAATATTTGGACATAAAAATGCCCAGTTCGTCAAAAGATTAGGCAGGAGACCATGGATGTGACACACAAGCTCTGTTGTTTGCAAGACCCTACAAACATTCTCAGGCACATTAAAAAAAATATATTTGGGGTATGTACATCAAAAACGAATTTGCCAGTACTGTTGAATTGACCAGGCCAGATTTGGCTAAGACGGGGGCCGTTTCAAGATTGGGCAGAACAGTATCATTGGGAAATTAGCAAGATAGTTTGGTGATATTGTTTTCGAAAACGCTGTATTTGATCCAATTTGATCAATAGACATATAGTTAAAATTGTAATACTATTCTCACTTCAAGGGAAGGTTATATTTTTTGTGGTGAGTCAATAAATGTAAGCTTGCTGTATCAAGCTGGTTTCTAATGTCTGACATCAAGCAATGACAGATGAGCATTAAGTGCACAAGAAATGTGCATGATTCTGTGCAAAAATGCAAATTTGGACCAGAAAACACACACACATTAAGATTCCAGTATTTTGTGCAATTCAAACAACCATATTTCAACCATGACAATATACAGTAGTAAAAGCTGTTAAATTGAAAGCTATGACCTTGACCAAGAGAATAATAAGGCGTCAAATAAGAAAAACTGTTTTTACACTCAGCTATGCTAGCTAGCTATCACAGTGAAGTTAGTTTTAGTCAAATTCATAAGAAAATAAAAGAAAACAAAGAAAGTAAGAAACAGAAAATAAAAACACAAGAAACTTTGGCAGCTCAAAGCGCGAAGAACTTTCCCGCGTCCAATATATGACGTAATGTTGGTCAATACTGCTACGCTATTGGTCAACAGTTTTTGGTTGCCTTCATATATAAATGGCGAACATAGTTACGCTAAATTCAGCGGTGCCTGGAGAAATTATGAAAAGGTATATGGTTACAATAGATTACACTTTGTTTTGCCCTCGAAAGGAGATGGTCAGAGAATCTATATACTTTAAATTTTTAAGTTTTTATTTCCTAGTTACGCCTGTGTATGTTAAGGGGTTTATAATCTTGGGTAATTAGATCATTTTAATTTGTTGTCTTACTTGTTCAGTTATTTTTGTTAATGTTTTTTAAATTTCTTATAGACTGAGCAAGTTGAATTTTGTAAACAAACTTTATGTAGACAGTTGTTTCATAAAAATGGCGTGTAAAGGTTTTAGCCATATAGCTGTTCTGCCTGGATAATGAACATTGGCCTGATTAAGAAGTAGCTTGCCCTGGTTAAGAACAGGGCAGGAAATACATAATCAGGGCAACATAATCAGGACAGGCCGGCTTATTACTCAAAATAATTATTTGGCACTTATAAAAGGAACATAATCAGGTCAGGCCAGATTGTGTACGACAGTCTAATATTATTTCTCACTTATTATAGAATGAACATAATTGGGGCAAAGGTGCTGATAAGCCGCAAACGCCTGCGCATATATAAGGGCGAGTTCGGGCGACTTTTCGAATTAAATTGACGGTTGTCCGCCGAAACCGCCTGCACTTTCCCGAACTCGCTCGAAACATTCCTGAAATGCAACACCTTGTAACATAAACATGGCGGAAGACAATTAAAGAACACGCTTGAAGAGAAAGGAGGTAATAAAGTTTATATATAAGTTATTTATCAAGTAAATCTTATCAAAACCATAAAAACAGTTCTTTTAAGAACTTAGCTACCATATAGTTAGTTCATTCTAATTTTTATACTTTTTTAAATAATTCTTCGAGAGTCATTTATGGTGAATCTTTTTTTCGGGCATTGTTCGGGACTATGCGGGTTTTTTTCGGCCAAATACTGAATTTTCTTTAAAATGCCGAACTTACCCGAAAACACCCGCACTTTTTACGGTGTATGCGGCTTATCAACACCCTCGTGGGCAGGCCCACTTATGTATGACAGGCAAATATTATTCTTTATTGAATTTCCGTGCCCGCAGGCGTAGGAAATTCTTTAAAACCGACGTTTTTTTCTTTCGGAGCATTTTTTAAGAAAAAATCGACCCTGGGATTTCACGTTCCTCCGTCACAGATTCAAACTTCTTACCCAAGCTCCCTAACTACTTGGAAGTCATCTAAATGACGTTTCAGGCCAAAATTGGTATTTGTTTTCGACAAAATTTGGCACAGTTAACAAAAAAATGTGCTAAACATAATGGTGACATAATAATTTTGATTTTTGTCACCTAAATGTCATTTTAGGCCAAAATTGGTCCAAAAATTCTAACTACTTTATTATAAACAAAATTTGGCACAGAAAAAAAGTATGCTGAAAATGATGGTCACATCAAAATTTTGATTTTTTGTCAACTAAATGCTGTTTAAGACCATAAACGTTTCAAGCGCAAGACTTTTAACTATCAATGATAGGCTGTAATTTTGTTAGCAATTTCTTTTAAAATGTGAGTTTATTATGACACGTTTCGTTTTGTTTCCGTTTGTTTAAGATATAATGTCACATGTGTGCTTTATCTTCAGAGCTTAATGCACCAAACCTCTTCGAATGTCTGGCACGATAACACAACGAATTAGCAGGTTGTCATCAAATATTTTGGTAGCGAGCGGAAATTCTTAGAGCCCCCAGAGCTTCTTGTATTATGCTTCAGAACAAGTCCATTGACGTCTTTGAAGGAATTCATATGATTGATGCCTTAAAAAGTGCTGCCATAGCTACCCGAAATCGGTTGATGCTTACCATGACATTTGGTGTGAGAAAGCTATATTTTTAGCTCAAAAAGTGTGTTACTCCTGCAAAATCTGGGACTTGTGGCCGTCAAAGAAAGAGGTCCAACATTCCTGCTGATAACATTTCAGAATATTTCAAATGGACAACAACTATTCCAATGTTGGTGCTGGAGTTTATTTTTAAGTAAGATGCGCTCTCTCATCAAAATTTAAGTGAATTAATTCAATAGTAAGGTTATATTAAAATATTGGTAATAAATAGTAAAAAGTAATAGTAGTAGTGTCGTAAATAATTATATAATAAGAAATACTCTCCCCTTTTTTTTGGTGATGACAAACCTGCTTGATTTCAAAATGTTCCCCGGGCTCAGTAACTTCGCTGACAGTACCTGGGTCAAGGAGCAACTAAGTTTTTTTCTTTTCTCCATTGATGATTGCGATTGTGATTGCTATAATGACATGATTAATCCATACCTTCCTTTTGTTAAATTTTTCACACATTAGTTATATACAAATTGTAACAAAACAGGTAGCTGTAATGATAATATTTTTGCAAGGATTTTTTGTAAAACACTGACCATACACTGTTGTATGGTAGTAACAAAACAGGTAGCTGCAATGATAATAATATTTTTTAAGGATAAATACACTTATTCTTAGCGTTTAAGTCTTATCATTGAATTCCTGTGCGTGCAGATGACAGAGCCCCTCTCTTTGCTTCTCTATGTTTCTTTTCTTGCCTACCGGGCTCGGCATGACTCCAGCAGACAGTACCTGGTTTCTGGAGCGGCAGTATGACTGTCCATGTTGGACTTAACAAGCTATATTTTCAATATGTTTTTCGTTTGTCCTACAGGCATGCTGACGAGCCCTGACATTGGGGGAAACAGTCTTATTTATTGCGGTGCAGAAGCGATTGCGAAAATATTCCTATTCTGTCATACCTGAGGCCTTACAAATTAAAACACTTATATACGCATTGGTTGCGTAAAACACGCAAAGACCCGAAGCAGTGTTTTTTTTGTTTTTTTTTACGCTTTGACATAGTAAAAAAATTGCCTACATCCGTGCCTGGCGAGGTAGTACGACCTTTAAAAATGTAGGTTGTATAATTATAAATGAGACTGCATCAAATTTCTATTTTGCAGAAATAGGGCACACAATTTATTTGTAGTGTTGAAACGTTCCAGATTAATTTCAATGTGCAATTGGATTTAGAATAAGTATATATACACCATTTTTCTACTTTGTAGAAACAGGGCACACAATTTATTTTTTGACTTGAAACATTACAGGTTACTTTGATTTGTGCAACTGTGGGCTGTTATATTGATTTTTCTATTTTTGCAGAAATGGGGCACACACATTTTTTGACTTAAGGCCAAAATTCACACACGGAAAACGTTCCGCGGACCGGACCGGATCAAACAAAAACAAAGCTTTGCCCATGCACATTGTTAGCTCATTACGCAATCGAAACGGAAAATTGTGCTGTCCGAGAAGCTAGAAGACAGTTGAAATGTTTTTAACTTTTTTTCTGGTCCGCGAAGCGACTAGCATTTTTGACCAATACCAAGCTACAAAATATAGCCAAGTGACATCAAGAAACGACCGGCAGCAGCAAGCACATGTTTTTTATCCATATTATGTTGTTATTATTGTCGTAGCAACGTAGAAATTAATATTCGGTCTTTAACGTACTGGAACAGAACGGAACGAAACAGAACAGATTTTTATCGTTATCCGGTTCGGTCCGTGGAACGTTTTGCGTGTGTGGATACTGGACTTAAAACGTTACTGGTTATTTTGACTTTTGCAGATGCATTATAAATAAGGCCGTATCAATTTTTCTATTTTGCATTACTGAAGCATACGTATTCTATTTTTTGACTTAAAATGCTAGAGGTTGTTTTGATTTGATCAACTGTGTTACAAATCATATTGCATCGATGTTTCTATTTTGCAGAAATGGAGCACACATTGTATTTTTTAACTTAAACGTTACAGGTTATTTTTATTTGAACAACGGTGTTATAAATAAGGCTGTATCGATTTTCCTATTTTGTAGAAATGGGCCACACAATTTATTTTTTGACTTAAAACATTACAGCTTGTTTTGATTTGTGCAACTGCAGCATAAATAAGAATATATTGTTTTTTTTTTTCTATTTTTGTAGAAACGGGGCACACAACATATTTTTTGACTTGTAACATTACAGGTTATTTTGATTTGTGCAAATGTGTTATAAATAGGCAGTATCAATTTTTCTGTTTTTGCAGAAATGGGGCACACATTCTATTTTTTGTGTTGAATCGTTATATATTAATTTCAATGTGCAACTGGATGAAGAATAAGAATACAACATTTTTCTATTTTGTAGAAATGGGGCACACAACATATTTTTTGACTTAAACGTTACAGGTTATTTTGAGTTGTTCAACTGCGTTATGAAAGGCAGTATCAATTTTTCTGTTTTTACAGAAATGGGGCACACATTATATTTTTTTTTTACTTAAAAGTTGCAGATTATTTTGACTTGTGTAGCTGCGTTATGAATAAAGGCTGTATCAATATTTCTATTTTTTCAGAAATTGGGCACACATTCTTTTTTGTGTTAAAACATACATCTTAATTTCAATGCGCACCTGGGTTTACAATAAGAATTATACGAGTATAGAACCAACATTGAGCAATTTAATTTTGTATTGACAATATATTTCGATCTTCTAAAATCATCTTCAGGTTTAAAATATATAAAAACAAGATTAAAATCCGTTATATAAAAAAATGTAAATTGAGTATCACTCCTTTTTACAGTAAAAAAAATTTATCAACAACCGAGTAAAAATTCAAATGTACAAGAGAAAAGAAAATTAAACAATTGACAAGTCTCCCATGAGACACTATCCGTATAAATCAAAATAATTAAAATTTTATTACTAAAGTATGGCTTTTGTATTCATTCTTAGTGTTTAACTTAGGACGTATATCGTTAATAATCAAAGCTTCAAGAGTCTCTAGATGATGCATTGACTTCGTTGATGATGCTAAAATATCTAAAATTATATAAATAGAATGAAATAAAAAATATAAAAATAAAAGTATAAAAATAGAATAAGTAATAACTAAGTAAGTAAGATAAGTAAATATTATATATATTGGATAAAAATGCACCATTTTTCTATTTTGCATAAATGGAGCATACATTCTATTTTTTGACTTGAAACATCAGGTTATCTTGATTTGTTCCACTGCGTTAAATAAGACTGCATTGATTTTTCTATTTTTACAGAAATGTGTCACACAGTTTAGATTTTGACCTAAAACATTGCAGGCTATTTTGATTTGTGCAACTGCGCTATAAATAAGGTTGATTCAATTTTTCTATTTTGCAGAAATAGGGCACACAACTTATTTTTTGACTTGAAACGTTACAGGGTATTTTGATTTGTGCAACCCTGTTGTGAATAAGCCTGCACCTTTTTTTTTTTTATTTAACAGAAATGGGGCACACAATTTAATTTTGACCTTTATAACGTTGCTGGTTAATATCTCTGTGCAACTCTGTTGTTATGAATAGGGCTGCATCTTTTTTTTCTATTTAACAGAAATGGGGCACACAATTTATTTTTTGACTTATAAAACGTTACTGGTTATTATTTCTGTGCAACTCTGTTATGAATAGGGCTGCATTTTTTTCCTATTTAACAGAAATGGGGCACACAATTTATTTTTTGACTTATAAAACGTTGCTGGTTATTATCTCTGTGCAACTCTGTTATGAATAGGGCTGCATCTTTCTTTTCTATTTAACAGAAATGGGGCACACAATTTATTTTTTGACTTATAAAACGTTGCTGGTTATTATCTCTGCCCAACTCTGTTATGAATAGGGCTGTATCTTTTTTTCCTATTTAACAGAAATGGGGCACACAATTTATTTTTTGACTTATAAAACGTTGCTGGTTATTATCTCTGCGCAACTCTGTTATGAATAGGGCTGTATCTTTTTTTCCTATTTAACAGAAATGGGGCACACAATTTATTTTTTGACTTATAAAACGTTGCTGGTTATTATCTCTGTCCAACTCTGCTATGAATAGGGCTGCATCTTTTTTTCCTATTTAACAGAAATGGGGCACACAATTTATTTTTTGACTTATAAAACGTTGCTGGTTATTATCTCTGTGCAACTCTGTTTGTGAATAGGGCTGCACTTTTTTTTCTATTTAACAGAAATGGGGCACACAATTTATTTTTTGACTTATAAAACGTTGCTGGTTATTATCTCTGCGCGACTCTGTTATGAATAGGGCTGCATCTTTTTTTCCTATTTAACAGAAATGGGGCACACAATTTATTTTTTGACTTATAAAACGTTGCTGGTTATTATCTCTGTGCAACTCTGTTTGTGAATAGGGCTGCACTTTTTTTTCTTTTTAACAGAAATAGGGGAAAAAAATTTATTTTTTGACTTATAAAACGTTACTGGTTATTATTTCTGCGCAACTCTGTTATGAATAGGGCTGCATCTTTTTTTCCTATTTAACAGAAATGGGGCACACAATTGATTTTTTGACTTATAAAACGTTGCTGGTTATTATCTCTGTGCAACTCTGTTTGTGAATAGGGATGCATTTTTTTTTCCTATTTAACAGAAATGGGGCACGCAATTTATTTTTTGACTTATAAAACGTTGCTGGTTATTATCTCTGCGCAACTCTGTTATGAATAGGGCTGTATCTTTTTTTCCTATTTAACAGAAATGGGGCACACAATTTATTTTTTGACTTATAAAACGTTGCTGGTTATTATCTCTGCGCAACTCTGTTATGAATAGGGCTGCATCTTTTTTTCATATTTAACAGAAATGGGGCACACAATTTATTTTTTGAATTATAAAACGTTGCTGGTTAATATCTCTGTGCAACTCTGTTATGAATAGGGATGCATTTTTTTTTCCTATTTAACAGAAATGGGGCACGCAATTTATTTTTTGACTTATAAAACGTTGCTGGTTATTATCTCTGCGCAACTCTGTTATGAATAGGGCTGTATCTTTTTTTGCTATTTAACAGAAATGGGGCACACAATTGAATTTTTGACTTATAAAATGTTTCTGGTTATTATCTCTGCGCAACTCTGTTTGTGAATAGGGCTGCATCTTCTTTTCCTATTTAACAGAAATGGGGCACACAATTTATTTTTTGACTTATAAAACGTTGCTGGTTATTATCTCTGCGCAACTCTGTTATGAATAGGGCTGCATCTTTTTTTCCTATTTAACAGAAATGGGGCACACAATTTATTTTTTGAATTATAAAACGTTGCTGGTTAATATCTCTGTGCAACTCTGTTATGAATAGGGCTGCATCTTTCTTTTCTATTTAACAGAAATTGGGCACACAATTTATTTTTTGAATTATAAAACGTTGCTGGTTAATATCTCTGTGCAACTCTGTTGTTATGAATAGGGCTGCATCTTTTTTTCCTATTTAACAGAAATGGGGCACACAATTTATTTTTTCAATTATAAAACGTTGCCGGTTATTATCACTGTGCAACTCTTTGTGGCGCCGTAGATTAGTGGTTATAGCTCTCGTACTCTGTGCGGGAGACCGGGGTTCGATTTTTCTTGACAGCGATTCAACATCGGCGAGTGAATGTTACCATAGCCACGGGTTAACCCAAGCCATGTGAGGGAAATTGGGAAGATGGCACACTGTGTGGGCCGTTGGATGTTGCCGGGAGTTGTCTAGCAGAGCGCGGGCTCTAATTGGGTCTGCTTAGCTCAAAATGAGCATTAAATACTCTAGGACTCTCCATCTACGCCATGGCCCCTCCTGGAAATAATAGACAGGGTATATCCCTCGATATTTGTGAGGCTAGCCATGTAAAAAATGCACATCTATCTATCTATCTGTTATGAATAGGGCTGCATCTTTTTTTCTATTTAACAGAAATGGGGCACACAATTTATTCTTTGACTTATAAAACGTTGCTGGTTATTATTTCTGTGCAACTCTGTTATGAATAGGGCTGCACTTTTTTTTCTATTTAATAGAAATGGGGCACACAATTTATTTTTTGACTTATCAAACATTGCTGGTTATTATCTCTGTGCAACTCTGTTATGAATAGGGCTGCATCTTTTTTTCCTATTTAACAGAAATGGGGCACACAATTTATTTTTTGACTTATTTCTATTTTGCAGAATTAGTGCACACATTTTATTTTCAACGTTACAAGTTATTTTCATTATAAAATTCTGTTATAAGTATATGATATAAATGATAAAGCTTGCGCTATATCATTTATGCAAAATCTTTTACATTTGTTTAGCAATAAAGGATGTTACCATTTTAAATAAGCACCAAGCTCGGGTTTTTTTATTTTTCTATCCCATGCCTATTAAAAATAATTTTGCTTTAAGCTATCCTTATTGGTTTAAGTTCTATAAAAATGAAGCTTGTGGGTTTAAAACCAATACCATAGGAATCAACCGTGACTAAATTAACAAACAACTGTGCTTGTTTTGATCTCTGATTTTACACCTCTATTAACAAAATTCTGCAACATTTGCAGTATATATTCAAGAAAGATTTTTATACTTTTTAGCTCCATTACAACAAAAAAAATTTGGATTTTAATATCTTCTAAAGACTACACTGAAAAAACTCCGCCGATCAAAGTACTGGAGAAAGATTTTTTTACGATAAAGATGTATATATTATAAGAACTAAAATAAAACGTAAATTGAATTATGATGTGATATATTTCCTGTCACTAGTTATATTCACGTGTTTTTAAGAAACTATCCCCAAAAACCTCAAAATCTTTATAAAATTTTGAGAAAACCGCCAGCCTCAGCGTTTTAAACTGCAATTTACAGTCATCATAATTGTAAAAAACAAAACAGAATCAAGTTTCTTTTTATCAGTAAATAAATACACATATACTAAACAAAGTTTTATCTTAAAAATAACAAAATAAGTCGTTTTTGTTCTGCTAATAATGAAAGTCTCATCAAAAAGTAAATAGAGTGATAAAATTTAAGAAATGATTAAGAAAAATTCAGCCTATATTCAGGCATTTTGCTAAGAAAATTGAGACTCAGGTCAAAAACAAATACAAAATGGAAACGTGTACTGTCCGTGAAAAAATAAATACTAAATGTTGAGAAAAAAACAAATTTTATTGCTAAATTTTTGGTGGTGCTTCCATGTACCAACTTAGCAGATTAGATATGACTTAATTTTAAGCTGTTTTGAGCATTTAAGGGGGATCGCGATCCAGCAGGACGTTTTACAGAGTTTACGACGACCCTGCTGAACACAGAATTTCTGTTATCGCTTGTACAGGTGAAAAAACCTTTTCTAATGTTTTTTATATCAATATGAGTATCTGAAGTTTGTTATATCCAGTTATGGTCGAGCGGCTATATGTTGCTAGATATTTAAAGAATTAAAAGACACAGATAACAACAAGTATCAACTAGCTAAATGTGCCTCTTCATAAGACGAAGTCTCTCTATATACTGGGGTGTTTATGTACACTAAGGTCTGTGGTTATGTTAGTAGCTGACTATATACTATTGTGTAAATAGTGAGCAACCCATAACAACGTTGACAAATGACAGGTGGTTTCAGTAAAAACAGTCATTTTTGTTCGCACTTTGAAATCAACATCGCTAGCTACAAACACCATGCGCAATCCCGTGCAATAATCTGCATATTCTTTATGTTTAGAGTTGCTAAAACATCTATTTAAAAAAAATTATATGCGGCTAGTGTAAAGAAAACTATTTAAATTTTGTTTCACATGCGCCGACATTTACCAGAAATCCCAACCTCGAATGTGACTGCACATAGTCACGACGCATTTTTCTCTTTGCGACCTGTGTCCTTTATGGCTTCACGAATGTGTTTTTAACGTCAGGATTTGACGCTAAGTCCTTACCAACATCTTTTTCCAGTATTTGAAATCTATGAATATGAGAAATTTACGCTAAGTCGTTACCAACATCTTTTACCAGTATTTGAAATCTATGAATAGGAGAATTTCACGTAACTAGTTAACTACCTGCAATCTTCGTCAAAAGTTTTTAAAACACCTACATTATGACCATACATCCAGTTGTTGTTTTCAGCATTATTGTCATAGTTGTTCACTGATTCATATATGGCGCAATTCTTGGTCCGTTGACTGGCTTAATTACATATAAGCACATTTGATTTGATGTTTACCATGTGTAGCTGCGTTTATAACACTTCTGTAGGGCTCTTTTGTATGTGTGAAGTTATTTTTTACCCTAATGGCACTATAAATAATCAATTTTCTGGCATTTCAATTTATGGATATTTTTGCGTTTTATGAATGCTTTTCACAATTAAGGGACACGATTTATATGTAAGATATGCATAAAAAGGGGACAAAAATTTTGAAAAATGATCTCAATGTCAGATCCTGTTTTTATTATTTATAACGATATATTATAACGATATATCGGTAAATGACATAGTCCAAGTCAAATAATGAAGGAATTCTAGCTTTATCACCTTGAAAATTAATATATAAAATGTAAATTGATTTAAATGAATACCAAGTTAAAGCAGGTATATCGATGTCACATCAAACACTGAACTTACATGAGGGCTTCATAGAATATATAAGACATTTTCAAAATTCATTGAAATTTTCTATTTATTTAAAAAAATCAAATGTCACCTTAAACTTCATTTACCACGCTCAACAAATATATACTCCAAATTTTTTAAGGTCAATGATTCCGTTAGAAAAAAATATATCAATAAACTAACTGCAGGACTCTAAAGCATGCTAAATGGAGAATATTTTAGTCATATATAAACAGTTCAAAATAGTCCTTACTTTGTTCAAAATATGCCCGAAAATCAAAGGGGACACGAATATGTCCCCTTTAATTTCACGTCCCCCTAATGTGCGTGTTTAAGGTAAAGCATGTCACCCTAACCTACTTATAGACATATATATATATATATATATATATATATATATATATATATATATATATATATATATATATATATATATATATATATATATATATATATATATATATATATATATATATATATATATATATATATATATATATATATATATATATATATATATATATATATATATATATATATATATATATATATATATATATATATATATATATATATATATATATATATATATATATATATATATATATATATATATATATATATATATATATATATATATATATATATATATATATATATATATATATATATATATATATATATATATATATATATATATATATATATATATATATATTATATATATACTGATTAAACTTTTGTATATCAATAGTCATTTGTAAAAGTTTCGTAAAAAAGCCCCAAAATCGTAAAATTTGTGAACGTTTCTCTTATTTTTCCAAATAAGGTTACAAAATTTCAGCTGTGGAAATTTGAAGCAAGTTTATAAATGTACCTGTATATCCTGTTACCATATTATTAAATATTAAATTCTGTTCTAAGAGCACGAATACATTTCAATTTACGGAGAATTAGTTTATATTCACTACTTAATGGTGAATTTTCATCCGGTTTCACAGAAAGAGTGTTTGAATCTTGCAATACATGTTTTTCTATTTGTGTCAAGTTTTTGTTAACTTTATCATATTTATTGAGAAGCTTAACTTCAATTTTGGCCTTCACTTTTAAATACTGTTGCTTTGAACAATCTGTGGGTTTTGACTTGCATATCTTTCTTTGCTTGTCATATTCTTTTACATAATCTGTCACACCTAATACCTCAGCAATAAGTTTTGATGAAGAGGAAAGTGCATTTCTCTGTTTGTATTTATTGACCATTGGTGTGCTGGATGACAATGGGGGTGCATATGATTGGCATATGCTAACAGGTTTAATGTGTATAATTTCCTCATTGGACATGTCATGACACTGTTGTTGTGAACTAGATGATTCTTTACTATATGTTTGTTCCATTGTGGTTTCATTGAAACTATTTTCCTCTTGTAGTATGTGATCTACTTTGTCATCTTTCGGATTGAGGGGTGTATGCAAGGATGGTATTGCAGAAACTGTTTCATTCATTAGAATGTTATAATCACTAATTTCATCTGATGCAATATTTCTTTTCTGTGTTTCTAACTTTTCTTTGAAATATGATAATGTTTTTAAAAATTTAATCTCAACTTTACCATAGTTATCTTCTATTTTTAATTTCTCAGCTGGGATAAGAACATCAGCTTTTGGCAGACATATATTTTCCCAACAATTTTGGACATATTTTTTCTCATCTG
The DNA here is from genome assembly GCF_029227915.1 of Hydractinia symbiolongicarpus. Lineage (NCBI taxonomy): Eukaryota > Metazoa > Cnidaria > Hydrozoa > Anthoathecata > Hydractiniidae > Hydractinia > Hydractinia symbiolongicarpus. The sequence continues at coordinate 27,960 of NC_079880.1, forward strand.
CAATGCTGTAGCTCCTAAAGTGATGTACCAACTTTTCGCTTAAGATATTTTCGTAGAATTCAACACCATTATCTTTTTCTCTCCACAGAACCTTTTCCAATACCAAGAAATCCCCTATGCGTTCCAGGTGAGCCTGATATTCATATGGGTGTTTTTCAATAAATGCAAAAGTAAAAAAAATTGAATTTATCTCAAGCTTAGAATTCTTCAGCAATGATTCAATTTCTCCATCATCATTAGATACTGTATCATAAGGATTTAAAGTAGCATCTTTCACTTGGAATCTAAGCATGCTGTTTAAAATGACATGATCTGGATGGTGGTTAGTTGTAGATGATGAAATCTGCTTGAAAAAGTTAAATGTTCTTTCTTCTTGCTCGGTGTTGGAGGAACGTCCTGATATAATTCTGTACTGGTCACCAGCATGACAAACAATGGCGTGGTAGTATTTTCCGAAAATTTTTCGGTTGCTCAACTTCAACTTTTTTCCCCCAAAAAAGTTGTTTAATGCTATTGCATGTCTGAAAATAATATTATTCATATGAAGTACCGTACTACTTGTTCTCTTTTCTTCTTTTGCATATAATAGTCGTTGTATCTCACACAACGTAATAAGGATTTCGTAAACTTGGGGTGAAATTTTGTTCTTAAGCAAAATACACAATTTTACTAATGCGATTCTGTAGTCACATCCTTTTTTGGTATCTTTTCCATCAAATGTTGAAGTCAAGTACTGCTCAAACATTTGCCTTTCTTCTTTATTCATGTGTATGGGAAGTTCTGCAAATATGTTCTTTAAATGTCCTGTATGAAAGAAATGTTAAATACAATATAAATATGTATTCCAAAATAAATTCTGTATTCTATGGTATATCTATATAGCTGGTTATACAACTTAATTGGGAATTTCTTGACTTCAGCCTTCTAACTCTGTGGCTAAAAATACAAAAGAGCAAGAAAATAGAATATTTTTGACCAACCTGTAATGTCATGTAATGGCTCACAGGGAAGGATTTCATATTGTTCAAGGTTAAGATCTTCTAGACTTGAAAGAGGAGAATTGAACATGAGTGCTGGTAATCGCTGTATTCCATGCATTTCTTTAGCTAACAATTCTTCAAGTTTTTCTTTGTTGTCAAGGTGACTAAAAACACAATAAAGTAAATATATAAAATGTTATACATAATCATCAATAAATCCATTGGCCAGCATTAAATTTTTACCTGAATTTGACTCTTCTCTCATGCAACTCTTGTGCAATGACATCTTTCTGTAAATTATTATATATTTTCATCTTTCTTCCTTTTGTTGCACTTTGACTGTGTATACTTTGCATAATTTTTGTGCACCTTTCATCAATTGTTATTTGAGGCAGGTTCAGTGCATATGTAAGATCATTGCTGCGATTTGCTGTTAGAGGACAACACCAACAGAAGTAACCTCCACCTAAAACAATGAATTCTCCAAACATCACATATATGAGTTATGAATGTTTTTGCGATTCAATAGTTTGAAAAATTTGGGAACATATTTTTATTTTTGAAGATTTTAATTTTACGATTAGGCGCCAAGTTCTTAAAAATAAATTCCCCCAAAATATGTTGCGCAATAATTTCTTCCCGCAAAAATTTCTTTCCCTAAAGATATATAATATAAATATTCAATTTTATTTTTTATATGTTAGTGCTTTGTAGCTATGGACAAAAATACCTGTAATTATATCATTACACCTTTTTGTTGACCTGCTTCAAATTGTGACGCTGGACCATCACCTTTAAAAAATCTCATTACATCTGTTATGTTGATGCCATTTTCAGTGGTTACTGGAGTTTTGAGATCTAGTACATCCTCCATTCGTGTGTCACAATAAAGTATTTGCTGATCATTTGATGGACAGCGTGCCAGCAAATAGAGCTCTGGTTTCTCAACCATTGTCCGAACACTGCACTTCACTCCTTGTAAAAAAAATAGAATTATGCACTAATTTCTGCAAATTTTGTGAATAACGAGTTTCTCAATAATTTTTGCGTGGACTATATAATTTTCGAGAAATTGATAAAAACTCACGTAATTCGCAAAAATTTCCTTATTAAGGAATATAATTCACAAAAATAAAGTATAAAAGTTGTTAGTATTATATATACCATATTTTTTTTCATATTGATCATCATTCAGATGTATCGCTTGATCATATAGGCATGTAACCATCATTAACAAATGTCCATGGTTTGATATGGTGGATCCATCATGCCAGAATATGAAGTGTCGTGTCCTCTCAAGTTTCATCAACCTTTCTTTAAGGATATCAATGTCAAGATTTTCATCATCTGGTTTCAATTCACTCATATTTTTCAATTGTGTCACAACATCCTCTTTACTCATGTGTTCATATTCTTCATCACATTTGAATTTTGTGTATTGTTTGTGTTTTCGCAGAACTGATTCTCTTATCTGTTTGAGAGGTTCTTTTCGACCTTAAAATGCAGTTATATATTTTAATAACCATGTTATATTAGGGTATATATGTTAAAATCAAAAACAAAAAAAAGGAAATATGTATACTGTAATTGTGATTAACAAGAAACAGTTGTAGTAGTTTCTTCAACTTTTCCATTGATGATACGTAATTTTTCAAATGTCTGCGGTACAATCAGTTTGCCAATTGAATAAGTGTCATCATTGATTTTCTGTTTAAGACGTTTTATAACTTCTGAATTTGTTTCTTCAACTGGCATTGAAATACCCTAACCGTCCAACCTATATAATCAGTTTTAATAATAATTACTGCAAAAAAAGCATGTCATGAAATTAGGAAAAGGCACTATAAGTAACTTTGTACAGCATAAAGTGAGTGCCAATAAAATTCAGTATACCCACCTTCTTTTTCTTCTTCTAATTCTCTCAGATTTTGTAATAGAGTTTCCCCATACTGACTGAAGTGATTCGAAATCACAGTTTTTCGTTTTTAGAAGCTCTTTAAGCACTTGACCACAATTGTTGGGTCTATTACCATCTTTATGTAGCAGATTATATCTACGGGCCAAGTCTGTAAAATTTATTCTTTATCCATTAGGTAATTTCTTGATCTCTTTTAAACAATCCTCTTCATCCCAAACATAGTTTACTAAATTCCCAACATTATGTAATTTTCTTTTTGAACCAGTCGCAATTAACTTTTTTTCATTTTCTAATCTGTTATGTGTGGTTGCAAAATCTTCAAAACTTTGTGACAGACGGAGTTCTTGTCTTTTGCGTAAGAAAATCCCAGTTCCAAATACCCTGAATTATATTTTACGTATATTAACCAATCGAAGTCTATAGTGTGACTTTTTTTGTAAGAACCAACTATATAAGAACATATTCCTTCGAACTTTAGAACTTTTTAGGAACATTTAATAAGGCTTTGTCAATACCAAAAAGTACTGAAATGCTCCTTTAAACTTCAAAATAACAGGAAAATTAAGAACATTTTGAGGCTTCAAATTAAAAAGTTAAGAGCATTGAAGTTGAGTGTTCTTAAAATATAAATATTTTTGAATGTATAAATGCTTTTGATATAAATATAATATATTATTTACCTTTCCACTGATGTTTCTTTCCATTGGTCTTCAATCTTCCTTTTTACAGAGTTTGCAATTTTTCGTGTGGCATTGAAATCATTCTTATCAACACTTATAGTACGTAGAGCTCTTGTAAAGGTAATGCCAATTTCGCTTTTAAATTGTTTATTTAAATTTTGAACTGTTTGATTTGTTATATCTCGCAATATATTTTCTTTGCCAGTGATAAATCCAGCCTTTTTTGCTTCCTTTTGCCCCTTTAGATTGTATTCATCAACTGGAAGTCGAAACAATATGTCTTTATATTGCTGTAGTTCTTTACATCTGGCACACTTCGTTAGTTGATGTTTACGTTTTTCCTCCCTTGCAAGCGCCTTCCATTTTTCTTCTGAAAATTGCTATAAGAAATTTAAATAAAATAAATTTTCACTATCACAACATACACGTTTTTAAACATTTGAGGCTGAAATTGGGCTTTAAAATTAGGGACTCTGTTGTATCATGGATATTAAAAGAAGTGTGTATGTAAAAATTTCTTTATGTTGAAAATTGCTTACCCAACTAAAGTTTCATAAATTTTAACCCTTCTGAGCTTAAGGTTTCTTATAGTTTCATACTGCTTATTGCAATCGTTTAATCTTATATAGGTGGCCATCACCTACATTAGTATTAATACTATCTGATGGTCTTCCCGTAGGTATTTATTTAATGTAAAATATACAGTTATCTCACACGAAATAAATACTACTACTACTTATGTAGACTGGTTTCTTTTAAAAAAAACTGGTGACTAATTGGGTGATATACAAAATTCTAGGGTCTCCCCTGTGTTGTATCATGGAGGTATAAAAGATATGTCTAAATAAAAGTTTCTTTATGTTGGAAATTTTCTCAGCCTGCTTAAATTTCCTAAAAGAATCCTTAAAAAATGGTTTCCTATAAAAAAAAAACTGGTGTCTAAGTAGGTGATACAAAATTTTAGGATCAACTACTGAGCTATAAGTAATAAAAAGAACAATTTTTTAAAGAAAAAAAAATATGATAATTTCCCCACCTCAAAGCATTCGTACTTCAGTTTCGATTGTCTCTTTGAAAGTTTTTGAAAGTAGTCTTTAATGCCTTTAAAACTCCTACTTATAAATAGATCATAAGATACTTCGAAGTTCATACAACAATCAGTAAAATACTCATTGTAAACCTCGTAACGTTTTTTCAAGAGGCGGGATGAAAATTCTTTAGAGTTTTTACCTTTATTTTTACTGAGTTTGAAGTTATTAGTGTATATTTTATAAACTAAACATTTTGCAAAGCCACAGGACAGAGGGTTCAGGACAGACATCGTTTTGAAACAACGTCGATTTTCCCGCTGTTTAAGCACTTTGCCAATGTTTACATTTTAGCCGTTTCTGATTGGCTCCGCGAAAACACATTATGCAGCTGCCATATTTTTTTGATTTCATTGTTGTTTTCAGCTTTTGATTGGCTGGCAATTTACAATTATTAGACACCGCGGCTTTCTGAACTTGCGGACCAGCTTCAGCAGTTTTTAGCTGAAACTTTGTAATATGATTAAGAAAAGGGTTTGGGGCAACATGCATGCACTAGATACGTATATATAATTATTGTTTGTAATAAGCCATAGGATGAATGCTACAAACTATGTCTTCCTTAATGTAGTATCTGGCCTATAAACCATGTTATCCAAACAAAACCTTAGGTCAGAGAAACTTTTGAGGTGGTTTTAAGGACATTACGTGGAACTAAAGCTCTCTTGGATGTTAAGGGAAACGTGATTTTGAGAGTTATATTGATACAGTTCTTATAAGCCAAAATTCGCGTTTTAGTAACTTGCCATTGTGCTGCCCCCTCTGATTTTCTATGAAAACCGTGTCTTGATCAAAGGCTTGTTACGCCCGAACAGCTACGTGGGAGCCATTATGTTTGCAACCATTAAAAAGAGCATAAAATTTGCAGACCAGCGGTGGGTCACTTTTTATCAGACTTTGGAAAACAATTGAGAAATAGCTCATCAAAGTTACGCTTTTTTACTTTACGAAAAGTGATGATTTCTGGACTCGCACCTTAATATCATCGAGAGGTTGCATCGCTTTTACCAATGAAACGATTAACTGTGGGACTTATTTGAACTAACTTTGGACTGTGACCTAATAAATGTGATAAATGAGAAAATTGGACTCCAAAAAATAACATTCTTCTCAATTTGACATGATTGCCGGAACTCAGGGATTACACAGGGCGCTGTGGTAACACTTCATTTAAAAACTTAGATTAATAAGTCATTTTTTACTGTGGGACCAATCCTAGCCGTTATCGCGCGCTGAAGAAGTAGCGACAGTTTCAAAAACTACATTTTATTGACTTTCTAATGGTGTTAGTCCGTTTAAGTTACAACGGTTGCGTCACATATTCGTATCAACATGTATTTAGCGATATTTTTTTTGATATTACTAGGTTGCTCGCTTTTAACAATGAAATGATTGACTGTGGGACTTAATTGAACTAACTTTGGACTGTGACCTAATAAATGTGATAAATGAGAAAATTGGACTCCAAGAAATAACATTCTTCTCAATTTGACATGATTGTCGGAACTCAGCGATTACACTGGGCGCTGTGGTAGCACTTCATTTAAAAACTTAGAATAATAAGTCATTTTTTACTGAGGGACCAATCCTAGCCGTTATCGTGCGCTGAATAAATAGCGACAGTTTCAAAAACTACATTTCATTGACTTTCTAACGGTGTCAGTCTGTTTAAGTTACAACGGTTGGGTCACCTATTCGTACCAACATGTGTTTAGCGATAATTTTCTGATATTACTAGGTTGCATCGCTTTTAATAATGAAACGATTGACTGTGGGACTTAATTGAACTAACTTTGGACTGTGACCTGATAAATGTGATAAATGAGACAATTGGACTCTAAGATATGAGATTCTTCTTAATTTGACGGGATTGCTGGAACTCAGCGATTACACTGGGCGCTGAGGTATCGCTTCATTTAAAAATTTAGATAAATAAGTCATTCTTTACTGTGATACCAATCCTAGCCGTTATCGCGCGCTGAAGAAATATCGACAGTTTCATAAACTACATTTCATTGACTTTCTAACGGTGCCAGTCCGTTTGAGTTACAACGGTTAGGTCACATATTCGTACCAACATGTATTTAGCGATATTTTTTGATATTACCAGGTTGCATCGCTTTTAACAATGAAACGATGACTATGGGACTTAATTGAACTAACTTTGGACTGTGACCTAATAAATGTGATAAATGAGAAAATTGGACTCCAAGAAATAACATTCTTCTCAACTTGACATGATTGCCGGAACTCAGCGATTACACTGGGCGCTGTGGTAGCACTTCAATTAAAAACTTTGATTAATAAGTCATTTTTTACTGTGGGACCGATCCTAGCCGTTATCGCGCGCTGAAGAAATAGCGACAGTTTCAAAAACTACATTTCATTGCCTTTCTAACGGTGTCAGTCCGTATGAGTTACAAAGGTTGGGTCACCTATTCGTACCAACATGTGTTTAGCGATATTTTTCGGATATTACTAGTTTGCATCGCTTTTAACAATGAAACGATTGACTGTGGGACTTAAATGAACTAACTTTGGACTGTGATCTGATGAATGTGATAAATGAGACAATTGGACTCTAAGAAATAATATTCTTTTTAATTTGACAGGATTGCCGGAAATCAGCGATTACAATGGGCGCTGTGGTAGCGCTTCATTTAAAAATTTAGATAAATAAGTCATTCTTTACTGTGAAACCAATCCTAGCCGTTATCACGCGCTGAAGAAATATCAAAAGTTTCATAAACTACATTTCATTGACTTTCTAATGGTGCCAGTCCGTTTGAGTTACAACGGTTGTGTCACATATTCGTACCAACATGTATTTAGCGATATTTTTTGATATTACTAGGTTGCATCGCTTTAAACAATGAAACGATTGACTGTTTGAGTTAATTGAACTAACTTTGGACTGTGACCTGATAAATGTGATAAATGAGACAATTGGACTCTAAGAAATAACATTCTTCTTAATTTGACAGGATTGCCGGAAATCGGCGATTACACTGGGCGCTGTGGTAGCACTTCAATTAAAAATTTAGATAAATAAGTCATTCTTTACTGTGAAACCAATCCTAGCCGTTATCGCGCGCTGAAGAAATATCAAAAGTTTCATAAACTACATTTCATTGACTTTCTAATGGTGCCAGTCCGTTTGAGTTACAACGGTTGTGTCACATATTCGTACCAACATGTATTTAGCGATATTTTTTGATATTACTAGGTTGCATCGCTTTAAACAATGAAACGATTGACTGTTTGAGTTAATTGAACTAAATTTGGACTGTGACCTAATAAATGTGATAAATGAGAAAATTGGACGCCAAGAAATAACATTCTTTTTAATTTGACATGATTGCCGGAACTCAGCGATTACACTGGGCGCTGTGGTAGCACTTCAATTAAAAATTTAGATAAATAAGTCATTCTTTACTGCGATACCAATCCTAGCCGTTATCGCGCGCTGAAGAAATATCGACAGTTTCATAAACTACATTTCATTGACTTTCTAACGGTGCCAGTCCGTTTGAGTTACAACGGTTGGGTCACATATTCGTATCAACATGTATTTAGCGATATTTTTCTGATATTACTAGGTTGCACCGGTTTTATCAGTGAAACGATTGCTGTGGGACTAAATTAAACTGATTTTGGACTGTGACCTTATAAATGTTATAAGATAGACAAGTTGACTCTAAGAAATAACATTCTTCTTAATTTGACATGATTGCCGGAACTCAGCGATTACATTGGGCGCTGTGGTAGCGCTTCATTTAAGAATTAAGCTATAAAAAGTCATTTTTTTACTGTGGGGCCGATCCTTGCCCTTAGCGCGCTGAAAAAATAGCGACAGTTTCAAAAACTATATTTCATTGACTTTCTAACGGTGTCAGTCCGTATGAGTTACAACGGTTGGGTCATCTATTCGTACCAACATGTGTTTAGCGATATTTTTCGGATATTACTAGTTTGCATCGCTTTTAACAATGAAACGATTGACTGTGGGACTTAATTGAACTATCTTTGGACTGTGACCTGATAAATGTGATAAATGAGACAATTGGACTCTAAGAAATAACATTCTTCTTAATTTGACAGGATTGCCGGAAATCGGCGATTACAATGGGCGCTGTGGTAGCGCTTCATTTAAAAATTTAGATAAATAAGTCATTCTTTACTGTGAGACCAATCCTAGCCGTTATCGCGCGCTGAAGAAATATCAAAAGTTTCATAAACTACATTTCATTGACTTTCTAACGGTGCCAGTCCGTTTTAGTTACAACGGTTCGGTCACATATTCGTACCAACATGTATTTAGCGATATTTTTCTGATATTACTAGGTTGCACCGCTTTTAACAGTGAAACGATTGCTGTGGGACTAAATTGAACTGATTTTGGACTGTGACCTTATAAATGTTATAAGATAGACAAGTTGACTCCAAGAAATAACATTCTTCTTAATTTGACATGATTGCCGGAACTCATCGATTACATTGGGCGCTGTGGTAGCGCTTCATTTAAGAATTAAGCTATAAAAAGTCATTTTTTTACTGTGGGGCCGATCCTTGCCCTTAGCGCGCTGAAGAAATAGCGACAGTTTCAAAAACTATATTTCATTGACTTTGTAATGGTGCCAGTCCGTTTGAGTTACAACGGTTGGGTCACATATTCGTACCAACATGTATTTAGCGATATTTGTTTTGATATTACTAGGTTGCATCGCTTTTAACAATGAAACGAATGACTGTGGGACTTAATTGAACTAACTTTGGACTGTGACCTAATAAATGTGATAAATGAGACAATTGGACTCTAAGAAATAACATTCTTCTTAATTTTACAGGATTGCCGGAAATCAGCGATTACAATGGACGCTGTGGTAGCACTTCAATTAAAAATTTAGATAAATAAGTCATTCTTTACTGTGAGACCAATCCTAGCCGTTATCGCGCGCTGAAGAAATATCGACAGTTTCATAAACTACATTTCATTGACTTTCTAACGGTGCCAGTCCGTTTTAGTTACAACGGTTGGGTCACATATTCGTACCAACATGTATTTAGCGATATTTTTCTGATATTACTAGGTTGCACCGCTTTTAACAGTGAAACGATTGCTGTGGGACTAAATTGAACTAATTTTGGACTGTGACCTTATAAATGTTATAAGATAGACAAGTTGACTCCAAAAAATAACATTCTTCTTAATTTGACATGATTGCCGGAACTCAGCGATTACATTGGGCGTTGTGGTAGCGCTTCATTTAAGAATTAAGCTATAAAAAGTCATTTTTTTCCTGTGGGGCCGATCCTTGCCCTTAGCACGCTGAAGAAATAGCGACAGTTTCAAAAACTATATTTCATTGACTTTGTAAAGGTGCCAGTCCGTTGGAGTTACAACGGTTGGGTCACATATTCGTACCAACATGTATTTAGCGATATTTGTTTTGATATTACTAGGTTGCATCGCTTTTAACAATGAAACGAATGACTGTGGGACTTAATTGAACTAACTTTGGACTGTGACATAATAAATGTGATAAATGAGAAAATTGGGCTGAAAGAAATAACATTCTTCTCAATTTGACATGATTGCCGGAACTCAGCGATTACACTGGGCGCTGTGGTAGCACTTCAATTAAAAACTTAGATTAATAAGTCATTTTTTACTGTGGCACCAGTCCTAGCCGTTATCGCGCGCTGAAGAAATAGCGACAGTTTGAAAAACTACATTTCATTGACTTTCTAACGGTGTCAGTCCGTTTGAGTTACAACGGTGGGGTCACCTATTCGTACCAACATGTGTTTAGCGATATTTTTCTGATATTACTAGGTTGCATCGCCTTTAACAATGAAACGATTGACTGTGGGACTTAATTGAACTAAATTTGGACTGTGACCTGATAAATGTGATAAATGAGACAATTGGACTCTAAGAAATAACATTCTTCTCAACTTGACATGATTGCCGGAACTCAGCGATTACACTGGGCGCTGTGGTAGCACTTCAATTAAAAACTTTGATTAATAAGTCATTCTTTACTGTGAGACCAATCCTAGCCGTTATCGCGCGCTGAAAAAATATCGACAGTTTCATAAACTACATTTCATTGACTTTCTAACGGTGCCAGTCCGTTTTAGTTACAACGGTTGGGTCACATATTCGTACCAACATGTATTTAGCGATATTTTTCTGATATTACTAGGTTGCACCGCTTTTAACAGTGAAACGATTGCTGTGGGACTAAATTGAACTAATTTTGGACTGTGACCTTATAAATGTTATAAGATAGACAAGTTGACTCCAAAAAATAACATTCTTCTTAATTTGACATGATTGCCGGAACTCAGCGATTACATTGGGCGTTGTGGTAGCGCTTCATTTAAGAATTAAGCTATAAAAAGTCATTTTTTTCCTGTGGGGCCGATCCTTGCCCTTAGCGCGCTGAAGAAATAGCGACAGTTTCAAAAACTATATTTCATTGACTTTGTAAAGGTGCCAGTCCGTTGGAGTTACAACGGTTGGGTCACATATTCGTACCAACATGTATTTAGCGATATTTGTTTTGATATTACTAGGTTGCATCGCTTTTAACAATGAAACGAATGACTGTGGGACTTAATTGAACTAACTTTGGACTGTGACATAATAAATGTGATAAATGAGAAAATTGGGCTGAAAGAAATAACATTCTTCTCAATTTGACATGATTGCCGGAACTCAGCGATTACACTGGGCGCTGTGGTAGCACTTCAATTAAAAACTTAGATTAATAAGTCATTTTTTACTGTGGCACCAGTCCTAGCCGTTATCGCGCGCTGAAGAAATAGCGACAGTTTGAAAAACTACATTTCATTGACTTTCTAACCGTGTCAGTCCGTTTGAGTTACAACGGTTGGGTCACCTATTCGTACCAACATGTGTTTAGCGATATTTTTCTGATATTACTAGGTTGCATCGCCTTTAACAATGAAACGATTGATTGTGGGACTTAATTGAACTAAATTTGGACTGTGACCTGATAAATGTGATAAATGAGACAATTGGACTCTAAGAAATAACATTCTTCTCAACTTGACATGATTGCCGGAACTCAGCGATTACACTGGGCGCTGTGGTAGCACTTCAATTAAAAACTTTGATTAATAAGTCATTTTTTACTGTGGGACCGATCCTAGCCGTTATCGCGCGCTGAAGAAATAGCGACAGTTTCAAAAACTACATTTCATTGCCTTTCTAACGGTGTCAGTCCGTATGAGTTACAAAGGTTGGGTCACCTATTCGTACCAACATGTGTTTAGCGATATTTTTCGGATATTACTAGTTTGCATCGCTTTTAACAATGAAACGATTGACTGTGGGACTTAAATGAACTAACTTTGGACTGTGATCTGATGAATGTGATAAATGAGACAATTGGACTCTAAGAAATAACATTCTTTTTAATTTGACAGGATTGCCGGAAATCAGCGATTACAATGGGCGCTGTGGTAGCGCTTCATTTAAAAATTTTGATAAATAAGTCATTCTTTACTGTGAAACCAATCCTAGCCGTTATCACGCGCTGAAGAAATATCAAAAGTTTCATAAACTACATTTCATTGACTTTCTAATGGTGCCAGTCCGTTTGAGTTACAACGGTTGTGTCACATATTCGTACCAACATGTATTTAGCGATATTTTTTGATATTACTAGGTTGCATCGCTTTAAACAATGAAACGATTGACTGTTTGAGTTAATTGAACTAACTTTGGACTGTGACCTGATAAATGTGATAAATGAGACAATTGGACTCTAAGAAATAACATTCTTCTTAATTTGACAGGATTGCCGGAAATCGGCGATTACACTGGGCGCTGTGGTAGCACTTCAATTAAAAATTTAGATAAATAAGTCATTCTTTACTGTGAAACCAATCCTAGCCGTTATCGCGCGCTGAAGAAATATCAAAAGTTTCATAAACTACATTTCATTGACTTTCTAATGGTGCCAGTCCGTTTGAGTTACAACGGTTGTGTCACATATTCGTACCAACATGTATTTAGCGATATTTTTTGATATTACTAGGTTGCATCGCTTTAAACAATGAAACGATTGACTGTTTGAGTTAATTGAACTAAATTTGGACTGTGACCTAATAAATGTGATAAATGAGAAAATTGGACGCCAAGAAATAACATATTTTTAATTTGACATGATTGCCGGAACTCAGCGATTACACTGGGCGCTGTGGTAGCACTTCAATTAAAAATTTAGATAAATAAGTCCTTCTTTACTGCGATACCAATCCTAGCCGTTATTGCGCGCTGAAGAAATATCGACAGTTTCATAAACTACATTTCATTGACTTTCTAACGGTGCCAGTCCGTTTGAGTTACAACGGTTGGGTCACATATTCGTATCAACATGTATTTAGCGATATTTTTCTGATATTACTAGGTTGCACCGGTTTTATCAGTGAAACGATTGCTGTGGGACTAAATTAAACTGATTTTGGACTGTGACCTTATAAATGTTATAAGATAGACAAGTTGACTCTAAGAAATAACATTCTTCTTAATTTGACATGATTGCCGGAACTCAGCGATTACATTGGACGCTGTGGTAGCGCTTCATTTAAGAATTAAGCTATAAAAAGTCATTTTTTTACTGTGGGGCCGATCCTTGCCCTTAGCGCGCTGAAAAAATAGCGACAGTTTCAAAAACTATATTTCATTGACTTTCTAACGGTGTCAGTCCGTATGAGTTACAACGGTTGGGTCATCTATTCGTACCAACATGTGTTTAGCGATATTTTTCGGATATTACTAGTTTGCATCGCTTTTAACAATGAAACGATTGACTGTGGGAGTTAATTGAACTAACTTTGGACTGTGACCTGATAAATGTGATAAATGAGACAATTGGACTCTAAGAAATAACATTCTTCTTAATTTGACAGGATTGCCGGAAATCGGCGATTACAATGGGCGCTGTGGTAGCGCTTCATTTAAAAATTTAGATAAATAAGTCATTCTTTACTGTGAGACCAATCCTAGCCGTTATCGCGCGCTGAAGAAATATCAAAAGTTTCATAAACTACATTTCATTGACTTTCTAACGGTGCCAGTCCGTTTTAGTTACAACGGTTCGGTCACATATTCGTACCAACATGTATTTAGCGATATTTTTCTGATATTACTAGGTTGCACCGCTTTTAACAGTGAAACGATTGCTGTGGGACTAAATTGAACTGATTTTGGACTGTGACCTTATAAATGTTATAAGATAGACAAGTTGACTCCAAGAAATAACATTCTTCTTAATTTGACATGATTGCCGGAACTCATCGATTACATTGGGCGCTGTGGTAGCGCTTCATTTAAGAATTAAGCTATAAAAAGTCATTTTTTTACTGTGGGGCCGATCCTTGCCCTTAGCGCGCTGAAGAAATAGCGACAGTTTCAAAAACTATATTTCATTGACTTTGTAATGGTGCCAGTCCGTTTGAGTTACAACGGTTGGGTCACATATTCGTACCAACATGTATTTAGCGATATTTGTTTTGATATTACTAGGTTGCATCGCTTTTAACAATGAAACGAATGACTGTGGGACTTAATTGAACTAACTTTGGACTGTGACCTAATAAATGTGATAAATGAGACAATTGGACTCTAAGAAATAACATTCTTCTTAATTTGACAGGATTGCCGGAAATCAGCGATTACAATGGGCGCTGTGGTAGCACTTCAATTAAAAATTTAGATAAATAAGTCATTCTTTACTGTGAGACCAATCCTAGCCGTTATCGCGCGCTGAAGAAATATCGACAGTTTCATAAACTACATTTCATTGACTTTCTAACGGTGCCAGTCCGTTTTAGTTACAACGGTTGGGTCACATATTCGTACCAACATGTATTTAGCGATATTTTTCTGATATTACTAGGTTGCACCGCTTTTAACAGTGAAACGATTGCTGTGGGACTAAACTGAACTGATTTTGGACTGTGACCTTATAAATGTTATAAGATAGACAAGTTGACTCCAAAAAATAACATTCTTCTTAATTTGACATGATTGCCGGAACTCAGCGATTACATTGGGCGTTGTGGTAGCGCTTCATTTAAGAATTAAGCTATAAAAAGTCATTTTTTTCCTGTGGGGCCGATCCTTGCCCTTAGCGCGCTGAAGAAATAGCGACAGTTTCAAAAACTATATTTCATTGACTTTGTAAAGGTGCCAGTCCGTTGGAGTTACAACGGTTGGGTCACATATTCGTACCAACATGTATTTAGCGATATTTGTTTTGATATTACTAGGTTGCATCGCTTTTAACAATGAAACGAATGACTGTGGGACTTAATTGAACTAACTTTGGACTGTGACATAATAAATGTGATAAATGAGAAAATTGGGCTGAAAGAAATAACATTCTTCTCAATTTGACATGATTGCCGGAACTCAGCGATTACACTGGGCGCTGTGGTAGCACTTCAATTAAAAACTTAGATTAATAAGTCATTTTTTACTGTGGCACCAGTCCTAGCCGTTATCGCGCGCTGAAGAAATAGCGACAGTTTGAAAAACTACATTTCATTGACTTTCTAACGGTGTCAGTCCGTTTGAGTTACAACGGTTGGGTCACCTATTCGTACCAACATGTGTTTAGCGATATTTTTCTGATATTACTAGGTTGCATCGCCTTTAACAATGAAACGATTGACTGTGGGACTTAATTGAACTAACTTTGGACTGTGACCTGATAAATGTGATAAATGAGACAATTGGACTCTAAGAAATAACATTCTTCTTAATTTGACGGGATTGCGGGAACTCAGCGATTACACTGGGCGCTGAGGTATTGCTTCATTTAAAAATTTAGATAAATAAGTCATTCTTTACTGTGAGACCAATCCTAGCCGTTATCGCGCGCTGAAGAAATATCAAAAGTTTCATAAACTACATTTCATTGACTTTCTAACGGTGCCAGTCCGTTTGAGTTACAACGGTTGGGTCACATATTCGCACCAACATGTATTTAGCGGTATTTGTTTTGATACTACTAGGTTGCATCGCTTTTAACAATGCAACGAATGACTGTGGGACTTAATTGACCTAACTTTGGACTGTGACCTAATAAATGTGATAAATGAGAACATTGGATTCCAAGAAATAACATTCTTCTCAATTTGACATGATTGCCGGAACTCAG
Organism: Hydractinia symbiolongicarpus; assembly: GCF_029227915.1. Taxonomy (NCBI): domain Eukaryota; kingdom Metazoa; phylum Cnidaria; class Hydrozoa; order Anthoathecata; family Hydractiniidae; genus Hydractinia; species Hydractinia symbiolongicarpus. Next base: position 43,827 of record NC_079880.1, read on the forward strand.
CGATTTTACTGGGCGCTGAGGTATCGCTTTATTTAAAAATTTATATAAATAAGTCATTCTTTACTGTGAGACCAATCCTAGCCGTTATCGCGCGCTGAAGAAATATCGACAGTTTGAAAAACTACATTTCATTGACTTTCCAACGGTGTCAGTTCGTTTGAGTTACAACAGTTGGGTCACCTATTTGTATCAACATGTGTTTAGCGATATTTTTCTGATATTACTAGGTTGCATCGCTTTTAACAATGAAACGAATGACTGTGGGACTTAATTGAACTAACTTTGGACTGTGACCTAATAAATGTGATAAATGAGAATTTTGGACTCCAAGAAATAACATTCTTCTCAATTTGACATGATTGCCGGAACTCAGCGATTACACTGGGCGCTGTGGTAGCACTTCAATTAAAAACTTAGATTAATAAGTCATTTTTTACTGTGGGACCAATCCTGGTCGTTATCGCGCGCTAAAGAAATAGCGACAGTTTCAAAAACTACATTTCATTGACTTTTTAACGGTGTCAGTCCGTTTGAGTTACAACGGTTGGGTCACCTATTCGTACCAACATGTGTTTAGCGATATTTTTCTGATATTACTAGGTTGCATCGCTTTTAACAATGAAACGATTGACTGTGGGACTTAATTGAACTAACTTTGGACTGTGACGTAATAAATGTGATAAATGAGAAAATTGGACTCCAAGAAATAACATTCTTCTCAATTTGACATGATTGCCGGAACTCAGCGATTACACTGGGCGCTGTGGTAGCACTTCATTTAAAAACTTAGATTAATAAGTCATTTTTTACTGTGGGACCAATCCTATCCGTTATCGCGCGCTGAAGAAATAGCGACAGTTTCAAAAACTACATTTCATTGACTTTCCAACGGTGTCAGTCCGTTTAAGTTACAACAGTTGGGTCACCTATTCGTACCAACATGTGTGTAGCGATATTTTTCTGATATTACTAGGTTGCATCGCTTTTAACAATGAAACGATTGACTGTGGGGCTTAATAGAACTAACTTTGGACTGTGACTTGATAAATGTGATAAATGATACAATTGGACTCTAAGAAATAACATTCTTCTTAATTCGACGCGATTGCCGGAAATCAGCGATTACACTGGGCGCTGTGGTAGCGCTTCATTTAAAAATTTAGATAAATAAGTCATTCTTTACTGTGAGACCAATCCTAGCCGTTATCGCGCGCTGAAGAAATATCAAAAGTTTTACAAACTACATTTCATTGACATTCTAACGGTGCCAGTCCCTTTGAGTTACAACGGTTGGGTCACATATTCGTACCAACATGTATTTAGCGATATTTGTTTTGATATTACTAGGTTGCATCGCTTTTAACAATGAAACGAATGACTGTGGGACTTAATTGAACTTACTTTGGACTGTGACCTAATAAATGTGATAAATGAGAAAATTGTACGCCAAGAAATAACATTCTTCTCAATTTGACATGTTTGCCGGAACTCAGCGATTACACTGGGCGCTGTGGTAGCACTTCAATTAAAAACTTAGATTAATAAGTCATTTTTTACTGTGGGACCAATCCTAGCCGTTCTCGCGCGCTGAGGAAATAGCGACAGTTTCATAAACTACATTTCATTGACTTTTTAACGGTGTCAGTCCGTTTGAGTTTCAACGGTTGGGTCACCTATTCGTACCAACATGTGTTTAGCGAAATTCTTCTGATAATACTAGGTTGCATCGCTTTTAACAATGAAACGATTGACTGTGGGACTTAATTTAACTAACTTTGGACTGTGACCTGATAAATGTGATAAATGAGACAATTGGACTCTAAGAAATAACATTCTTCTTAATTTGACGGGATTGCCGGAACTGAGCGGTTACACCGGGCGCTGATGTATCGCTTCATTTAAAAATTTAGATAAATAAGTCATTCTTTACTGTGAGACCAATCCTAGCCGTTATCGCGCGCTGAAGAAATATCAAAAGTTTCATAAACTACATTTCATTGACTTTCTAACGGTGCCAGTCCGTTTGAGTTACAACGGTTGGGTCACATATTCGCACCAACATGTATTTAGCGGTATTTGTTTTGATATTACTAGGTTGCATCGCTTTTAACAATGAAACGAATGACTGTGGGACTTAATTGAACTAACTTTGGACTGTGACCTAATAAATGTGATAAATGAGAACATTGGACTCCAAGAAATAACATTCTTCTCAATTTGACATGATTGCCGGAACTCAGCGATTTTACTGGGCGCTGTGGTAGCACTTCAATTAAAAACTTAGATTAATAAGTCATTTTTTACTGTGGGACCAATCCTAGCCGTTATCGCGCGCTGAAGAAATAGCGACAGTTTCAAAAACTACATTTCATTGACTTTTTAACGGTGTCAGTCCGTTTGAGTTACAACGGTTGGGTCACCTATTCGTACCAACATGTGTTTAGCGATATTTTTCTGATATTACTAGATTGCATCGCTTTTAACAATGAAACGATTGACTGTGGGGCTTAATTGAACTAACTTTGGACTGTGACCTGATAAATGTGATAAATTAGACAATTGGAATCTAAGAAATAACATTCTTCTTAATTTGACGGGAATGCCGGAACTCAGCGATTACACTGGGCGCTGAGGTATCGCTTCATTTAAAAATTTAGATAAATAAGTCATTCTTTACTGTGAGACCAATCCTAGCCGTTATCGCGCGCTGAAGAAATATCAAAAGTTTCATAAACTACATTTCATTGACTTTCTAACGGTGCCAGTCCGTTTGAGTTACAACGGTTGGGTCACATATTTGCACCAACATGTATTTAGCGGTATTTGTTTTGATATTACTAGGTTGCATCGCTTTTAACAATGAAACGAATGACTGTGGGACTTAATTGAACTAACTTTGGACTGTGACCTAATAAATGTGATAAATGAGAACATTGGACTCCAAGAAATAACATTCTTCTCAATTTGACATGATTGCCGGAACTCAGCGATTTTACTGGGCGCTGTGGTAGCACTTCAATTAAAAACTTAGATTAATAAGTCATTTTTGACTGTGGGACCAATCCTAGCCGTTATCGCGCGCTGAAGAAATAGCTTCAGTTTCAAAAACTACATTTTATTGACTTTTTAACGGTGTCAGTCCGTTTGAGTTACAACGGTTGGGTCACCTATTTGTACCAACATGTGTTTAGCGATATTTTTCTGATATCACTAGGTTGCATCGCTTTTAACAATGAAACGATTGACTGTGGGGCTTAATTGAACTAACTTTGGACTGTGACCTGATAAATGTGATAAATGAGACAATTGGACTCTAAGAAATAACATTCTTCTTAATTTGACGGAATTGCCGGAACTCAGCGATTACACTGGGCGCTGAGGTATCGCTTTATTTAAAAATTTAGATAAATAAGTCATTCTTTACTGTGAGACCAATCCTAGCCGTTATCGCGCGCTGAAGAAATATTAAAAGTTTCATAAACTACCTTTCATTGACTTTCTAACGGTGCCAGTCCGTTTGAGTTACAACGGTTGGGTCACATATTCGCACCAACATGTATTTAGCGGTATTTGTTTTGATATTACTAGGTTGCATCGCTTTTAACAATGAAACGAATGACTGTGGGACTTAATTGAACTAACTTTGGACTGTGACCTAATAAATGTGATAAATGAGAACATTGGACTCCAAAAAATAACATTCTTCTCAATTTGACATGATTGCCGGAACTCAGCGATTTTACTGGGCGCTGTGGTAGCACTTCAATTAAAAACTTAGATTAATAAGTCATTTTTTACTGTGGGACCAATCCTAGCCGTTATTGCGCGCTGAAGAAATAGCGACAGTTTCAAAAACTACATTTCATTGACTTTTTAACGGTGTCAGTCCGTTTGAGTTACAACGGTTGGGTCACCTATTCGTACCAACATGTGTTTAGCGATATTTTTCTGATATTACTAGGTTGCATCGCTTTTAACAATGAAACGAATGACTGTGGGACTTAATCGAACTAACTTTGGACTGTGACCTAATAAATGTGATAAATGAGAAAATTGGGCTCCAAGAAATAACATTCTTCTCAATTTGACATAATTGCCGGAACTCAGCGATTACACTGGGCGCTGTGGTAGCACTTCAATTAAAAACTTAGATTAATAAGTCATTTTTTACTGTGGCACCAATCCTAGCCGTAATCGCGCGCTGAAGAAATAGCGACAGTTTCAAAAACTACATTTCATTGACTTTCTAACGGTGTCAGTCCGTTTGAGTTACAACGGTTGGGTCACCTATTCGTACCAACATGTGTTTAGCGATATTTTTCAGATATTAATAGGTTGCATCGCTTTTAACAATGAAACGATTGACTGTGGGGCTTAATTGAACTAACTTTGGACTGTGACCTGATAAATGTGATAAATGAGACAATTGGACTCTAAGAAATAACATTCTTCTTAGTTTGACGGGATTGCCGGAACTCAGCGATTACACTGGGTGCTGAGGTATCGCTTCATTTAAAAATTTAGATAAATAAGTCATTCTTTACTGTGAGACCAATCCTAGCCGTTATCGCGCGCTGAAGAAATATCGACAGTCTCATAAACTACATTTCATTGACTTTCTAACGGTGCCAGTCCGTTTGAGTTACAACGGTTGGGTCACATATTCGTACCAACATATTTTTAGCAACATTTTTTGATATTACTAGGTTGCATCGCTTTTAACAATGAAACGAATGACTGTGGGACTTAATTGAACTAACTTTGGACTGTGACCTAATAAATGTGATAAATGAGAAAATTGGGCTCCAAGAAATAACATTCTTCTCAATTTGACATAATTGCCGGAACTCAGCGATTACACTGGGCGCTGTGGTAGCACTTCAATTAAAAACTTAGATTAATAAGTCATTTTTTACTGTGGCACCAATCCTAGCCGTAATCGCGCGCTGAAGAAATAGCGACAGTTTCAAAAACTACATTTCATTGACTTTCTAACGGTGTCAGTCCGTTTGAGTTACAACGGTTGGGTCACCTATTCGTACCAACATGTGTTTAGCGATATTTTTCAGATATTAATAGGTTGCATCGCTTTTAACAATGAAACGATTGACTGTGGGGCTTAATTGAACTAACTTTGGACTGTGACCTGATAAATGTGATAAATGAGACAATTGGACTCTAAGAAATAACATTCTTCTTAGTTTGACGGGATTGCCGGAACTCAGCGATTACACTGGGTGCTGAGGTATCGCTTCATTTAAAAATTTAGATAAATAAGTCATTCTTTACTGTGAGACCAATCCTAGCCGTTATCGCGCGCTGAAGAAATATCGACAGTCTCATAAACTACAATTCATTGACTTTCTAACGGTGTCAGTCCGTTTGAGTTACAACGGTTGGGTCACATATTCGTACCAACATGTTTTTAGCAATATTTTTTGATATTACTAGGTTGCATCGCTTTTAACAATGAATCGAATGACTGTGGGACTTAATTGAACTAACTTTGGACTGTGACCTGATAAATGTGATAAATGAGAAAATTGGGCTCCAAGAAATAACATTCTTCTCAATTTGACATAATTGCCGGAACTCAGCGATTACACTGGGCGCTGTGGTAGCACTTCAATTAAAAACTTAGATTAATAAGTCATTTTTTACTGTGGCACCAATCCTAGCCGTTATCGCGCGCTGAAGAAATAGCGACAGTTTCAAAAACTACATTTCATTGACTTTCTAACGGTGTCAGTCCGTTTGAGTTACAACAATTGGGTCACCTATTCGTACCAACATGTGTTTAGCGATATTTTTCTGATATTACTAGGTTGCATCGCTTTTAACAATGAAACGATTGACTGTGGGGCTTAATTGAACTAACTTTGGACTGTGACCTGATAAATGTGATAAATGAGAAAATTGGGCTCCAAGAAATAACATTCTTCTCAATTTGACATAATTGCCGGAACTCAGCGATTACACTGGGCGCTGTGGTAGCACTTCAATTAAAAACTTAGATTAATAAGTCATTTTTTACTGTGGCACCAATCCTAGCTGTTATCGCGCGCTGAAGAAATAGCGACAGTTTCAAAAACTACATTTCATTGACTTTCTAACGGCGTCAGTCCGTTTGAGTTACAACGGTTGGGTCACCTATTCGTACCAACATGTGTTTAGCGATATTTTTCTCATATTACTAGGTTGCATCGCTTTTAACAATGAAACGATTGACTGTGGGGCTTAATTGAACTAAATTTGGACTGTGACCTGATAAATGTGATAAATGAGACAATTGGACTCTAAGAAATAACATTCTTCTTAATTTGACGGGATTGCCGGAACTCAGCGATTACACTGGGCGCTGAGGTATCGCTTCATTTAAAAATTTAGATAAATAAGCCATTCTTTACTGTGAGACCAATCCTAGCCGTTATCGCGCGCTGAAGAAGTAGCGACAGTTTCATAAACTACATTTCACTGACTTTTTAACGGTCTCAGTCCGTTTGAGTTACAACGGTTGGGTCACCTATTCGTACCAACATGTGTTTAGCGATATTTTTCTGATATTACTAGGTTGCATCGCTTTTAACAATGAAACGATTGACTGTGGGGCTTAATTGAACTAACTTTGGACTGTGACGTGATAAATGTGATAAATGAGACAATTGGACTCTAAGAAATAACATTCTTCTTAATTTGACGGGATTGCCGGAAATCAGCGATTACACTGGGCGCTGAGGTGTCGCTTCATTTAAAAATTTAGATAAATAAGTCATTCTTTACTGTGGGACCAATCCTAGCCGTTATCGCGCGCCGAAGAAATATCAAAAGTTTCATAAACTACATTTCATTGACTTTCTAACGGTGCCAGTCCGTTTGAGTTACAACGGTTGGGTCACATATTCGCACCAACATGTATTTAGCGGTATTTGTTTTGATATTACTAGGTTGCATCGCTTTTAACAATGAAACGAATGACTGTGGGACTTAATTGAACTAACTTTGGACTGTGACCTAATAAATGTGATAAATGAGAACAGTGGACTCAAAGAAATAACATTCTTCTCAATTTGACATGATTGCCGGAACTCAGCGATTTTACTGGGCGCTGTGGTAGCACTTCAATTAAAAACTTAGATTAATAAGTCATTTTTTACTGTGGGACCAATCCTAGCCGTTATCGCGCGCTTAAGAAATAGCGACAGTTTCAAAAACTACATTTCATTGACATTTTAACGGTGTCAGTTCGTTTGAGTTACAACGGTTGGGTCACCTATTCGTACCAACATGTGTTTAGCGATATTTTTCTGATATTACTAGGTTGCATCGCTTTTAACAATGAAACGATTGACTGTGGGGCTTAATTGAACTAACTTTGGACTGCGACCTGATAAATGTGATAAATGAGTCAATTGGACTCTAAGAAATAACATTCTTCTTAATTTGACGGGATTGCCGGAACTCAGCGAATACACTGGGTGCTGAGGTATCGCTTCATTTAAAAATTTAGATAAATAAGTCATTCTTTACTGTGAGACCAATCCTAGCCGTTATCGCGCGCTGAAGAAATATCGACAGTCTCATAAACTACATTTCATTGACTTTCTAACGGTGCCAGTCCGTTTGAGTTACAACGGTTGGGTCACATATTCGTACCAACATATTTTTAGCAACATTTTTTGATATTACTAGGTTGCATCGCTTTTAACAAGGAAACGAATGAGTGTGGGACTTAATTGAACTAACTTTGGACTGTGACCTAATAAATGTGATAAATGAGAAAATTGGGCTCCAAGAAATAACATTCTTCTCAATTTGACATAATTGCCGGAACTCAGCGATTACACTGGGCGCTGTGGTAGCACTTCAATTAAAAACTTAGATTAATAAGTCATTTTTTACTGTGGCACCAATCCTAGCCGTAATCGCGCGCTGAAGAAATAGCGACAGTTTCAAAAACTACATTTCATTGACTTTCTAACTGTGTCAGTCCGTTTGAGTTACAACGGTTGGGTCACCTATTCGTACCAACATGTGTTTAGCGATATTTTTCAGATATTACTAGGTTGCATCGCTTTTAACAATGAAACGATTGACTGTGGGGCTTAATTGAACTAACTTTGGACTGTGACCTGATAAATGTGATAAATGAGACAATTGGACTCTAAGAAATAACATTCTTCTTAGTTTGACGGGATTGCCGGAACTCAGCGATTACACTGGGTGCTGAGGTATCGCTTCATTTAAAAATTTAGATAAATAAGTCATTCTTTACTGTGAGACCAATCCTAGCCGTTATCGCGCGCTGAAGAAATATCGACAGTCTCAAAAACTACAATTCATTGACTTTCTAACGGTGCCAGTCCGTTTGAGTTACAACGGTTGGGCCACATATTCGTACCAACATGTTTTTAGCAATATTTTTTGATATTACTAGGTTGCATCGCTTTTAACAATGAAACGAATGACTGTGGGACTTAATTGAACTAACTTTGGACTGTGACCTAATAAATGTGATAAATGAGAAAATTGGGCTCCAAGAAATAACATTCTTCTCAATTTGACATAATTGCCGGAACTCAGCGATTACACTGGGCGCTGTGGTAGCACTTCAATTAAAAACTTAGATTAATAAGTCATTTTTTACTGTGGCACCAATCCTAGCCGTTATCGCGCGCTGAAGAAATAGCGACAGTTTCAAAAACTACATTTCATTGACTTTCTAACGGTGTCAGTCCGTTTGAGTTACAACAATTGGGTCACCTATTCGGACCAACATGTGTTTAGCGATATTTTTCTGATATTACTAGGTTGCATCGCTTTTAACAATGAAACGATTGACTGTGGGGCTTAATTGAACTAACTTTGGACTGTGACCTGATAAATGTGATAAATGAGAAAATTGGGCTCCAAGAAATAACATTCTTCTCAATTTGACATAATTGCCGGAACTCAGCGATTACACTGGGCGCTGTGGTAGCACTTCAATTAAAAACTTAGATTAATAAGTCATTTTTTACTGTGGCACCAATCCTAGCTGTTATCGCGCGCTGAAAAAATAGCGACAGTTTCAAAAACTACATTTCATTGACTTTCTAACGGTGTCAGTCCGTTTGAGTTACAAGGGTTGGGTCACCTATTCGTACCAACATGTGTTTAGCGATATTTTTCTCATATTACTAGGTTGCATCGCTTTTAACAATGAAACGATTGACTGTGGGGCTTAATTGAACTAAATTTGGACTGTGACCTGATAAATGTGATAAATGAGACAATTGGACTCTAAGAAATAACATTCTTCTCAATTTGACGGGATTGCCGGAACTCAGCGATTACACTGGGCGCTGAGGTATCGCTTCATTTAAAAATTTAGATAAATAAGCCATTCTTTACTGTGAGACCAATCCTAGCCGTTATCGCGCGCTGAAGAAATAGCGACAGTTTCATAAACTACATTTCACTGACTTTCTAATGGTGTCAGTCCGTTTGAGTTACAACGGTTGCGTCACTTATTCGTACCAACATGAATTTAGCGACATTTTTTTTGATATTACTAGGTTGCATCGCTTTTAACAATGAAACGAATGACTGTGGGACTTAATTGAACTAACTTTGGACTGTGACCTAATAAATGTGATAAATGAGAACATTGGACTCTAAGAAATAACATTCTTCTTAATTTGACGGGATTGCCGGAACTCAGCGGTTACACTGGGTGCTGAGGTATCGCTTCATTTAAAAATTTAGATAAATAAGTCATTCTTTACTGTGAGACCAATCCTAGCCGTCATCGCGCGCTGAAGAAATATCGACAGTTTCATAAACTACATTTCATTGACTTTCTAACGGTGCCAGTCCGTTTGAGTTACAACGGTTGGGTCACATATTCGTACCAACATGTTTTTAGCAATATTTTTGATATTACTAGGTTGCATCGCTTTTAACAATGAAACGAATGACTGTGGGACTTAATTGAACTAACTTTGGACTGTGACCTAATAAATGTAATAAATGAGAAAATTGGGCTCCAAGAAATAACATTCTTCTCAATTTGACATAATTGCCGGAACTCAGCGATTACACTGGGCGCTGTGGTAGCACTTCAATTAAAAACTTAGATTAATAAGTCATTTTTTACTGTGGCACCAATCCTAGCCGTTATCGTGCGCTGAAGAAATAGCGACAGTTTCAAAAACTACATTTCATTGACTTTCTAACGGTGTCAGTCCGTTTGAGTTACAACGGTTGGGTCACCTATTCGTACCAACATGTGTTTAGCGATATTTTTCTGATATTACTAGGTTGCATCGCCTTTAACAATGAAACGATTGACTGTGGGGCTTAATTGAACTAACTTTGGACTGTGACCTGATAAATGTGATAAATGAGACAACTGGACTCTAAGAAATAACATTCTTCTTAATTTGACGAGATTGCCGGAACTCAGCGATTACACTGGGTGCTGAGGGATCGCTTCATTTAAAAATTTAGATAAATAAGTCATTCTTTATGTGAGACCAATCCTAGCCGTCATCGCGCGCTGAAGAAATATCGACAGTTTCATAAACTACATTTCATTGACTTTCTAACGGTGCCAGTCCGTTTGAGTTACAACGGTTGGGTCACATATTCGTACCAACATGTATTTAGCAATATTTTTGATATTACTAGGTTGCATCGCTTTTAACAATGAAACGAATGACTGTGGGACTTAATTGAACTAACTTTGGACTGTGACCTAATAAATGTGATAAATGAGAAAATTGGGCTCCAAGAAATAACATTCTTCTCAATTTGACATGATTGCCGGAAGTCAGCGATTACACTGGGCGCTGTGGTAGCACTTCAATTAAAAACTTAGATTAATAAGTCATTTTTTACTGTGGCACCAATCCTAGCCGTTATCGCGCGCTGAAGAAATAGCGACAGTTTCAAAAACTACATTTCATTGACTTTCTAACGGTGTCAGTCCGTTTGAGTTACAACGGTTGGGTCACCTATTCGTAACAACATGTGTTTAGCGATATTTTTCTGATATTACTAGGTTGCATTGACTTTAACAATGAAACGATTGACTGTGGGACTTAATTGAACTAACTTTGGACTGTGACCTAATAAATGTGATAAATGAGAAAATTGGGCTCCAAGCAATAACATTCTTCTCAATTTGACATGATTGCCGGAAGTCAGCGATTACACTGGGCGCTGTGGTAGCACTTCAACTAAAAACTTAGATTAATAAGTCATTTTTTACTGTGGCACCAATCCTAGCCGTTATCGCGCGCTGAAGAAATAGCGACAGTTTCAAAAACTACATTTCATTGACTTTCTAACGGTGTCAGTCCGTTTGAGTTACAACGGTTGGGTCACCTATTCGTACCAACATGTGTTTAGCGATATTTTTCTGATATTACTAGGTTGCATCGACTTTAACAATGAAACGATTGACTGTGGGACTTAATTGAACAACTTTGGACTGTGACCTGATAAATGTGATAAATAAGACAATTGGACTCTAAGAAATAACATTCTTCTTAATTTGACGGGATTGCCGGAACTCAGCGATTACACTGGGCGCTGAGGTATCGCTTCATTTGAAAACTTAGATTAATAAGTAATTTTTTACTGTGGGACCAATCCTAGCCGTTATCGCGCGCTGAAGAAATATCGACAGTTTCATGAACTACATTTCATTGACTTTCTAACGGTGCCAGTCCGTTTGAGTTACAACGGTTGCGTAACATATTCGTACCAACATGTATTTAGCGATATTTTTTGATATTACTAGGTTGCATCCCTTTTAACAATGAAACGAATGACTGTGGGACTTAATTGAACTGACTTTTGGACTGTGACCTGATAAATGTGATAAATGAGACAATTGGATTCCAAGAAATAACATTCTTCTTAATTTGACGGCATTGCCGGAACTCAGCGATTACTCTGGGCGCTGTGGTAGAGCTTCATTTAAAAATTTCGATAAATAAGTCATTCTTTAGTGTGGTGCCAATCCTAGCCGTTATCGCGCGCTGAAGAACTATCGAGAGTTTCATAAACTACATTTCATTGAATTTCTAACGGTGTCAGTCCGTTTCAGTTACAAAGGTTGGGTCACATATTCGTACCAACAAGCATTTAACGATATTTTTTTTGATATTACTAGGTTGCATCGCTTTTAACAATGAAACGAATGACTGTGGGACTTAATTGAACTAACTTTGGACTGTGACCTGATAAATGTGATAAATGAGACAATTTGACTCCAAGAAATAACATTCTTCTTAATTTGACGTGATTGCCGGAACTTAGCGATTACACTGGGCGGTGTGGTAGCGGTTCATTTAAAAGTTTAGGCAAATAAGTCATTCTTTACTGTGGGAGCAATCCTATCCGTTATCGCGCGCTGAAGAGGTAGTGACAGTTTCAAAAACTACATTTCATTGACTTTCTAACGGTGTCAGTCCGTTTGAGTTACAACGGTTGCGTCACATATTCGTACCATAATGTATTTAGCGATATTTTTTTGATATTACTAGGTTGCATCGCTTTTAACAATGAAACGAATGACTGTGGGACTTTATTGAACTAACTTTGGACTGTGACCTGATAAATGTGATAAATGAGAAAATTGGAATCCAAGAAATAACATTCTTCTTAATTTGACGTGATTGCTGGAACTCAGCGATTACACTGGGCGCTGTGGTAGCGCTTCATTTAAAAATTTAGATAAATAAGTCATTCTTTACTGTGGGACCAATCCTATCCGTTAACGCGCGCTGAAGAAGTAGCGACAGTTTCAAAAACTACATTTCATTGACTTTCTAACGGTGTCAGTCCGTTTGAGTTACAACGGTTGCGTCACATATTCGTACCAACATGTATTTAGTGATATTTTTTTGATATTACTAGGTTGCATCCCTTTTAACAATGAAACGAAGGACTGTGGGACTTAATTGAACTAACTTTTGGACTGTGACCTGATAAATGTGATAAATGAGACAATTGGATACCAAGAAATAACATTCTTCTTAATTTGACGGCATTGCCGGAACTCAGCAATTACACTGGGCGCTGTGGTAAAGCTTCATTTAAAAAATTAGATAAATAAGTCATTTTTTACTGTGGGACCAATCCTAGCCTTTATCGCGCGCTGAAGAACTATCGAGAGTTTCATAAACTACATTTCATTGACTTTCTAACAGTGTCAGTCCGTTTGAGTTACAAAGGTTGGGTCACATATTCGTACCAACAAGCATTTAGCGATATTTTTTTTGATATTACTTGGTTGCATCGCTTTTAACAATGAAACAAATGACTGTGGGACTTAATTGAACTAACTTTGGACTATGACCTGATAAATGTGATAAATGAGACAATTTGACTCCAAGAAATAACATTCTTCTTAATTTGACGTGACTGCCGGAACTCAGCAATTACACTGGGCGGTATGGTAGCGCCTCATTTAAAAGTTTAGGTAAATAAGTCATTCTTTACTGTGGGACCAATCCTAGCCGTTATCGCGCGCTGAAGAACTATCGAGAGTTTCATAAACTACATTTCATTGACTTTCTAACGGTGTCAGTCCGTTTCAGTTACAAAGGTTGGGTCACATATTCGTACCAACAAGCATTTAACGATATTTTTTTTGATATTACTAGGTTGCATCGCTTTTAACAATGAAACGAATGACTGTGGGACTTAATTGAACTAACTTTGGACTGTGACCTGATAAATGTGATAAATGAGACATATTGACTCCAAGAAATAACATTCTTCTTAATTTGACGTGATTGCCGGAACTCAGCGATTACACTGGGCGGTGTGGTAGCGGTTCATTTAAAAGTTTAGGTAAATAAGTCATTCTTTACTGTGGGAGCAATCCTATCCGTTATCGCGCGCTGAAGAGGTAGGGACAGTTTCAAAAACTACATTTCATTGACTTTCTAACGGTGTCAGTCCGTTTGAGTTACAACGGTTGCGTCACATATTCGTACCATAATGTATTTAGCGATATTTTTTTGATATTACTAGGTTGCATCGCTTTTAACAATGAAACGAATGACTGTGGGACTTTATTGAACTAACTTTGGACTGTGACCTGATAAATGTGATAAATGAGAAAATTGGAACCAAGAAATAACATTCTTCTTAATTTGACGTGATTGCTGGAACTCAGCGATTACACTGGGCGCTGTGGTAGCGCTTCATTTAAAAATTTAGATAAATAAGTCATTCTTTACTGTGGGACCAATCCTATCCCTTAACGCGCGCTGAAGAAGTAGCGACAGTTTCAAAAACTACATTTCATTGACTTTCTAACGGTGTCAGTCCGTTTGAGTTACAACGGTTGCGTCACATATTCGTACCAACATGTATTTAGTGATATTTTTTTGATATTACTAGGTTGCATCCCTTTTAACAATGAAACGAAGGACTGTGGGACTTAATTGAACTAACTTTTGGACTGTGACCTGATAAATGTGATAAGTGAGACAATTGGATACCAAGAAATAACATTCTTCTTAATTTGACGGCATTGCCGGAACTCAGCAATTACACTGGGCGCTGTGGTAGAGCTTCATTTAAAAAATTAGATAAATAAGTCATTTTTTACTGTGGGACCAATCCTAGCCGTTATCGCGCGCTGAAGAACTATCGAGAGTTTCATAAACTACATTTCATTGACTTTCTAACAGTGTCAGTCCGTTTGAGTTACAAAGGTTGGGTCACATATTCGTACCAACAAGCATTTAGCGATATTTTTTTTGATATTACTTGGTTGCATCGCTTTTAACAATGAAACAAATGAATGTGGGACTTAATTGAACTAACTTTGGACTATGACCTGATAAATGTGATAAATGAGACAATTTAACTCCAAGAAATAACATTCTTCTTAATTTGACGTGATTGCCGGAACACAGCAATTACACTGGGCGGTATGGTAGCGCTTCATTTAAAAGTTTAGGTAAATAAGTCATTCTTTACTGTGGGACCAATCCTAGCCGTTATCGCGCGCTGAAGAAATAGCGACAGTTTCAAAAACTACATTTCATTGACTTTCTAACGGTATCAATCCACTTCAGTTAAAACGGTTGCGTCACATATTCGTACCAACATGTGTTTAGCGATATATTTCTGATATTACTAGGTTGCATCGCGTTTAACAATGAAACGATTGACTGTGGGACTTAATTGAACTAACTTTGGACTGTGACCTGATAAATGTGATAAATGAGACAATTGGACTCCAAGAAAAAACATTTTTCTTAATTTGACGTGATTGCCGGAACTCAGCGATTACACTGGGCGCTATGGTAGCGCTTCATTTAAAAATTTAGATAAATAAGTCATTTGTTACTGTGTGACCAATCCTAGCCGTTATCGCGCGCTGAAGAAATAGCAACAGTTTCAAAAACTACATTTCATTGACTTTCTAACGGTATCAATCCACTTCAGTTAAAACGGTTGCGTCACATATTCGTACCAACATGTGTTTAGCGATATATTTCTGATATTACTAGGTTGCATCGCTTTTAACAATGAAACGATTGACTGTGGGAGTTAATTGAACTGACTTTGGACTGTGACCTAATAATTGTGATAAATGAGAAAATTGAACTCCAAGAAATAACATTCTTCTCAATTTGATATGATTGCCGGAACTCAGCGATTACACTGGGCGCTGTGGTAGCACTTCATTTGAAAACTTAGATTAATAAGTAATTTTTACTGTGGGACCAATCCTTGCCGTTATCGAGCGCTGAAGAAATATCGACAGTTTCATAAACTACATTTCATTGACTTTCTAACGGTGCCAGTCCGTTTGAGTTACAACGGTTGCGTCACATATTCGTACCAACATGTATTTAGCGATATTTTTTTTGATATTACTAGGTTGCATCCCTTTTAACAATGAAACGAATGACTGTGGGACTTAATTGAACTGACTTTTGGACTGTGACCTGATAAATGTGATAAATGAGACAATTGGATTCCAAGAAATAACATTCTTCTTAATTTGACGGCATTGCCGGAACTCAGCGATTACACTGGGCGCTGTGGTAGAGCTTCATTTAAAAATTTCGATAAATAAGTCATTCTTTAGTGTGGGGCCAATCCTAGCCGTTATCGCGCGCAGAAGAACTATCGAGAGTTTCATAAACTACATTTCATTGACTTTCTAACGGTGTCAGTCCGTTTCAGTTACAAAGGTTGGGTCACATATTCGTACCAACAAGCATTTAGCGATAATTTTTTTGATATTACTAGGTTGCATCGCTTTTAACAATGAAACGAATGACTGTGGGACTTAATTGAACTAACTTTGGACTGTAACCTGATAAATGTGATAAATGAGACAATTTGACTCCAAGAAATAACATTCTTCTTAATTTGACGTGATTGCCGGAACTCAGCGATTACACTGGGCGGTGTGGTAGCGGTTCATTTAAAAGTTTAGGTAAATAAGTCATTCTTTACTGTGGGAGAAATCCTAGCCGTTATCGCGCCCTGAAGAAATAGCGACAGCTTCAAAAACTACATTTCATTGACTTTCTAACGGTATCAATCCACTTCAGTTAAAACGGTTGCGTCACATATTGGTACCAACATGTATTTAGCGATATTTGTTTTGATATTACTAGGTTGCATCGCTTTTAACAATGAAACGAATGACTGTGGGACTTAATTGAACAAACTTTGGACTGTGACCTGATAAATGTGATAAATAAGACAATTGGACTCTAAGAAATAACATTCTTCTTAATTTGACGGGATTGCCGGAACTCAGCGATTACACTGGGCGCTGAGGTATCGCTTCATTTAAAAATTTAGATAAATAAGTCATTCTTTACTGTGAGACCAATCCTAGCCGTTATCGCGCGCTGAAGAAATATCAAAAGTTTCATAAACTACATTTCATTGACTTTCTAACGGTGCCAGTCCGTTTGAGTTACAACGGTTGGGTCACATATTCGTACCAACATGTATTTGGCGATATTTGTTTTGATATTACTAGGTTGCATCGCTTTTAACAATGAAACGAATGACTGTGGGACTTAATTGAACTAACTTTGGACTGTGACCTAATAAATGTGATAAATGAGAAAATTGGGCTCCAAGAAATTACATTCTTCTCAATTTGACATGATTGCCGGAACTCAGCGATTACACTGGGCGCTGTGGTAGCACTTCAATTAAAATCTTAGATTAATAAGTCATTTGTTACTGTGTGACCAATCCTAATCGTTATCGCGCGCTGAAGAAATAGCAACAGTTTCAAAAACTACATTTTATTGACTTTCTAATGGTGTCAGTCCGTTTGAGTTACAACGGTTGTGTCACTTATTCGTACCAACATGTATTTAGCGATATTTTTTGATATTACTAGGTTGCATCCCTTTTAACAATGAAACGAATGACTGTGGGACTTAATTGAACTGACTTTTGGACTGTGACCTGATAAATGTGATAAATGAGACAATTGGATTCCAAGAAATAACATTCTTCTTAATTTGACGGCATTGCCGGAACTCAGCGATTACACTGGGCGCTGTGGTAGAGCTTCATTTAAAAATTTCGATAAATAAGTCATTCTTTAGTGTGGGGCCAATCCTAGCCGTTATCGCGCGCTGAAGAACTATCGAGAGTTTCATAAACTACATTTCATTGACTTTCTAACGGTGTCAGTCCGTTTCAGTTACAAAGGTTGGGTCACATATTCGTACCAACAAGCATTTAACGATATTTTTTTTGATATTACTAGGTTGCATCGCTTTTAACAATGAAACGAATGACTGTGGGACTTAATTGAACTAACTTTGGACTGTGACCTGATAAATGTGATAAATGAGACAATTTGACTCCAAGAAATAACATTCTTCTTAATTTGACGTGATTGCCGGAACTCAGCGATTACACTGGGCGGTGTGGTAGCGGTTCATTTAAAAGTTTAGGTAAATAAGTCATTCTTTACTGTGGGAGCAATCCTATCCGTTATCGCGCGCTGAAGAGGTAGTGACAGTTTCAAAAACTACATTTCATTGACTTTCTAACGGTGTCAGTCCGTTAGAGTTACAACGGTTGCGTCACATATTCGTACCATAATGTATTTAGCGATATTTTTTTGATATTACTAGGTTGCATCGCTTTTAACAATGAAACGAATGACTGTGGGACTTAATTGAACTAACTTTGGACTGTGACCTGATAAATGTGATAAATGAGACAATTGGACTCCAAGAAAAAACATTTTTCTTAATTTGACGTGATTGCCGGAACTCAGCGATTACACTGGGCGCTATGGTAGCGCTTCATTTAAAAATTTAGATAAATAAGTCATTTCTTACTGTGTGACCAATCCTAGCCGTTATCGCGCGCTGAAGAAATAGCAACAGTTTCAAAAACTACATTTCATTGACTTTCTAACGGTATCAATCCACTTCAGTTAAAACGGTTGCGTCACATATTCGTACCAACATGTGTTTAGCGATATATTTCTGATATTACTAGGTTGCATCGCTTTTAACAATGAAACGATTGACTGTGGGAGTTAATTGAACTGACTTTGGACTGTGACCTAATAATTGTGATAAATGAGAAAATTGAACTCCAAGAAATAACATTCTTCTCAATTTGATATGATTGCCGGAACTCAGCGTTTACACTGGGCGCTGTGGTAGCACTTCATTTGAAAACTTAGATTAATAAGTAATTTTTTACTGTGGGACCAATCCTTGCCGTTATCGCGCGCTGAAGAAATATCGACAGTTTCATAAACTACATTTCATTGACTTTCTAACGGTGCCAGTCCGTTAGAGTTACAACGGTTGCGTCACATATTCGTACCAACATGTATTTAGCGATATTTTTTTTGATATTACTAGGTTGCATCCCTTTTAACAATGAAACGAATGACTGTGGGACTTAATTGAACTGACTTTTGGACTGTGACCTGATAAATGTGATAAATGAGACAATTGAATTCCAAGAAATAACATTCTTCTTAATTTGACGGCATTGCCGGAACTCAGCGATTACACTGGGCGCTGTGGTAGAGCTTCATTTAAAAATTTCGATAAATAAGTCATTCTTTAGTGTGGGGCCAATCCTAGCCGTTATCGCGCGCAGAAGAACTATCGAGAGTTTCATAAACTACATTTCATTGACTTTCTAACGGTGTCAGTCCGTTTCAGTTACAAAGGTTGGGTCACATATTCGTACCAACAAGCATTTAGCGATATTTTTTTTGATATTACTAGGTTGCATCGCTTTTAA
The DNA here is from genome assembly GCF_029227915.1 of Hydractinia symbiolongicarpus. Taxonomy (NCBI): domain Eukaryota; kingdom Metazoa; phylum Cnidaria; class Hydrozoa; order Anthoathecata; family Hydractiniidae; genus Hydractinia; species Hydractinia symbiolongicarpus. The sequence continues at coordinate 63,102 of NC_079880.1, forward strand.
CAATGAAACGAATGACTGTGGGACTTAATTGAACTAACTTTGGACTGTGACCTGATAAATGTGATAAATGAGACAATTTGACTCCAAGAAATAACATTCTTCTTAATTTGACGTGATTGCCGGAACTTAGCGATTACACTGGGCGGTGTGGTAGCGGTTCATTTAAAAGTTTAGGCAAATAAGTCATTCTTTACTGTGGGAGCAATCCTATCCGTTATCGCGCGCTGAAGAGGTAGTGACAGTTTCAAAAACTACATTTCATTGACTTTCTAACGGTGTCAGTCCGTTTGAGTTACAACGGTTGCGTCACATATTCGTACCATAATGTATTTAGCGATATTTTTTTGATATTACTAGGTTGCATCGCTTTTAACAATGAAACGAATGACTGTGGGACTTAATTGAACTAACTTTGGACTGTGACCTGATAAATGTGATAAGTGAGACATGTGGACTCCAAGAAATAGCATTCTTCTTAATTTGAAATGATTGCCGAAACTCAGCGATTGCACTAGGCTCTGTGGTAGCGCTTCATTTAAAAATTTAGATAAATAAGTCATTCTTTACTGTGGGACCAATCCTATCCGTTATCGCGCGCTGAAGAAGTAGCGACAGTTTCAAAAACTACATTTCATTGACTTTCTAACGGTGTCAGTCCGTTTGAGTTACAACGGTTGCGTCACATATTCGTACCAACATGTATTTAGTGATATTTTTTTGATATTACTAGGTTGCATCCCTTTTAACAATGAAACGAAGGACTGTGGGACTTAATTGAACTAACTTTTGGACTGTGACCTGATAAATGTGATAAATGAGACAATTGGATACCAAGAAATAACATTCTTCTTAATTTGACGGCATTGCCGGAACTCAGCGATTACACTGGGCGCTGTGGTAGCACTTCAATTAAAATCTTAGATTAATAAGTCATTTGTTACTGTGTGACCAATCCTAGCCGTTATCGCGCGCTGAAGAAATAGCAACAGTTTCAAAAACTACATTTTATTGACTTTCTAATGGTGTCAGTCCGTTTGAGTTACAACGGTTGTGTCACTTATTCGTACCAACATGTATTTAGCGATATTTTTTGATATTACTAGGTTGCATCCCTTTTAACAATGAAACGAATGACTGTGGGACTTAATTGAACTGACTTTTGGACTGTGACCTGATAAATGTGATAAATGAGACAATTGGATTCCAAGAAATAACATTCTTCTTAATTTGACGGCATTGCCGGAACTCAGCGATTACACTGGGCGCTGTGGTAGAGCTTCATTTAAAAATTTCGATAAATAAGTCATTCTTTAGTGTGGGGCCAATCCTAGCCGTTATCGCGCGCTGAAGAACTATCGAGAGTTTCATAAACTACATTTCATTGACTTTCTAACGGTGTCAGTCCGTTTCAGTTACAAAGGTTGGGTCACATATTCGTACCAACAAGCATTTAACGATATTTTTTTTGATATTACTAGGTTGCATCGCTTTTAACAATGAAACGAATGACTGTGGGACTTAATTGAACTAACTTTGGACTGTGACCTGATAAATGTGATAAATGAGACAATTTGACTCCAAGAAATAACATTCTTCTTAATTTGACGTGATTGCCGGAACTCAGCGATTACACTGGGCGGTGTGGTAGCGGTTCATTTAAAAGTTTAGGTAAATAAGTCATTCTTTACTGTGGGAGCAATCCTATCCGTTATCGCGCGCTGAAGAGGTAGTGACAGTTTCAAAAACTACATTTCATTGACTTTCTAACGGTGTCAGTCCGTTAGAGTTACAACGGTTGCGTCACATATTCGTACCATAATGTATTTAGCGATATTTTTTTGATATTACTAGGTTGCATCGCTTTTAACAATGAAACGAATGACTGTGGGACTTAATTGAACTAACTTTGGACTGTGACCTGATAAATGTGATAAATGAGACAATTGGACTCCAAGAAAAAACATTTTTCTTAATTTGACGTGATTGCCGGAACTCAGCGATTACACTGGGCGCTATGGTAGCGCTTCATTTAAAAATTTAGATAAATAAGTCATTTGTTACTGTGTGACCAATCCTAGCCGTTATCGCGCGCTGAAGAAATAGCAACAGTTTCAAAAACTACATTTCATTGACTTTCTAACGGTATCAATCCACTTCAGTTAAAACGGTTGCGTCACATATTCGTACCAACATGTGTTTAGCGATATATTTCTGATATTACTAGGTTGCATCGCTTTTAACAATGAAACGATTGACTGTGGGAGTTAATTGAACTGACTTTGGACTGTGACCTAATAATTGTGATAAATGAGAAAATTGAACTCCAAGAAATAACATTCTTCTCAATTTGATATGATTGCCGGAACTCAGCGTTTACACTGGGCGCTGTGGTAGCACTTCATTTGAAAACTTAGATTAATAAGTAATTTTATACTGTGGGACCAATCCTTGCCGTTATCGCGCGCTGAAGAAATATCGACAGTTTCATAAACTACATTTCATTGACTTTCTAACGGTGCCAGTCCGTTAGAGTTACAACGGTTGCGTCACATATTCGTACCAACATGTATTTAGCGATATTTTTTTTGATATTACTAGGTTGCATCCCTTTTAACAATGAAACGAATGACTGTGGGACTTAATTGAACTGACTTTTGGACTGTGACCTGATAAATGTGATAAATGAGACAATTGGATTCCAAGAAATAACATTCTTCTTAATTTGACGGCATTGCCGGAACTCAGCGATTACACTGGACGCTGTGGTAGAGCTTCATTTAAAAATTTCGATAAATAAGTCATTCTTTAGTGTGGGGCCAATCCTAGCCGTTATCGCGCGCAGAAGAACTATCGAGAGTTTCATAAACTACATTTCATTGACTTTCTAACGGTGTCAGTCCGTTTCAGTTACAAAGGTTGGGTCACATATTCGTACCAACAAGCATTTAGCGATATTTTTTTTGATATTACTAGGTTGCATCGCTTTTAACAATGAAACGAATGACTGTGGGACTTAATTGAACTAACTTTGGACTGTGACCTGATAAATGTGATAAATGAGACAATTTGACTCCAAGAAATAACATTCTTCTTAATTTGACGTGATTGCCGGAACTTAGCGATTACACTGGGCGGTGTGGTAGCGGTTCATTTAAAAGTTTAGGCAAATAAGTCATTCTTTACTGTGGGAGGAATCCTATCCGTTATCGCGCGCTGAAGAGGTAGTGACAGTTTCAAAAACTACATTTCATTGACTTTCTAACGGTGTCAGTCCGTTTGAGTTACAACGGTTGCGTCACATATTCGTACCATAATGTATTTAGCGATATTTTTTTGATATTACTAGGTTGCATCGCTTTTAACAATGAAACGAATGACTGTGGGACTTTATTGAACTAACTTTGGACTGTGACCTGATAAATGTGATAAATGAGAAAATTGGAATCCAAGAAATAACATTCTTCTTAATTTGACGTGATTGCTGGAACTCAGCGATTACACTGGGCGCTGTGGTAGCGCTTCATTTAAAAATTTAGATAAATAAGTCATTCTTTACTGTGGGACCAATCCTAGCCGTTATCGCGCGCTGAAGAAGTAGCGACAGTTTCAAAAACTACATTTCATTGACTTTCTAACGGTGTCAGTCCGTTTGAGTTACAACGGTTGCGTCACATATTCGTACCAACATGTATTTAGTGATATTTTTTTGATATTACTAGGTTGCATCCCTTTTAACAATGAAACGAAGGACTGTTGGACTTAATTGAACTAACTTTTGGACTGTGACCTGATAAATGTGATAAATGAGACAATTGGATTCCAAGAAATAACATTCTTCTTAATTTGACGGCATTGCCGGAACTCAGCGATTACACTGGGCGCTGTGGTAGAGCTTCATTTAAAAATTTTGATAAATAAGTCATTCTTTAGTGTGGGGCCAATCCTAGCCGTTATCGCGCGCTGAAGAACTATCGAGAGTTTCATAAACTACATTTCATTGACTTTCTAACGGTGTCAGTCCGTTTCAGTTACAAAGGTTGGGTCACATATTCGTACCAACAAGCATTTAGCGATATTTTTTTTGATATTACTAGGTTGCATCGCTTTTAACAATGAAACGAATGACTGTGGGACTTAATTGAACTAACTTTGGACTGTGACCTGATAAATGTTATAAATGAGACAATTTGACTCCAAGAAATAACATTCTTCTTAATTTGACGTGATTGCCGGAACTCAGCGATTACACTGGGCGGTGTGGTAGCGGTTCATTTAAAAGTTTAGGTAAATAAGTCATTCTTTACTGTGGGAGCAATCCTAGCCGTTATCGCGCCCTGAAGAAATAGCGACAGTTTCAAAAACTACATTTCATTGACTTTCTAACGGTATCAATCCACTTCAGTTAAAACGGTTGCGTCACATATTCGTACCAACATGTATTTAGCGATATTTGTTTTGATATTACTAGGTTGCATCGCTTTTAACAATGAAACGAATGACTGTGGGACTTAATTGAACTAACTTTGGACTGTGACCTGATAAATGTGATAAGTGAGACATGTGGACTCCAAGAAATAGCATTCTTCTTAATTTGAAATGATTGCCGAAACTCAGCGATTGCACTAGGCTCTGTGGTAGCGCTTCATTTAAAAATTGAGATAAATAAGTCATTCTTTACTGTGGGACCAATCCTATCCGTTATCGCGCGCTGAAGAAGTAGCGACAGTTTCAAAAACTACATTTCATTGACGTTCTAACGGTGTCAGTCCGTTTGAGTTACAACGGTTGCGTCACATATTCGTACCAACATGTATTTAGTGATATTTTTTTGATATTACTAGGTTGCATCCCTTTTAACAATGAAACGAAGGACTGTGGGACTTAATTGAACTAACTTTTGGACTGTGACCTGATAAATGTGATAAATGAGACAATTGGATTCCAAGAAATAACATTCTTCTTAATTTGACGGCATTGCCGGAACTCAGCAATTACACTGGGCGCTGTGGTAGAGCTTCATTTAAAAATTAGACAAATAAGTCATTCTTTACTGTGGGACCAATCCTAGTCGTTATCGCGCGCTGAAGAACTATCGAGAGTTTCATAAACTACATTTCATTGACTTTCTAACAGTGTCAGTCCGTTTGAGTTACAAAGGTTGGGTCACATATTCGTACCAACAAGCATTTAGAGATATTTTTTTTGATATTACTAGGTTGCATCGCTTTTAACAATGAAACGAATGACTGTGGGACTTAATTGAACTAACTTTGGATTATGACCTGATAAATGTGATAAATGAGACAATTTGACTCCAAGAAATAACATTCTTCTTAATTTGACGTGATTGCCGGAACTCAGCGATTACACTGGGCGGTGTGGTAGCGCTTCATTTAAAAGTTTAGGTAAATAAGTCATTCTTTACTGTGGGACCAATCCTAGCCGTTATCGCGCGCTGAAGAAATAGCGACAGTTTCAAAAACTACATTTCATTGACTTTGCAACGGTATCAATCCACTTCAGTTAAAACGGTTGCGTCACATATTCGTACCAACATGTATTTAGCGATATTTTTCTCATATTACTAGGTTGCAGCTTTTAACAGTGAAACGATTGTCTGTGATACTAAATTGAACTGATTTTGGAATGTGACCTTATAAATGTTATAAGTGAGACATGTGGACTATAAGAAATAGCATTCTTCTTAATTTGAAATGATTGCCGAAACTCAGCGATTGCACTGGGCGCTGTGGTAGCGCTTCATTTATGAACTTAGGTTAATAAGACATTCTCTACTGTGGGACCAATCCTAGCCGTTATCGCGCGCTGAAGAAATATCGACAGTTTCATAAACTACATTTTATTGACTTTCTCACCGTGTCAGTCCGTTTGAGTTACAACGGTTGGGTCACATATTCCTACCAACATGTATTTAGCGATATTTGTTTTGATATTACTAGGTTGCATCGCTTTTAACAATGAAACGAATGACTGTGGGACTTAATTGAACTAACTTCGGACCGTGACCTGGTAAATGTGATAAATAAGACAATTGGACTCCAAGAAATAACATTCTTCTTAATTCGACTTGATTGCCGGAACTCAGCGATTACACTGGGCGCTGTGGTAGCGCTTCATTTAAAAATTTAGATATATAAGTCATTCTTTACTGTGGGACCAATCCTATCCGTTATCGCGCGCTGAAGAAATAGTGACAGTTTTAAAAACTACTTTTCATTGACTTTCTAACGGTGTCAGTCCGTTTGAGTTACAACAGTTGGGTCACATGCTCGTACCAAAATGTATTTAGCGATATTTGTTTTGATATTACTAGGTTGCACCGCTTTTAACAGTGAAACGATTGCTGTGGGACTAAATTGAACTGATTTTGGACTGTGACCTTATAAATGTGATAAATGAGACAATTGGACTCCAAGAAATAACATTCTTCTTAATTTGACGGGATATCCGGAACTCAGCGATTACACTGGGCGCTGTGGTAGCGCTTCATTTAAAAATTTAGATAAATAAGTCATTTTTTACTGTGGGACCAATCCTAGCCGATATCGCGCGTTGAAGAACTATCGACAGTTTCATAAACTACATTTCATTGACTTTCTAACGGTGTCAGTCCGTTTGAGTTACAACAGTTGAGTCACATATTCGTACCAACAAGCATTTAGCGATATTTTTTTGATATTACTAAGTTGCATCGCTTTTAACAATGAAACGAATGACTGTGGGACTTAATTGAACTAACTTTGGACTGTGATCTGATGAATGTGATAAATGAGACAATTTGACTCCAAGAAATAACATTCTTCTTAATTTGACGTGATTGCCGGAGCTCAGCGATTACACTGGGCGCTGTGGTAGTGCTTCATATAAAAGTTTAGGTAAATAAGTCATTTTTTACTGTGAGACCAATCCTAGCCGTTATCGCGCGCTGAAGAAATATCAAAAGTTTCATAAACTACATTTCATTGACTTTCTAACGGTGCCAGTCCGTTTGAGTTACAACGGTTGGGTCACATATTCGCACCAACATGTATTTAGCGGTATTTGTTTTGATATTACTAGGTTGCATCGCTTTTAACAATGAAACGAATGACTGTGGGACTTAATTGAACTAACTTTGGACTGTGACCTAATAAATGTGATAAATGAGAACATTGGACTCCAAAAAATAACATTCTTCTCAATTTGACATGATTGCCGGAACTCAGCGATTTTACTGGGCGCTGTGGTAGCACTTCAATTAAAAACTTAGATTAATAAGTCATTTTTTACTGTGGGACCAATCCTAGCCGTTATTGCGCGCTGAAGAAATAGCGACAGTTTCAAAAACTACATTTCATTGACTTTTTAACGGTGTCAGTCCGTTTGAGTTACAACGGTTGGGTCACCTATTCGTACCAACATGTGTTTAGCGATATTTTTCTGATATTACTAGGTTGCATCGCTTTTAACAATGAAACGATTGACTGTGGGGCTTAATTGAACTAACTTTGGACTGTGACCTGATAAATGTGATAAATGAGACAATTGGACTCTAAGAAATAACATTCTTCTTAATTTGACGGGATTGCCGGAACTCAGCGATTACACTGGGTGCTGAGGTATCGCTTCATTTAAAAATTTAGATAAATAAGTCATTCTTTACTGTGAGACCAATCCTAGCCGTTATCGCGCGCTGAAGAAATATCGACAGTCTCATAAACTACATTTCATTGACTTTCTAACGGTGCCAGTCCGTTTGAGTTACAACGGTTGGGTCACGTATTCGTACCAACATGTTTTTAGCAATATTTTTTGATATTACTGGGTTGCATCGCTTTTAATAATGAAACGAATGACTGTGGGACTTAATTGAACTAACTTTGGACTGTGACCTAATAAATGTGATAAATGAGAAAATTGGGCTACAAGAAATAACATTCTTCTCAATTTGACATAATTGCCGGAACTCAGCCATTACACTGGGCGCTGTGGCAGCACTTCAATTAAAAACTTAGATTAATAAGTCATTTTTTACTGTGGCACCAATCCTAAACGTTATCACGCGCTGAAGAAATAGCGACAGTTTCAAAAACTACATTTCATTGACTTTCTAACGGTGTCAGTCCGTTTGAGTTACAACGGTTGGGTCACCTATTCGTACCAACATGTGTTTAGCGATATTTTTCAGATATTACTAGGTTGCATCGCTTTTAACAATGAAACGATTGACTGTGGGGCTTAATTGAACTAACTTTGGACTGTGACCTGATAAATGTGATAAATGAGACAATTGGACTCTAAGAAATAACATTCTTCTTAATTTGACGAGATTGCCGGAACTCAGCGATTACACTGGGTGCTGAGGGATCGCTTCATTTAAAAATTTAGATAAATAAGTCATTTGTTACTGTGTGACCAATCCTAGCCGTTATCGCGCGCTGAAGAAATAGCAACAATTTCAAAAACTACATTTTATTGACTTTCTAGTGGTGTCAGTCCGTTTGAGTTACAACGGTTGTGTCACTTATTCGTACCAACATGTATTTAGCGATATTTTTTTTGATATTACTAGGTTGCAGCTTTTAACAGTGAAACGATTGTCTGTGATACTAAATTGAACTGATTTTGGAATGTGACCTTATAAATGTTATAAGTGAGACATGTGGACTCCAAGAAATAGCATTCTTCTTAATTTGAAATGATTGCCGAAACTCAGCGATTGCACTAGGCTCTGTGGTAGCGCTTCATTTAAGATTTTAGATAAATAAGACATTCTCTACTGTGGGACCAATCCTAGCCGTTATCGCGCGCTGAAGAAATATCGACAGTTTCATAAACTACATTTCATTGACTTTCTCACCGTGTCAGTCCGTTTGAGTTACAACGGTTGGGTCACAAATTCCTACCAACATGTATTTAGCGATATTTGTTTTCATATTACTAGGTTGCATCGCTTTTAACAATGAAACGAATGACTGTGGGACTTTATTGAACTAACTTTGGACTGTGACCTGATAAATGTGATAAATGAGAAAATTGGAATCAAAGAAATAACATTCTTCTTAATTTGACGTGATTGCTGGAACTCAGCGATTACACTGGGAGCTGTGGTAGCGCTTCATTTAAAAATTTAGATAAATAAGTCATTCTTTACTGTGGGACCAATCCTAGCCGTTATCGCGCGCTGAAGAACTCTCGAGAGTTTCATAAACTACATCTCATTGACTTTCTAACAGTGTCAGTCCGTTTGAGTTACAACGGTTGGGTCACATATTCGTACCAACATGTTTTTAGCAATATTTTTGATATTACTAGGTTGCATCGCTTTTAACAATGAAACGAATGACTGTGGGACTTAATTGAACTAACTTTGGACTGTGACCTAATAAATGTAATAAATGAGAAAATTGGGCTCCAAGAAATAACATTCTTCTCAATTTGACATAATTGCCGGAACTCAGCGATTACACTGGGCGCTGTGGTAGCACTTCAATTAAAAACTTAGATTAATAAGTCATTTTTTACTGTGGCACCAATCCTAGCCGTTATTGTGCGCTGAAGAAATAGCGACAGTTTCAAAAACTACATTTCATTGACTTTCTAACGGTGTCAGTCCGTTTGAGTTACAACGGTTGGGTCACCTATTCGTACCAACATGTGTTTAGCGATATTTTTCTGATATTACTAGGTTGCATCGCCTTTAACAATGAAACGATTGACTGTGGGGCTTAATTGAACTAACTTTGGACTGTGACCTGATAAATGTGATAAATGAGACAACTGGACTCTAAGAAATAACATTCTTCTTAATTTGACGAGATTGCCGGAACTCAGCGATTACACTGGGTGCTGAGGGATCGCTTCATTTAAAAATTTAGATAAATAAGTCATTCTTTATGTGAGACCAATCCTAGCCGTCATCGCGCGCTGAAGAAATATCGACAGTTTCATAAACTACATTTCATTGACTTTCTAACGGTGCCAGTCCGTTTGAGTTACAACGGTTGGGTCACATATTCGTACCAACATGTATTTAGCAATATTTTTGATATTACTAGGTTGCATCGCTTTTAACAATGAAACGAATGACTGTGGGACTTAATTGAACTAACTTTGGACTGTGACCTAATAAATGTGATAAATGAGAAAATTGGGCTCCAAGAAATAACATTCTTCTCAATTTGACATGATTGCCGGAAGTCAGCAATTACACTGGGCGCTGTGGTAGCACTTCAATTAAAAACTTAGTTTAATAAGTCATTTTTTACTGTGGCACCAATCCTAGCCGTTATCGCGCGCTGAAGAAATAGCGACAGTTTCAAAAACTACATTTCATTGACTTTCTCACCGTGTCAGTCCGTTTGAGTTAAAACGGTTGGGTCACCTATTCGTACCAACATGTATTTAGCGATATTTGTTTTCATATTACTAGGTTGCATCGCCTTTAACAATGAAACGATTGACTGTGGGGCTTAATTGAACTAACTTTGGACTGTGACCTGATAAATGTGATAAATGAGACAACTGGACTCTAAGAAATAACATTCTTCTTAATTTGACGAGATTGCCGGAACTCAGCGATTACACTGGGTGCTGAGGGATCGCTTCATTTAAAAATTTAGATAAATAAGTCATTCTTTATGTGAGACCAATCCTAGCCGTCATCGCGCGCTGAAGAAATATCGACAGTTTCATAAACTACATTTCATTGACTTTCTAACGGTGCCAGTCCGTTTGAGTTACAACGGTTGGGTCACATATTCGTACCAACATGTATTTAGCAATATTTTTGATATTACTAGGTTGCATCGCTTTTAACAATGAAACGAATGACTGTGGGACTTAATTGAACTAACTTTGGACTGTGACCTAATAAATGTGATAAATGAGAAAATTGGGCTCCAAGAAATAACATTCTTCTCAATTTGACATGATTGCCGGAAGTCAGCGATTACACTGGGCGCTGTGGTAGCACTTCAATTAAAAACTTAGATTAATAAGTCATTTTTTACTGTGGCACCAATCCTAGCCGTTATCGCGCGCTGAAGAAATAGCGACAGTTTCAAAAACTACATTTCATTGACTTTCTAACGGTGTCAGTCCGTTTGAGTTACAACGGTTGGGTCACCTATTCGTAACAACATGTGTTTAGCGATATTTTTCTGATATTACTAGGTTGCATCGACTTTAACAATGAAACGATTGACTGTGGGACTTAATTGAACTAACTTTGGACTGTGACCTAATAAATGTGATAAATGAGAAAATTGGGCTCCAAGCAACAACATTCTTCTCAATTTGACATGATTGCCGGAAGTCAGCGATTACACTGGGCGCTGTGGTAGCACTTCAACTAAAAACTTAGATTAATAAGTCATTTTTTACTGTGGCACCAATCCTAGCCGTTATCGCGCGCTGAAGAAATAGCGACAGTTTCAAAAACTACATTTCATTGACTTTCTAACGGTGTCAGTCCGTTTGAGTTACAACGGTTGGGTCACCTATTCGTACCAACATGTGTTTAGCGATATTTTTCTGATATTACTAGGTTGCATCGCTTTTAACAATGAAACGAATGACTGTGGGACTTAATTGAACTAACTTTGGACTGTGACCTAATAAATGTGATAAATGAGAAAATTGGGCTCCAAGAAATTACATTCTTCTCAATTTGACATGATTGCCGGAACTCAGCGATTACACTGGGCGCTGTGGTAGCACTTCATTTGAAAACTTAGATTAATAAGTAATTTTTTACTGTGGGACCAATCCTAGCCGTTATCGCGCGCTGAAGAAATATCGACAGTTTCATAAACTACATTTCATTGATTTTCTAACGGTGCCAGTCCGTTTGAGTTACAACGGTTGCGTCACATATTCGTACCAACATGTATTTAGCGATATTTTTCTCATATTACTAGGTTGCAGCTTTTAACAGTGAAACGATTGTCTGTGATACTAAATTGAACTGATTTTGGAATGTGACCTTATAAATGTTATAAGTGAGACATGTGGACTCCAAGAAATAGCATTCTTCTTAATTTGAAATGATTGCCGAAACTCAGCGATTGCACTAGGCTCTGTGGTAGCGCTTCATTTAAGATTTTAGATAAATAAGACATTCTCTACTGTGGGACCAATCCTAGCCGTTATCGCGCGCTGAAGAAATATCGACAGTTTCATAAACTACATTTCATTGACTTTCTCACCGTGTCAGTCCGTTTGAGTTACAACGGTTGGGTCACAAATTCCTACCAACATGTATTTAGCGATATTTGTTTTCATATTACTAGGTTGCATCGCTTTTAACAATGAAACGAATGACTGTGGGACTTTATTGAACTAACTTTGGACTGTGACCTGATAAATGTGATAAATGAGAAAATTGGAATCCAAGAAATAACATTCTTCTTAATTTGACGTGATTGCTGGAACTCAGCGATTACACTGGGAGCTGTGGTAGCGCTTCATTTAAAAATTTAGATAAATAAGTCATTCTTTACTGTGGGACCAATCCTAGCCGTTATCGCGCGCTGAAGAACTCTCGAGAGTTTCATAAACTACATTTCATTGACTTTCTAACAGTGTCAGTCCGTTTGAGTTACAAAGGTTGAGTCACATATTCGTACCAACAAGCATTTAGCGATATTTTTTTTGATATTACTAGGTTGCATCGCTTTTAACAATGAAACGAATGACTGTGGGACTTAATTGAACTAACTTTGGACTATGACCTGATAAATGTGATAAATGAGACAATTTGACTCCAAGAAATAACATTCTTCTTAATTTGACGTGATTGCCGGAACTCAGCGATTACACTGGGCGGTGTGGTAGCGCTTCATTTAAAAGTTTAGGTAAATAAGTCATTCTTTACTGTGGGACCAATCCTAGCCGTTATCGCGCGCTGAAGAAAAAGCGACAGTTTTAAAAACTACATTTCATTGACTTTCTAACGGTGTCAGTCCGTTTGAGTTACAACGGTTGCGTCACATATTCGTACCATAATGTATTTAGCGATATTTTTTTGATATTACTAGGTTGCATCGGTTTTAACAATGAAACGAATGACTGTGGGACTTTATTGAACTAACTTTGGACTGTGACCTGATAAATGTGATAAATGAGAAAATTGGAATCCAAGAAATAACATTCTTCTTAATTTGACGTGATTGCTGGAACTCAGCGATTACACTGGGAGCTGTGGTAGCGCTTCATTTAAAAATTTAGATAAATAAGTCATTCTTTACTGTGGGACCAATCCTAGCCGTTATCGCGCGCTGAAGAACTATCGAGAGTTTCATAAACTACATTTCATTGACTTTCTAACAGTGTCAGTCCGTTTGAGTTACAAAGGTTGGGTCACATATTCGTACCAACAAGCATTTAGCGATATTTTTTTTGATATTACTAGGTTGCATCGCTTTTAACAATGAAACGAATGACTGTGGGACTTAATTGAACTAACCTTGGACTATGACCTGATAAATGTGATAAATGAGACAATTTGATTCCAAGAAATAACATTCTTCTTAATTTGACGTGATTGCCGGAACTCAGCGATAACACTGGGCGGTGTGGTAGCGCTTCATTTAAAAGTTTAGGTAAATAAGTCATTCTTTACTGTGGGACCAATCCTAGCCGTTATCGCGCGCTGAAGAAATAGCGACAGTTTCAAAAACTACATTTCATTGACTTTCTAACGGTATCAATCCACTTCCGTTAAAACGGTTGCGTCACATATTCGTACCAACATGTATTTAGCGATATTTTTCTCATATTACTAGGTTGCAGCTTTTAACAGTGAAACGATTGTCTGTGATACTAAATTGAACTGATTTTGGAATGTGACCTTATAAATGTTATAAGTGAGACATGTGGACTCCAAGAAATAGCATTCTTCTTAATTTGAAATGATTGCCGAAACTCAGCGATTGCACTAGGCTCTGTGGTAGCGCTTCATTTAAGATTTTAGATAAATAAGACATTCTCTACTGTGGGACCAATCCTAGCCGTTATCGCGCGCTGAAGAAATATCGACAGTTTCATAAACTACATTTCATTGACTTTCTCACCGTGTCAGTCCGTTTGAGTTACAACGGTTGGGTCACAAATTCCTACCAACATGTATTTAGCGATATTTGTTTTCATATTACTAGGTTGCATCGCTTTTAACAATGAAACGAATGACTGTGGGACTTTATTTAACTAACTTTGGACTGTGACCTGATAAATGTGATAAATGAGAAAATTGGAATCCAAGAAATAACATTCTTCTTAATTTGACGTGATTGCTGGAACTCAGCGATTACACTGGGAGCTGTGGTAGCGCTTCATTTAAAATTTTAGGTAAATAAGTCATTCTTTACTGTGGGACCAATCCTAGCCGTTATCGCGCGCTGAAGAACTATCGAGAGTTTCATAAACTACATTTCATTGACTTTCTAACACTGTCAGTCCGTTTGAGTTACAAAGGTTGGGTCACATATTCGTACCAACAAGCATTTAGCGATATTTTTTTTGATATTACTAGGTTGCATCGCTTTTAACAATGAAACGAATGACTGTGGGACTTAATTGAACTAACTTTGGACTATGACCTGATAAATGTGATAAATGAGACAATTTGACTCCAAGAAATAACATTCTTCTTAATTTGACGTGATTGCCGGAACTCAGCGATTACACTGGGCGGTGTGGTAGCGCTTCATTTAAAAGTTTAGGTAAATAAGTCATTCTTTACTGTGGGACCAATCCTAGCCGTTATCGCGCGCTGAAGAAATAGCGACAGTTTCAAAAACTACATTTCATTGACTTTCTAACGGTATCAATCCACTTCCGTTAAAACGGTTGCGTCACATATTCGTACCAACATGTATTTAGCGATATTTTTCTCATATTACTAGGTTGCAGCTTTTAACAGTGAAACGATTGTCTGTGATACTAAATTGAACTAACTTTGGACTGTGACGTGATAAATGTGATAAATGAGACAATTGGACTCTAAGAAATAACATTCTCCTTAATTTGACGGGATTGCCGGAACTCAGCAATTACACTGGGCGCTGTGGTAGCGCTTCATTTAAAAATTTAGATAAATAAGTCATTCTCTACTGTGGGACCAATCCTAGCCGTTATCGCGTGCTGAAGAAATATCGACAGTTTCATAAACTACATTTCATTGACTTTCTAACCGTGTCAGTCCGTTTGAGTTACAACGGTTGGGCCACATATTCGTACCAACATGTGTTTAGCGATATTTTTCTGATCTTACTAGGTTGCATCGCTTTTAACAATGAAACGAATGACTGTGGGACTTAATTGAACTAACTTTGGACTGTGACCTGATAAATGTGATAAATGAGACAATTGGATTCTAAGAAATAACATTCTCCTTAGTTTGACGGGATTGCCTGAACTCAGCGATTACACTGGGCGCTGTGGTAGCGCTTCATTTAAAAATTTAGATAAGTAAGTCATTCTTTACTGTGGCACCAATCCTATCCGTTATCGTGCGCTGAAGAAATATCGACAGTTTCATAAACTAAATTTCATTGACTTTCTAACGGTGTCAGTCCGTTTGAGTTACAACGGTTGGGTCACCTATTCGTACCAACATGTGTTTAGCCATATTTTTCTGATCTTACTAGGTTGCATCGCTTTTAATAATGAAACGAATGACTGTGGGACTTAATTGAACTAACTTTAAACTGTGACGTGATAAATGTGATAAATGAAACAATTGGACTCTAAGAAATAACATTCTCCTTAATTTGACGGGATTGCCGGAACTCAGCGATTACACTGGGCGCTGTGGTAGCGCTTCATATAAAAATTTAGATCAATAAGTCATTCTTTACTGTGGGACCAATCCTATCCGTTATCGTGCACTGAAGAAATATCGACAGTTTCATAAACTACATTTCATTGACTTTCTAAGGGTGTCAATCCGTTTGAGTTACAACGGTTGGGTCACATACTCGTACCAACATGTATTTAGCGATATTTTTCTGTTATTACTAGGTTGCATCGCTTTTAACAGTGAAACGATTGAATGTGGGACTTAATTGAACTAACTTTGGACTGTGACCTGATAAATGTGATAAATGGGACAATTGGACTCCAAGAAATAACATTCTTCTTAATTTGACGGCATTGCCGGAACTCAGCGATTACACTGGGCGCTGTGGTAGCGCTTCATTTAAAAATTTAGATAAATAAGTCATTCTTTACTGTGGGACCAATCCTAGCCGTTATCGCGCGCTGAAGAACTATCAGCAGTTTCATAAACTACATTTCATTGACTTTCTAACGGTGTCAGTCCGTTTGAGTTACAACGGTTGGGTCACATACTCGTACCAACATGTATTTAGCGATATTTTTCTGTTATTACTAGGTTGCATCGCTTTTAACAGTGAAACGATTGAATGTGGGACTTAATTGAACTAACTTTGGACTGTGACCTGATAAATGTGATAAATGGGACAATTGGACTCCAAGAAATAACATTCTTCTTAATTTGACGGCATTGCCGGAACTCAGCGATTACACTGGGCGCTGTGGTAGCGCTTCATTTAAAAATTTAGATAAATAAGTCATTCTTTACTGTGGGACCAATCCTAGCCGTTATCGCGCGCTGAAGAACTATCGACAGTTTCATAAACTACATTTCATTGACTTTCTAACCGTGTCAGTCCGTTTGAGTTACAACGGTTGGGTCACATATTCGTACCAACATGTGTTTAGCGATATTTTTCTGATCTTACTAGGTTGCATCGCTTTTAACAATGAAACGAATGACTGTGGGACTTAATTGAACTAACTTTGGACTGTGACCTGATAAATGTGATAAATGAGACAATTGGACTCTAAGAAATAACATTCTCCTTAATTTGACGGGATTGCCGGAACTCAGCGATTACACTGGGCGCTGTGGTAGCGCTTCATTTAAAAATTTAGATAAATAAGTCATTCTTTACTGTGGGACCAATCCTATCCGTTATCGTGCGCTGAAGAAATATCGACAGTTTCATAAACTACATTTCATTGACTTTCTAACGGTGTCAGTCCGTTTGAGTTACAACGGTTGGGTCACATACTCGTACCAACATGTATTTAGCGATATTTTTCTGTTATTACTAGGTTGCATCGCTTTTAACAGTGAAACGATTGAATGTGGGACTTAATTGAACTAACTTTGGACTGTGACCTGATAAATGTGATAAATGGGACAATTGGACTCCAAGAAATAACATTCTTCTTAATTTGACGGCATTGCCGGAACTCAGCGATTACACTGGGCGCTGTGGTAGCGCTTCATTTAAAAATTTAGATAAATAAGTCATTCTTTACTGTGGGACCAATCCTATCCGTTATCGTGCGTCCAATTGTTTCATAAACTAATATTCATTGACTTTCTAACGGTGTCAGTCCGTTTGAGTTACAACGGTTGGGTCACATACTCGTACCAACATGTTTGTACCAAACTAAATTTCATTGACTTTCTAACGGTGTCAGTCCGTTATAGTTACAACGGTTGGGTCACATACTCGTACCAACATGTATTTAGCGATATTTTTCTGTTATTACTAGGTTGAATCGCTTTTAACAGTGAAACGATTGAATGTGGGACTTAATTGAACTAACTTTGGACTGTGACCTGATAAATGTGATAAATGGGACAATTGGACTCCAAGAAATAACATTCTTCTTAATTTGACGGGATTGCCGGAACTCAGCGATTACACTGGGCGCTGTGGTAGCGCTTCATTTAAAAATTTAGATAAATAAGTCATTTTTTACTGTGGGACCAATCCTAGCCGATATCGCGCGTTGAAGAACTATCGACAGTTTCATAAACTACATTTCATTGACTTTCTAACGGTGTCAGTCCGTTTGAGTTACAACAGTTGAGTCACATATTCGTACCAACAAGCATTTAGCGATATTTTTTTGATATTACTAAGTTGCATCGCTTTTAACAATGAAACGAATGACTGTGGGACTTAATTGAACTAACTTTGGACTGTGATCTGATGAATGTGATAAATGAGACAATTTGACTCCAAGAAATAACATTCTTCTTAATTTGACGTGATTGCCGGAGCTCAGCGATTACACTGGGCGCTGTGGTAGTGCTTCATATAAAAGTTTAGGTAAATAAGTCATTTTTTACTGTGAGACCAATCCTAGCCGTTATCGCGCGCTGAAGAAATATCAAAAGTTTCATAAACTACATTTCATTGACTTTCTAACGGTGCCAGTCCGTTTGAGTTACAACGGTTGGGTCACATATTCGCACCAACATGTATTTAGCGGTATTTGTTTTGATATTACTAGGTTGCATCGCTTTTAACAATGAAACGAATGACTGTGGGACTTAATTGAACTAACTTTGGACTGTGACCTAATAAATGTGATAAATGAGAACATTGGACTCCAAAAAATAACATTCTTCTCAATTTGACATGATTGCCGGAACTCAGCGATTTTACTGGGCGCTGTGGTAGCACTTCAATTAAAAACTTAGATTAATAAGTCATTTTTTACTGTGGGACCAATCCTAGCCGTTATTGCGCGCTGAAGAAATAGCGACAGTTTCAAAAACTACATTTCATTGACTTTTTAACGGTGTCAGTCCGTTTGAGTTACAACGGTTGGGTCACCTATTCGTACCAACATGTGTTTAGCGATATTTTTCTGATATTACTAGGTTGCATCGCTTTTAACAATGAAACGATTGACTGTGGGGCTTAATTGAACTAACTTTGGACTGTGACCTGATAAATGTGATAAATGAGACAATTGGACTCTAAGAAATAACATTCTTCTTAATTTGACGGGATTGCCGGAACTCAGCGATTACACTGGGTGCTGAGGTATCGCTTCATTTAAAAATTTAGATAAATAAGTCATTCTTTACTGTGAGACCAATCCTAGCCGTTATCGCGCGCTGAAGAAATATCGACAGTCTCATAAACTACATTTCATTGACTTTCTAACGGTGCCAGTCCGTTTGAGTTACAACGGTTGGGTCACGTATTCGTACCAACATGTTTTTAGCAATATTTTTTGATATTACTAGGTTGCATCGCTTTTAATAATGAAACGAATGACTGTGGGACTTAATTGAACTAACTTTGGACTGTGACCTAATAAATGTGATAAATGAGAAAATTGGGCTACAAGAAATAACATTCTTCTCAATTTGACATAATTGCCGGAACTCAGCGATTACACTGGGCGCTGTGGCAGCACTTCAATTAAAAACTTAGATTAATAAGTCATTTTTTACTGTGGCACCAATCCTAGCCGTTATCGCGCGCTGAAGAAATAGCGACAGTTTCAAAAACTACATTTCATTGACTTTCTAACGGTGTCAGTCCGTTTGAGTTACAACGGTTGGGTCACCTATTCGTACCAACATGTGTTTAGCGATATTTTTCAGATATTACTAGGTTGCATCGCTTTTAACAATGAAACGATTGACTGTGGGGCTTAATTGAACTAACTTTGGACTGTGACCTGATAAATGTGATAAATGAGACAATTGGACTCTAAGAAATAACATTCTTCTTAATTTGACGAGATTGCCGGAACTCAGCGATTACACTGGGTGCTGAGGGATCGCTTCATTTAAAAATTTAGATAAATAAGTCATTCTTTACTGTGAGACCAATCCTAGCCGTCATCGCGCGCTGAAGAAATATCGACAGTTTCATAAACTACATTTCATTGACTTTCTAACGGTGCCAGTCCGTTTGAGTTACAACGGTTGGGTCACATATTCGTACCAACATGTTTTTAGCAATATTTTTGATATTACTAGGTTGCATCGCTTTTAACAATGAAACGAATGACTGTGGGACTTAATTAAACTAACTTTGGACTGTGACCTAATAAATGTGATAAATGAGAAAATTGGGCTCCAAGAAATAACATTCTTCTCAATTTGACATGATTGCCGGAAGTCAGCGATTACACTGGGCGCTGTGGTAGCACTTCAATTAAAAACTTAGATTAATAAGTCATTTTTTACTGTGGCACCAATCCTAGCCGTTATCGCGCGCTGAAGAAATAGCGACAGTTTCAAAAACTACATTTCATTGACTTTCTAACGGTGTCAGTCCGTTTGAGCTACAACGGTTGGGTCACCTATTCGTACCAACATGTGTTTAGCGATATATTTCTGATATTACTAGGTTGCATCGCGTTTAACAATGAAACGATTGACTCTGGGACTTAATTGAACTAACTTTGGACTGTGACCTGATAAATGTGATAAATGAGACAATTGGACTCCAAGAAAAAACATTTTTCTTAATTTGACGTGATTGCCGGAACTCAGCGATTACACTGGGCGCTGTGGTAGCGCTTCATTTAAAAATTTAGATAAATAAGTCATTTGTTACTGTGTGACCAATCCTAGCCGTTATCGCGCGCTGAAGAAATAGCAACAATTTCAAAAACTACATTTTATTGACTTTCTAGTGGTGTCAGTCCGTTTGAGTTACAACGGTTGTGTCACTTATTCGTACCAACATGTATTTAGCGATATTTTTCTCATATTACTAGGTTGCAGCTTTTAACAGTGAAACGATTGTCTGTGATACTAAATTGAACTGATTTTGGACTGTGACCTAATAAATGTGATAAATGAGAAAATTGAACTCCAAGAAATAACATTCTTCTCAATTTGATATGATTGCCGGAACTCAGCGATTACACTGGGCGCTGTGGTAGCACTTCATTTGAAAACTTAGATTAATAAGTAATTTTTTACTGTGGGACCAATCCTAGCCGTTATCGCGCGCTGAAGAAATATCGACAGTTTCATAAACTACATTTCATTGATTTTGTAACGGTGCCAGTCCGTTTGAGTTACAACGGTTGCGTCACATATTCGTACCAACATGTATTTAGCGATATTTTTCTCATATTACTAGGTTGCAGCTTTTAACAGTGAAACGATTGTCTGTGATACTAAATTGAACTGATTTTGGAATGTGACCTTATAAATGTTATAAGTGAGACAATTGGACTCTAAGAAATAACATTCTCCTTAATTTGACGGGATTGCCGGAACTCAGCGATTACACTGGGCGCTGTGGTAGCGCTTCATTTAAAAATTTAGATAAATAAGTCATTCTTTACTGTGGGACCAATCCTATCCGTTATCGTGCGCTGAAAAAATATCGACAGTTTCATAAACTACATTTCATTGACTTTCTAACGGTGTCAGTCCGTTTGAGTTACAACGGTTGGGTCACATACTCGTACCAACATGTATTTAGCGATATTTTTCTGTTATTACTAGGTTGCATCGCTTTTAACAGTGAAACGATTGAATGTGGGACTTAATTGAACTAACTTTGGACTGTGACCTGATAAATGTGATAAATGGGACAATTGGACTCCAAGAAATAACATTCTTCTTAATTTGACGGCATTGCCGGAACTCAGCGATTACACTGGGCGCTGTGGTAGCGCTTCATTTAAAAATTTAGATAAATAAGTCATTCTTTACTGTGGGACCAATCCTATCCGTTATCGTGCGCTGAAGAAATATCGACAGTTTCATAAACTAATATTCATTGACTTTCTAACGGTGTCAGTCCGTTTGAGTTACAACGGTTGGGTCACATACTCGTACCAACATGTTTGTACCAAACTAAATTTCATTGACTTTCTAACGGTGTCAGTCCGTTATAGTTACAACGGTTGGGTCACATACTCGTACCAACATGTATTTAGCGATATTTTTCTGTTATTACTAGGTTGAATCGCTTTTAACAGTGAAACGATTGAATGTGGGACTTAATTGAACTAACTTTGGACTGTGACCTGATAAATGTGATAAATGGGACAATTGGACTCCAAGAAATAACATTCTTCTTAATTTGACGGGATTGCCGGAACTCAGCGATTACACTGGGCGCTGTGGTAGCGCTTCATTTAAAAGTTTAGATAAATAAGTCATTTTTTACTGTGGGACCAATCCTAGCCGATATCGCGCGTTGAAGAACTATCGACAGTTTCATAAACTACATTTCATTGACTTTCTAACGGTGTCAGTCCGTTTGAGTTACAACAGTTGAGTCACATATTCGTACCAACAAGCATTTAGCGATATTTTTTTGATATTACTAAGTTGCATCGCTTTTAACAATGAAACGAATGACTGTGGGGCTTAATTGAACTAACTTTGGACTGTGACCTGATAAATGTGATAAATGAGACAATTGGACTCTAAGAAATAACATTCTTCTTAATTTGACGAGATTGCCGGAACTCAGCGATTACACTGGGTGCTGAGGGATCGCTTCATTTAAAAATTTAGATAAATAAGTCATTCTTTACTGTGAGACCAATCCTAGCCGTCATCGCGCGCTGAAGAAATATCGACAGTTTCATAAACTACATTTCATTGACTTTCTAACGGTGCCAGTCCGTTTGAGTTACAACGGTTGGGTCACATATTCGTACCAACATGTTTTTAGCAATATTTTTGATATTACTAGGTTGCATCGCTTTTAACAATGAAACGAATGACTGTGGGACTTAATTAAACTAACTTTGGACTGTGACCTAATAAATGTGATAAATGAGAAAATTGGGCTCCAAGAAATAACATTCTTCTCAATTTGACATGATTGCCGGAAGTCAGCGATTACACTGGGCGCTGTGGTAGCACTTCAATTAAAAACTTAGATTAATAAGTCATTTTTTACTGTGAGACCAATCCTAGCCGTTATCGCGCGCTGAAGAAATATCAAAAGTTTCATAAACTACATTTCATTGACTTTCTAACGGTGCCAGTCCGTTTGAGTTACAACGGTTGGGTCACATATTCGTACCAACATGTATTTAGCGATATTTGTTTTGATATTACTAGGTTGCATCGCTTTTAACAATGAAACGAATGACTGTGGGACTTAATTGAACTAACTTTGGACTGTGACCTAATAAATGTGATAAATGAGAAAATTGGACTCCAAGAAATTACATTCTTCTCAATTTGACATGATTGCCGGAACTCAGCGATTACACTGGGCGCTGTGGTAGCACTTCAATTAAAATCTTAGATTAATAAG
Source organism: Hydractinia symbiolongicarpus (assembly GCF_029227915.1). Taxonomy (NCBI): domain Eukaryota; kingdom Metazoa; phylum Cnidaria; class Hydrozoa; order Anthoathecata; family Hydractiniidae; genus Hydractinia; species Hydractinia symbiolongicarpus. The sequence continues at coordinate 86,195 of NC_079880.1, forward strand.
TTATTTCTTACTATGGGACCAGTCCTAGCTGTTATCGCGCGCTGAAGAAATAGTGACAGTTTCAAAAGCTACATTTCATTGACTTTCTAACGGTGTCAGTCCGTTTGATTTACAACGGTTGGGTCACCTATTCGTACCAACATGTGTTTAGCGATATATTTCTGATATTACTAGGTTGCATCGCGTTTAACAATGAAACGATTGACTCTGGGACTTAATTGAACTAACTTTGGACTGTGACCTGATAAATGTGATAAATGAGACAATTGGACTCCAAGAAAAAACATTTTTCTTAATTTGACGTGATTGCCGGAACTCAGCGATTACACTGGGCGCTGTGGTAGCGCTTCATTTAAAAATTTAGATAAATAAGTCATTTGTTACTGTGTGACCAATCCTAGCCGTTATCGCGCGCTGAAGAAATAGCAACAATTTCAAAAACTACATTTTATTGACTTTCTAGTGGTGTCAGTCCGTTTGAGTTACAACGGTTGTGTCACTTATTCGTACCAACATGTATTTAGCGATATTTTTCTCATATTACTAGGTTGCAGCTTTTAACAGTGAAACGATTGTCTGTGATACTAAATTGAACTGATTTTGGACTGTGACCTAATAAATGTGATAAATGAGAAAATTGAACTCCAAGAAATAACATTCTTCTCAATTTGATATGATTGCCGGAACTCAGCGATTACACTGGGCGCTGTGGTAGCACTTCATTTGAAAACTTAGATTAATAAGTAATTTTTTACTGTGGGACTAATCCTAGCCGTTATCGCGCGCTGAAGAAATATCGACAGTTTCATAAACTACATTTCATTGATTTTGTAACGGTACCAGTCCGTTTGAGTTACAACGGTTGCGTCACATATTCGTACCAACATGTATTTAGCGATATTTTTCTCATATTACTAGGTTGCAGCTTTTAACAGTGAAACGATTGTCTGTGATACTAAATTGAACTGATTTTGGAATGTGACCTTATAAATGTTATAAGTGAGACAATTGGACTCTAAGAAATAACATTCTCCTTAATTTGACGGGATTGCCGGAACTCAGCGATTACACTGGGCGCTGTGGTAGCGCTTCATTTAAAAATTTAGATAAATAAGTCATTCTTTACTGTGGGACCAATCCTATCCGTTATCGTGCGCTGAAGAAATATCGACAGTTTCATAAACTACATTTCATTGACTTTCTAACGGTGTCAGTCCGTTTGAGTTACAACGGTTGGGTCACATACTCGTACCAACATGTATTTAGCGATATTTTTCTGTTATTACTAGGTTGCATCGCTTTTAACAGTGAAACGATTGAATGTGGGACTTAATTGAACTAACTTTGGACTGTGACCTGATAAATGTGATAAATGGGACAATTGGACTCCAAGAAATAACATTCTTCTTAATTTGACGGCATTGCCGGAACTCAGCGATTACACTGGGCGCTGTGGTAGCGCTTCATTTAAAAATTTAGATAAATAAGTCATTCTTTACTGTGGGACCAATCCTATCCGTTATCGTGCGCTGAAGAAATATCGACAGTTTCATAAACTAATATTCATTGACTTTCTAACGGTGTCAGTCCGTTTGAGTTACAACGGTTGGGTCACATACTCGTACCAACATGTTTGTACCAAACTAAATTTCATTGACTTTCTAACGGTGTCAGTCCGTTATAGTTACAACGGTTGGGTCACATACTCGTACCAACATGTATTTAGCGATATTTTTCTGTTATTACTAGGTTGAATCGCTTTTAACAGTGAAACGATTGAATGCGGGACTTAATTGAACTAACTTTGGACTGTGACCTGATAAATGTGATAAATGGGACAATTGGACTCCAAGAAATAACATTCTTCTTAATTTGACGGGATTGCCGGAACTCAGCGATTACACTGGGCGCTGTGGTAGCGCTTCATTTAAAAATTTAGATAAATAAGTCATTTTTTACTGTGGGACCAATCCTAGCCGATATCGCGCGTTGAAGAACTATCGACAGTTTCATAAACTACATTTCATTGACTTTCTAACGGTGTCAGTCCGTTTGAGTTACAACAGTTGAGTCACATATTCGTACCAACAAGCATTTAGCGATATTTTTTTGATATTACTAAGTTGCATCGCTTTTAACAATGAAACGAATGACTGTGGGACTTAATTGAACTAACTTTGGACTGTGATCTGATGAATGTGATAAATGAGACAATTTGACTCCAAGAAATAACATTCTTCTTAATTTGACGTGATTGCCGGAGCTCAGCGATTACACTGGGCGCTGTGGTAGTGCTTCATATAAAAGTTTAGGTAAATAAGTCATTTTTTACTGTGAGACCAATCCTAGCCGTTATCGCGCGCTGAAGAAATATCAAAAGTTTCATAAACTACATTTCATTGACTTTCTAACGGTGCCAGTCCGTTTGAGTTACAACGGTTGGGTCACATATTCGCACCAACATGTATTTAGCGGTATTTGTTTTGATATTACTAGGTTGCATCGCTTTTAACAATGAAACGAATGACTGTGGGACTTAATTGAACTAACTTTGGACTGTGACCTAATAAATGTGATAAATGAGAACATTGGACTCCAAAAAATAACATTCTTCTCAATTTGACATGATTGCCGGAACTCAGCGATTTTACTGGGCGCTGTGGTAGCACTTCAATTAAAAACTTAGATTAATAAGTCATTTTTTACTGTGGGACCAATCCTAGCCGTTATTGCGCGCTGAAGAAATAGCGACAGTTTCAAAAACTACATTTCATTGACTTTTTAACGGTGTCAGTCCGTTTGAGTTACAACGGTTGGGTCACCTATTCGTACCAACATGTGTTTAGCGATATTTTTCTGATATTACTAGGTTGCATCGCTTTTAACAATGAAACGATTGACTGTGGGGCTTAATTGAACTAACTTTGGACTGTGACCTGATAAATGTGATAAATGAGACAATTGGACTCTAAGAAATAACATTCTTCTTAATTTGACGGGATTGCCGGAACTCAGCGATTACACTGGGTGCTGAGGTATAGCTTCATTTAAAAATTTAGATAAATAAGTCATTCTTTACTGTGAGACCAATCCTAGCCGTTATCGCGCGCTGAAGAAATATCGACAGTCTCATAAACTACATTTCATTGACTTTCTAACGGTGCCAGTCCGTTTGAGTTACAACGGTTGGGTCACGTATTCGTACCAACATGTTTTTAGCAATATTTTTTGATATTACTAGGTTGCATCGCTTTTAATAATGAAACGAATGACTGTGGGACTTAATTGAACTAACTTTGGACTGTGACCTAATAAATGTGATAAATGAGAAAATTGGGCTACAAGAAATAACATTCTTCTCAATTTGACATAATTGCCGGAACTCAGCGATTACACTGGGCGCTGTGGCAGCACTTCAATTAAAAACTTAGATTAATAAGTCATTTTTTACTGTGGCACCAATCCTAGCCGTTATCGCGCGCTGAAGAAATAGCGACAGTTTCAAAAACTACATTTCATTGACTTTCTAACGGTGTCAGTCCGTTTGAGTTACAACGGTTGGGTCACCTATTCGTACCAACATGTGTTTAGCGATATTTTTCAGATATTACTAGGTTGCATCGCTTTTAACAATGAAACGATTGACTGTGGGGCTTAATTGAACTAACTTTGGACTGTGACCTGATAAATGTGATAAATGAGACAATTGGACTCTAAGAAATAACATTCTTCTTAATTTGACGAGATTGCCGGAACTCAGCGATTACACTGGGTGCTGAGGGATCGCTTCATTTAAAAATTTAGATAAATAAGTCATTCTTTACTGTGAGACCAATCCTAGCCGTCATCGCGCGCTGAAGAAATATCGACAGTTTCATAAACTACATTTCATTGACTTTCTAACGGTGCCAGTCCGTTTGAGTTACAACGGTTGGGTCACATATTCGTACCAACATGTTTTTAGCAATATTTTTGATATTACTAGGTTGCATCGCTTTTAACAATGAAACGAATGACTGTGGGACTTAATTAAACTAACTTTGGACTGTGACCTAATAAATGTGATAAATGAGAAAATTGGGCTCCAAGAAATAACATTCTTCTCAATTTGACATGATTGCCGGAAGTCAGCGATTACACTGGGCGCTGTGGTAGCACTTCAATTAAAAACTTAGATTAATAAGTCATTTTTTACTGTGGCACCAATCCTAGCCGTTATCGCGCGCTGAAGAAATAGCGACAGTTTCAAAAACTACATTTCATTGACTTTCTAACGGTGTCAGTCCGTTTGAGTTACAACGGTTGGGTCACCTATTCGTACCAACATGTGTTTAGCGATATTTTTCTGATATTACTAGGTTTCATCGACTTTAACAATGAAACGATTGACTGTGGGACTTAATTGAACTAACTTTGAACTGTGACCTGATAAATGTGATAAATAAGACAATTGGACTCTAAGAAATAACATTCTTCTTAATTTGACGGGATTGCCGGAACTCAGCGATTACACTGGGCGCTGAGGTATCGCTTCATTTAAAAATTTAGATAAATAAGTCATTCTTTACTGTGAGACCAATCCTAGCCGTTATCGCGCGCTGAAGAAATATCAAAAGTTTCATAAACTACATTTCATTGACTTTCTAACGGTGCCAGTCCGTTTGAGTTACAACGGTTGGGTCACATATTCGTACCAACATGTATTTAGCGATATTTGTTTTGATATTACTAGGTTGCATCGCTTTTAACAATGAAACGAATGACTGTGGGACTTAATTGAACTAACTTTGGACTGTGACCTAATAAATGTGATAAATGAGAAAATTGGACTCCAAGAAATTACATTCTTCTCAATTTGACATGATTGCCGGAACTCAGCGATTACACTGGGCGCTGTGGTAGCACTTCAATTAAAATCTTAGATTAATAAGTTATTTCTTACTATGGGACCAGTCCTAGCTGTTATCGCGCGCTGAAGAAATAGTGACAGTTTCAAAAGCTACATTTCATTGACTTTCTAACGGTGTCAGTCCGTTTGAGTTACAACGGTTGGGTCACCTATTCGTACCAAAATGTGTTTAGCGATATATTTCTGATATTACTAGGTTGCATCGCGTTTAACAATGAAACGATTGACTCTGGGACTTAATTGAACTAACTTTGGACTGTGACCTGATAAATGTGATAAATGAGACAATTGGACTCCAAGAAAAAACATTTTTCTTAATTTGACGTGATTGCCGGAACTCAGCGATTACACTGGGCGCTGTGGTAGCGCTTCATTTAAAAATTTAGATAAATAAGTCATTTGTTACTGTGTGACCAATCCTAGCCGTTATCGCGCGCTGAAGAAATAGCAACAATTTCAAAAACTACATTTTATTGACTTTCTAGTGGTGTCAGTCCGTTTGAGTTACAACGGTTGTGTCACTTATTCGTACCAACATGTATTTAGCGATATTTTTCTCATATTACTAGGTTGCAGCTTTTAACAGTGAAACGATTGTCTGTGATACTAAATTGAACTGATTTTGGACTGTGACCTAATAAATGTGATAAATGAGAAAATTGAACTCCAAGAAATAACATTCTTCTCAATTTGATATGATTGCCGGAACTCAGCGATTACACTGGGCGCTGTGGTAGCACTTCATTTGAAAACTTAGATTAATAAGTAATTTTTTACTGTGGGACCAATCCTAGCCGTTATCGCGCGCTGAAGAAATATCGACAGTTTCATAAACTACATTTCATTGATTTTGTAACGGTGCCAGTCCGTTTGAGTTACAACGGTTGCGTCACATATTCGTACCAACATGTATTTAGCGATATTTTTCTCATATTACTAGGTTGCAGCTTTTAACAGTGAAACGATTGTCTGTGATACTAAATTGAACTGATTTTGGAATGTGACCTTATAAATGTTATAAGTGAGACATGTGGACTCCAAGAAATAGCATTCTTCTTAATTTGAAATGATTGCCGAAACTCAGCGATTGCACTAGGCTCTGTGGTAGCGCTTCATTTAAGATTTTAGATAAATAAAACATTCTCTACTGTGGGACCAATCCTAGCCGTTATCGCGCGCTGAAGAAATATCGACAGTTTCATAAACTACATTTCATTGACTTTCTCACCGTGTCAGTCCGTTTGAGTTACAACGGTTGGGTCACAAATTCCTACCAACATGTATTTAGCGATATTTGTTTTCATATTACTAGGTTGCATCGCTTTTAACAATGAAACGAATGACTGTGGGACTTTATTGAACTAACTTTGGACTGTGACCTGATAAATGTGATAAATGAGAAAATTGGAATCCAAGAAATAACATTCTTCTTAATTTGACGTGATTGCTGGAACTCAGCGATTACACTGGGAGCTGTGGTAGCGCTTCATTTAAAAATTTAGATAAATAAGTCATTCTTTACTGTGGGACCAATCCTAGCCGTTATCGCGCGCTGAAGAACTCTCGAGAGTTTCATAAACTACATTTCATTGACTTTCTAACAGTGTCAGTCCGTTTGAGTTACAAAGGTTGAGTCACATATTCGTACCAACAAGCATTTAGCGATATTTTTTTTGATATTACTAGGTTGCATCGCTTTTAACAATGAAACGAATGACTGTGGGACTTAATTGAACTAACTTTGGACTATGACCTGATAAATGTGATAAATGAGACAATTTGACTCCAAGAAATAACATTCTTCTTAATTTGACGTGATTGCCGGAACTCAGCGATTACACTGGGCGGTGTGGTAGCGCTTCATTTAAAAGTTTAGGTAAATAAGTCATTCTTTACTGTGGGACCAATCCTAGCCGTTATCGCGCGCTGAAGAAAAAGCGACAGTTTTAAAAACTACATTTCATTGACTTTCTAACGGTGTCAGTCCGTTTGAGTTACAACGGTTGCGTCACATATTCGTACCATAATGTATTTAGCGATATTTTTTTGATATTACTAGGTTGCATCGCTTTTAACAATGAAACGAATGACTGTGGGACTTTATTGAACTAACTTTGGACTGTGACCTGATAAATGTGATAAATGAGAAAATTGGAATCCAAGAAATAACATTCTTCTTAATTTGACGTGATTGCTGGAACTCAGCGATTACACTGGGAGCTGTGGTAGCGCTTCATTTAAAAATTTAGATAAATAAGTCATTCTTTACTGTGGGACCAATCCTAGCCGTTATCGCGCGCTGAAGAACTATCGAGAGTTTCATAAACTACATTTCATTGACTTTCGAACAGTGTCAGTCCGTTTGAGTTACAAAGGTTGGGTCACATATTCGTACCAACAAGCATTTAGCGATATTTTTTTTGATAATACTAGGTTGCATCGCTTTTAACAATGAAACGAATGACTGTGGGACTTAATTGAACTAACCTTGGACTATGACCTGATAAATGTGATAAATAAGACAATTTGATTCCAAGAAATAACATTCTTCTTAATTTGACGTGATTGCCGGAACTCAGCGATAACACTGGGCGGTGTGGTAGCGCTTCATTTAAAAGTTTAGGTAAATAAGTCATTCTTTACTGTGGGACCAATCCTAGCCGTTATCGCGCGCTGAAGAAATAGCGACAGTTTCAAAAACTACATTTCATTGACTTTCTAACGGTATCAATCCACTTCCGTTAAAACGGTTGCGTCACATATTCGTACCAACATGTATTTAGCGATATTTTTCTCATATTACTAGGTTGCAGCTTTTAACAGTGAAACGATTGTCTGTGATACTAAATTGAACTGATTTTGGAATGTGACCTTATAAATGTTATAAGTGAGACATGTGGACTCCAAGAAATAGCATTCTTCTTAATTTGAAATGATTGCCGAAACTCAGCGATTGCACTAGGCTCTGTGGTAGCGCTTCATTTAAGATTTTAGATAAATAAGACATTCTCTACTGTGGGACCAATCCTAGCCGTTATCGCGCGCTGAAGAAATATCGACAGTTTCATAAACTACATTTCATTGACTTTCTCACCGGGTCAGTCCGTTTGAGTTACAAAGGTTGGGTCACATATTCGTACCAACAAGCATTTAGCGATATTTTTTTTGATATTACTAGGTTGCATCGCTTTTAACAATGAAACGAATGACTGTGGGACTTAATTGAACTAACCTTGGACTATGACCTGATAAATGTGATAAATAAGACAATTTGATTCCAAGAAATAACATTCTTCTTAATTTGACGTGATTGCCGGAACTCAGCGATAACACTGGGCGGTGTGGTAGCGCTTCATTTAAAAGTTTAGGTAAATAAGTCATTCTTTACTGTGGGACCAATCCTAGCCGTTATCGCGCGCTGAAGAAATAGCGACAGTTTCAAAAACTACATTTCATTGACTTTCTAACGGTATCAATCCACTTCCGTTAAAACGGTTGCGTCACATATTCGTACCAACATGTATTTAGCGATATTTTTCTCATATTACTAGGTTGCAGCTTTTAACAGTGAAACGATTGTCTGTGATACTAAATTGAACTGATTTTGGAATGTGACCTTATAAATGTTATAAGTGAGACATGTGGACTCCAAGAAATAGCATTCTTCTTAATTTGAAATGATTGCCGAAACTCAGCGATTGCACTAGGCTCTGTGGTAGCGCTTCATTTAAGATTTTAGATAAATAAGACATTCTCTACTGTGGGACCAATCCTAGCCGTTATCGCGCGCTGAAGAAATATCGACAGTTTCATAAACTACATTTCATTGACTTTCTCACCGTGTCAGTCCGTTTGAGTTACAAAGGTTGGGTCACATATTCGTACCAACAAGCATTTAGCGATATTTTTTTTGATATTACTAGGTTGCATCGCTTTTAACAATGAAACGAATGACTGTGGGACTTAATTGAACTAACCTTGGACTATGACCTGATAAATGTGATAAATAAGACAATTTGATTCCAAGAAATAACATTCTTCTTAATTTGAAATGATTGCCGAAACTCAGCGATTGCACTAGGCTCTGTGGTAGCGCTTCATTTAAGATTTTAGATAAATAAGACATTCTCTACTGTGGGACCAATCCTAGCCGTTATCGCGCGCTGAAGAAATATCGACAGTTTCATAAACTACATTTCATTGACTTTCTCACCGTGTCAGTCCGTTTGAGTTACAAAGGTTGGGTCACATATTCGTACCAACAAGCATTTAGCGATATTTTTTTTGATATTACTAGGTTGCATCGCTTTTAACAATGAAACGAATGACTGTGGGACTTAATTGAACTAACCTTGGACTATGACCTGATAAATGTGATAAATAAGACAATTTGATTCCAAGAAATAACATTCTTCTTAATTTGACGTGATTGCCGGAACTCAGCGATAACACTGGGCGGTGTAGTAGCGCTTCATTTAAAAGTTTAGGTAAATAAGTCATTCTTTACTGTGGGACCAATCCTAGCCGTTATCGCGCGCTGAAGAAATATCGACAGTTTCATAAACTACATTTCATTGACTTTCTCACCGTGTCAGTCCGTTTGAGTTACAAAGGTTGGGTCACATATTCGTACCAACAAGCATTTAGCGATATTTTTTTTGATATTACTAGGTTGCATCGCTTTTAACAATGAAACGAATGACTGTGGGACTTAATTGAACTAACCTTGGACTATGACCTGATAAATGTGATAAATAAGACAATTTGATTCCAAGAAATAACATTCTTCTTAATTTGACGTGATTGCCGGAACTCAGCGATAACACTGGGCGGTGTGGTAGCGCTTCATTTAAAATTTTAGGTAAATAAGTCATTCTTTACTGTGGGACCAATCCTAGCCGTTATCGCGCGCTGAAGAAATAGCGACAGTTTCAAAAACTACATTTCATTGACTTTCTAACGGTATCAATCCACTTCCGTTAAAACGGTTGCGTCACATATTCGTACCAACATGTATTTAGCGATATTTTTCTCATATTACTAGGTTGCAGCTTTTAACAGTGAAACGATTGTCTGTGATACTAAATTGAACTGATTTTGGAATGTGACCTTATAAATGTTATAAGTGAGACATGTGGACTGCAAGAAATAGCATTCTTCTTAATTTGAAATGATTGCCGAAACTCAGCGATTGCACTAGGCTCTGTGGTAGCGCTTCATTTAAGATTTTAGATAAATAAGACATTCTCTACTGTGGGACCAATCCTAGCCGTTATTGCGCGCTGAAGAAATATCGACAGTTTCATAAACTACATTTCATTGACTTTCTAACGGTGTCAGTCCGTTTGAGTTACAAAGGTTGAGTCACATATTCGTACCAACAAGCATTTAGCGATATTTTTTTTGATATTACTAAGTTGCATCGCTTTTAACAATGAAACGAATGACTGTGGGACTTAATTGAACTAACTTTGGACTGTGATCTGATGAATGTGATAAATGAGACAATTTGACTCCAAGAAATAACATTCTTCTTAATTTGACGTGATTGCCGGAGCTCAGCGATTACACTGGGCGCTGTGGTAGCGCTTCATTTAAACGTTTAGGTAAATAAGTCATTTTTTACTGTGGGACCAATCCTAGCCGTTATCGCGCGCTGAAGAAATAGCGACAGTTTTAAAAACTACATTTCATTGACTTTCTAACGGTGTCACACCATTTGAGTTACAACGGTTGGGTCACCTATTCGTACCAACATGTGTTTAGACATATTTTTCTGATCTTACTAGGTTGCATCGCTTTTAACAATGAAACGAATGACTGTGGGACTTAATTGAACTAACTTTGGACTATGACCTGATAAATGTGATAAATGAGACAATTTGACTCCAAGAAATAACATTCTTCTTAATTTGACGTGATTGCCGGAACTCAGCGATTACACTGGGCGGTGTGGTAGCGCTTCATTTAAAAGTTTAGGTAAATAAGTCATTCTTTACTGTGGGACCAATCCTAGCCGTTATCGCGCGCTGAAGAAATAGCGACAGCTTCAAAAACTACATTTCATTGACTTTCTAACGGTATCAATCCACTTCCGTTAAAACGGTTGCGTCACATATTCGTACCAACATGTATTTAGCGATATTTTTCTCATATTACTAGGTTGCAGCTTTTAACAGTGAAACGATTGTCTGTGATACTAAATTGAACTGATTTTGGAATGTGACCTTATAAATGTTATAAGTGAGACATGTGGACTGCAAGAAATAGCATTCTTCTTAATTTGAAATGATTGCCGAAACTCAGCGATTGCACTAGGCTCTGTGGTAGCGCTTCATTTAAGATTTTAGATAAATAAGACATTCTCTACTGTGGGACCAATCCTAGCCGTTATTGCGCGCTGAAGAAATATCGACAGTTTCATAAACTACATTTCATTGACTTTCTAACGGTGTCAGTCCGTTTGAGTTACAAAGGTTGAGTCACATATTCGTACCAACAAGCATTTAGCGATATTTTTTTTGATATTACTAAGTTGCATCGCTTTTAACAATGAAACGAATGACTGTGGGACTTAATTGAACTAACTTTGGACTGTGATCTGATGAATGTGATAAATGAGACAATTTGACTCCAAGAAATAACATTCTTCTTAATTTGACGTGATTGCCGGAGCTCAGCGATTACACTGGGCGCTGTGGTAGCGCTTCATTTAAACGTTTAGGTAAATAAGTCATTTTTTACTGTGGGACCAATCCTAGCCGTTATCGCGCGCTGAAGAAATAGCGACAGTTTTAAAAACTACATTTCATTGACTTTCTAACGGTGTCACACCATTTGAGTTACAACGGTTGGGTCACCTATTCGTACCAACATGTGTTTAGACATATTTTTCTGATCTTACTAGGTTGCATCGCTTTTAAGAATGAAACGATTTACTGTGGGACTTAATTGAACTAACTTTGGACTGTGACGTGATAAATGTGATAAATGAGACAATTGGACTCTAAGAAATAACATTCTCCTTAATTTGACGGGATTGCCGGAACTCAGCAATTACACTGGGCGCTGTGGTAGCGCTTCATTTAAAAATTTAGATAAATAAGTCATTCTCTACTGTGGGACCAATCCTAGCCGTTATCGCGTGCTGAAGAAATATCGACAGTTTCATAAACTACATTTCATTGACTTTCTAACCGTGTCAGTCCGTTTGAGTTACAACGGTTGGGCCACATATTCGTACCAACATGTGTTTAGCGATATTTTTCTGATCTTACTAGGTTGCATCGCTTTTAACAATGAAACGAATGACTGTGGGACTTAATTGAACTAACTTTGGACTGTGACCTGATAAATGTGATAAATGAGACAATTGGATTCTAAGAAATAACATTCTCCTTAGTTTTACGGGATTGCCGGAACTCAGCGATTACACTGGGCGCTGTGGTAGCGCTTCATTTAAAAATTTAGATAAGTAAGTCATTCTCTACTGTGGGACCAATCCTAGCCGTTATCGCGTGCTGAAGAAATATCGACAGTTTCATAAACTACATTTCATTGACTTTCTAACCGTGTCAGTCCGTTTGAGTTACAACGGTTGGGCCACATATTCGTACCAACATGTGTTTAGCGATATTTTTCTGATCTTACTAGGTTGCATCGCTTTTAACAATGAAACGAATGACTGTGGGACTTAATTGAACTAACTTTGGACTGTGACCTGATAAATGTGATAAATGAGACAATTGGATTCTAAGAAATAACATTCTCCTTAGTTTTACGGGATTGCCGGAACTCAGCGATTACACTGGGCGCTGTGGTAGCGCTTCATTTAAAAATTTAGATAAGTAAGTCATTCTTTACTGTGGCACCAATCCTATCCGTTATCGTGCGCTGAAGAAATATCGACAGTTTCATAAACTAAATTTCATTGACTTTCTAACGGTGTCAGTCCGTTTGAGTTACAACGGTTGGGTCACCTATTCGTACCAACATGTGTTTAGCCATATTTTTCTGATCTTACTAGGTTGCATCGCTTTTAACAATGAAACGAATGACTGTGGGACTTAATTGAACTAACTTTGGACTGTGACGTGATAAATGTGATAAATGAGACAATTGGACTCTAAGAAATAACATTCTCCTTAATTTGACGGGATTGCCGGAACTCAGCGATTACACTGGGCGCTGTGGTAGCGCTTCATATAAAAATTTAGATAAATAAGTCATTCTTTACTGTGGGACCAATCCTATCCGTTATCGTGCACTGAAGAAATATCAACAGTTTCATAAACTACATTTCATTGACTTTCTAACGGTGTCAGTCCGTTTGAGTTACAACGGTTGGGTCACATACTCGTACCAACATGTATTTAGCGATATTTTTCTGTTATTACTAGGTTGCATCGCTTTTAACAGTGAAACGATTGAATGTGGGACTTAATTGAACTAACTTTGGACTGTGACCTGATAAATGTGATAAATGGGACAATTGGACTCCAAGAAATAACATTCTTCTTAATTTGACGGCATTGCCGGAACTCAGCGATTACACTGGGCGCTGTGGTAGCGCTTCATTTAAAAATTTAGATAAATAAGTCATTCTTTACTGTGGGACCAATCCTAGCCGTTATCGCGCGCTGAAGAACTATCGACAGTTTCATAAACTACATTTCATTGACTTTCTAACCGTGTCAGTCCGTTTGAGTTACAACGGTTGGGTCACATATTCGTACCAACATGTGTTTAGCGATATTTTTCTGATCTTACTAGGTTGCATCGCTTTTAACAATGAAACGAATGACTGTGGGACTTAATTGAACTAACTTTGGACTGTGACCTGATAAATGTGATAAATGAGACAATTGGACTCTAAGAAATAACATTCTCCTTAATTTGACGGGATTGCCGGAACTCAGCGATTACACTGGGCGCTGTGGTAGCGCTTCATTTAAAAATTTAGATAAATAAGTCATTCTTTACTGTGGGACCAATCCTATCCGTTATCGTGCGCTGAAGAAATATCGACAGTTTCATAAACTACATTTCATTGACTTTCTAACGGTGTCAGTCCGTTTGAGTTACAACGGTTGGGTCACATACTCGTACCAACATGTATTTAGCGATATTTTTCTGTTATTACTAGGTTGCATCGCTTTTAACAGTGAAACGATTGAATGTGGGACTTAATTGAACTAACTTTGGACTGTGACCTGATAAATGTGATTAATGGGACAATTGGACTCCAAGAAATAACATTCTTCTTAATTTGACGGCATTGCCGGAACTCAGCGATTACACTGGGCGCTGTGGTAGCGCTTCATTTAAAAATTTAGATAAATAAGTCATTCTTTACTGTGGGACCAATCCTATCCGTTATCGTGCGCTGAAGAAATATCGACAGTTTCATAAACTAATATTCATTGACTTTCTAACGGTGTCAGTCCGTTTGAGTTACAACGGTTGGGTCACATACTCGTACCAACATGTTTGTACCAAACTAAATTTCATTGACTTTCTAACGGTGTCAGTCCGTTATAGTTACAACGGTTGGGTCACATACTCGTACCAACATGTATTTAGCGATATTTTTCTGTTATTACTAGGTTGAATCGCTTTTAACAGTGAAACGATTGAATGTGGGACTTAATTGAACTAACTTTGGACTGTGACCTGATAAATGTGATAAATGGGACAATTGGACTCCAAGAAATAACATTCTTCTTAAGTTGACGGCATTGCCGGAACTCAGCGATTACACTGGGCGCTGTGGTAGCGCTTCATTTAAAAAATTTAGATAAATAAGTCATTCTTTACTGTGGGACCAATCCTAGCCGTTATGGCGCGCTGAAGAACTATCGACAGTTTCATAAACTACATTTCATTGACTTTCTAACGGTGTCAGTCCGTTTGAGTTACAACGGTTGGGTCACCTATTCGTACCAACATGTGTTTAGCCATATTTTTCAGATCTTACTAGGTTGTATCGCTTTTAACAATGAAACGAATGACTGTGGGGCTTAATTGAACTAACTTTGGACTGTGACGTGATAAATGTGATAAATGAGACAATTGGACTCTAAGAAATAACATTCTCCTTAATTTGACGGGATTGCTGGAACTCAGCGATTACACTGGGCGCTGTGGTAGCGCTTCATTTAAAAATTTAGATAAATAAGTCATTCTTTACTGTGGGACAAATCCTATCCGTTATCGTGCACTGAAGAAATATCGACAGTTTCATAAACTACATTTCATTGACTTTCTAACGGTGTCAGTCCGTTTGAGTTACAACAGTTGGGTCACATACTCGTACCAACATGTATTTAGCGATATTTTTCTGTTATTACTAGGTTGCATCGCTTTTAACAGTGAAACGATTAAATGTGGGACTTAATTGAACTAACTTTGGACTGTGACCTGATAAATGTGATAAATGGGACAATTGGACTCCAAGAAATAACATTCTTCTTAATTTGACGGCATTGCCGAAACTCAGCGATTACACTGGGCGCTGTGGTAGCGCTTCATTTAAAAATTTAGATAAATAAGTCATTCTTTACTGTGGGACCAATCCTAGCCGTTATCGGGCGCTGAAGAACTATCGACAGTTTCATAAACTACATTTCATTGACTTTCTAACGGTGTCAGTCCGTTTGAGTTACAACGGTTGGGTCACCTATTCGTACCAACATGTGTTTAGCGATATTTTTCTGATCTTACTAGGTTGCATCGCTTTTAACAATGAAACGAATGACTGTGGGACTTAATTGAACTAACTTTGGACTGTGACGTGATAAATGTGATA
Source organism: Hydractinia symbiolongicarpus (assembly GCF_029227915.1). Classification (NCBI taxonomy): domain Eukaryota; kingdom Metazoa; phylum Cnidaria; class Hydrozoa; order Anthoathecata; family Hydractiniidae; genus Hydractinia; species Hydractinia symbiolongicarpus. Next base: position 101,911 of record NC_079880.1, read on the forward strand.
AATGAGACAATTGGACTCTAAGAAATAACATTCTCCTTAATTTGACGGGATTGCCGGAACTCAGCGATTACACTGGGCGCTGTGGTAGCGCTTCATTTAAAAATTTAGATAAATAAGTCATTCTTTACTGTGGGACCAATCCTATCCGTTATCGTGCACTGAAGAAATATCGACAGTTTCATAAACTACATTTCATTGACTTTCTAACCGTGTCAGTCCGTTTGAGTTACAACGGTTGGGTCACATATTCGTACCAACATGTGTTTAGCGATATTTTTCTGATCTTACTAGGTTGCATCGCTTTTAACAATGAAACGAATGACTGTGGAACTTAATTGAACTAACTTTGGAGTATGACCTGATAAATGTGATAAATGAGACAATTGAACTCTAAGAAATAACATTCTCCTTAATTTGACGAAATTGCCGGAACTCAGCGATTACACTGGGCGCTGTGGTAGCGCTTCATTTAAAAATTTAGATAAATAAGTCATTCTTTACTGTGGAACCAATCCTATCCGTTATCGTGCGCTGAAGAACTATCGACAGTTTCATAAACTACATTTCATTGACTTTCTAACGGTGTCAGTCCGTTTGAGTTACAAAGGTTGGGTCACATATTCGTACCAACCTGCATTTAGCGATATTTTTTTGATATTACTAGGTTGCATCGCTTTTAACAATGAAACGAATGACTGTGGGACTTAATTGAACTGATTTTGGAATGTGACCTTATAAATGTTATAAGTGAGACATGTGGACTCCAAGAAATAGCATTCTTCTTAATTTGAAATGATTGCCGAAACTCAGCGATTGCACTGGGCGCTGTGGTAGCGCTTCATTTAAGAACTCAGATTAATAAGTCATTTTTTACTGTGGGACCAATCCTGGCCGTTATCGCGCGATGAAGAAATAGCGACAGTTTCAAAAACTACATTTCATTGACTTTCTAACGGTGTCAGTCCGTTTGAGTTACAACGGTTGCGTCACCTATTCGTACCAACATGTGTTTAGCCATATTTTTCTGATCTTACTAGGTTGCATCGCTTTTAAGAATGAAACGATTGACTGTGGGACTTAATTGAACTAACTTTGGACTGTGACGTGATAAATGTGATAAATGAGACATTTGGACTCTAAGAAATAACATTCTCCTTAATTTGACAGGATTGCCGGAACTCAGCAATTACACTGGGCGCTGTGGTAGCGCTTCATTTAAAAATTTAGATAAATAAGTCATTCTCTACTGTGGGACCAATCCTAGCCGTTATCGCGCGCTGAAGAAATAGCGACAGTTTTAAAAGCTACATTTCATTGACTTTCTAACGGTGTCAGTCCGTTTGAATTACAACGGTTGGGTCACATACTCGTACCAACATGTTTTAGCGATATTTTTCTGATATTACTAGGTTGCACCGCTTTTAACAGTGAAACGATTGCTGTGGGACTAAATTGAACTGATTTTGGACTGTGACCTTATAAATGTTATAAGATAGACAAGTTGACTCCAGGATATAACATTCTCCTTAATTTGACATGATTGCCGGAACTCAGCGATTACATTGGGCGCTGTGGTAGCGCTTCATTTAAGAATTAAGCTATAAAAAGTCATTTTTTTACTGTGGGGTTGATCCTTGCCCTTAGCGCGCTGAAGAAATAGCGACAGTTTCAAAAACTATATTTCATTGACTTTGTAACGGTGTCAGTCCGTTTGAGTTACAACGGTTGGTTCACATATTCGTACCAACATGTATTTAGCAATATTTGTTTTGATATTACTAGGTTGCATCGCTTTTAACAGTGAAACGATTGCTGTGGGACTAAATTGAACTGATTTTGGACTGTGACCTTATAAATGTTATAAGATAGACAAGTTGACTCCAAGAAATAACATTCTCCTTAATTTGACATGATTGCCGGAACTCAGCGATTACATTGGGCGCTGTGGTAGCGCTTCATTTAAGAATTAAGCTATAAAAAGTCATATTTTTTTTGTGGGGTTGATCCTTGCCCTTAGCGCGCTGAAGAAATAGCGACAGTTTCAAAAACTATATTTCATTGACTTTGTAACGGTGTCAGTCCGTTTGAGTTACAACGGTTGGTTCACATATTCGTACCAACATGTATTTAGCGATATTTGTTTTGATATTACTAGGTTGCATCGCTTTTAACAATGAAACGAATGACTGTGGGACTTAATTGAACTAACTTTGGACTGTGACCTGATAAATGTGATAAATGAGAAAATTGGACTCCAAGAAATAACATTCTTCTTAATTCGACTTGATTGCCGGAACTCAGCGATTACACTGGGCGCTGTGGTAGCGCTTCATGTAAAAATTTAGATAAATATGTCATTCTTTATTGTGGGACCAATCCTATCCGTTGTCGCGCGCTGAAGAAAGAGCGACAGTTTTAAAAACTACATTTCATTGACTTTCTAACGGTGTCAGTCCGTTTAGGTTACAACGGTTGGGTCACATACTCGTACCAACATGTATTTAGCGATATTTTTCTGATATTACTAGGTTGCATCGCTTTTAACAGTGAAACGATTGAATGTGGGACTTAATTGAACTAACTTTGGACTGTGACCTGATAAATGTGATAAATGGGACAATTGGACTCCAAGAAATAACATTCTTCTTAATTTGACGGCATTGCCGGAACTCAGCGATTACACTGGGCGCTGTGGTAGCGCTTCATTTAAAAATTTAGATAAATAAGTCATTCGTTACTGTGGGACCAATCCTAGCCGTTATCGCGCGCTGAAGAACTATCGACAGTTTCATAAACTACATTTCATTGACTTTCTAACGGTGTCAGTCCGTTTGAGTTACAAAGGTTGGGTCACATATTCGTACCAACAAGCATTTAGCGATATTTTTTTTGATATTACTAGGTTGCATCGCTTTTAACAATGAAACGAATGACTGTGGGTCTTAATTGAACTGATTTTGGAATGTGACCTTATAAATGTTATAAGTGAGACATGTGGACTCCAAGAAATAGCATTCTTCTTAATTTGAAATGATTGCCGAAACTCAGCGATTGCACTGGGCGCTGTGGTAGCGCTTCATTTAAGAACTCAGATTAATAAGTCATTTTTTACTGTGGGACCAATCCTGGCCGTTATCGCACGATGAAGAAATAGCGACAGTTTCAAAAACTACATTTCATTGACTTTCTAACGGTGTCAGTCCGTTTGAGTTACAACGGTTGGGTCACCTATTCGTACCAACATGTGTTTAGCCTTATTTTTCTAATCTTACTAGGTTGCATCGCTTTTAAGAATGAAACGATTGACTGTGGGACTTAATTGAACTAACTTTGGACTGTGACGTGATAAATGTGATAAATGAGACAATTGGACTCTAAGAAATAACATACTCCTTAATTTGACGGGATTGCCGGAACTCAGCAATTACACTGGGCGCTGTGGTAGCGCTTCATTTAAAAATTTAGATAAATAAGTCATTCTCTACTGTGGGACCAATCCTAGCCGTTATCGCGTGCTGAAGAAATATCGACAGTTTCATAAACTACATTTCATTGACTTTCTAACCGTGTCAGTCCGTTTGAGTTACAACGGTTGGGTCACATATTCGTACCAACATGTGTTTAGCGATATTTTTCTGATCTTACTAGGTTGCATCGCTTTTAACAATGAAACGAATGACTGTGGGACTTAATTGAACTAACTTTGGACTGTGACCTGATAAATGTGATAAATGAGACAATTGGACTCTAAGAAATAACATTCTCCTTAATTTGACGGGATTGCCGGAACTCAGCGATTACACTGGGCGCTGTGGTAGCGCTTCATTTAAAAATTTAGATAAATAAGTCATTCTTTACTGTGGGACCAATCCTATCCTATAACGTGCCCTGAAGAAATATCGACAGTTTCATAAACTAAATTTTATTGACTTTCTAACCGTGTCAGTCCGTTTGAGTTACAACGGTTGGGTCACATACTCGTACCAACATGTATTTAGCGATATTTTTCTGTTATTACTAGGTTGCATCGCTTTTAACAGTGAAACGATTGGATGTGGGACTTAATTGAACTAACTTTGGACTGTGACCTGATAAATGTGATAAATGGGACAATTGGACTCCAAGAAATAACATTCTTCTTAATTTGACGGCATTGCCGGAACTCAGCGATTACACTGGGCGCTGTGGTAGCGCTTCATTTAAAAATTTAGATAAATAAGTCATTCTTTACTGTGGGACCAATCCTAGCCGTTATCGCGCGCTGAAGAACTTTCGACAGTTTTATAAACTACATTTCATTGACTTTCTAACGGTGTCAGTCCGTTTGAGTTACAAAGGTTGGGTCACATATTCGTACCAACATGCATTTAGCGATATTTTTTTGATATTACTAGGTTGCATCGCTTTTAACAATGAAACAAATGACTGTGGGACTTAATTGAACTGATTTTGGAATGTAACCTGGTAAATGTGTTAACTGAGAAAATTGGACTCCAAGAAATAGCATTCTTCTTAATTTGAAATGATTGCAGAAACTCAGCGATTGCAATGGGCGCTGTGGTAGCGCTTCATTTAAAAATTTAGATAAATAAGTCATTCTTTACTGTGGGACCAATCCTATCCGTTATCGCGCGATGAAGAAATAGCAACAGTTTCAAAAACTACATTTCATTGACTTTCTAACGGTGTCAGTCCGTTTGAGTTACAACGGTTGGGTCACCTATTCGTACCAACATGTGTTTAGCCATATTTTTCTGATCTTACTAGGTTGCATCGCTTTTAAGAATGAAACGATTGACTGTGGGACTTAATTGAACTAACTTTGGACTGTGACCTGATAAATGTGATAAATGAGAAAATTGGACTCCAAGAAATAACATTCTTCTTAATTCGACTTGATTGCCGGAACTCAGCGATTACACTGGGCGCTGTGGTAGCGCTTCATTTAAAAATTTAGATAAATATGTCATTCTTTATTGTGGGACCAATCCTATCCGTTATCGCGCGCTGAAGAAATAGCGACAGTTTTAAAAACTACATTTCATTGACTTCTTAACGGTGTCAGTCCGTTTAGGTTACAACGGTTGGGTCACATACTCGTACCAACATGTATTTAGCGATATTTTTCTGATATTACTAGGTTGCACCGCTTTTAACAGTGAAACGATTGACTGTGGGACTTAATTGAACTGATTTTGGACTGTGACCTTATAAATGTTATAAGATAGACAAGTTGACTCCAAGAAATAACATTCTTCTTAATTTGACATGATTGCCGGAACTCAGCGATTACACTGGGCGCTTTGGTATCGCTTCATTTAAAAATTTAGATAAGTAAGTCATTCTTTACTGTGGGATCAATCCTATCCGTTATCGCGCGCTGAAGAAATAGCGATAGTTTCAAAAACTACATTTGATTGACTTTGTAACGGTGTCAGTCCGTTTGAGTTGCAACGGTTGGGTCACGTATTCGTACCAACATGTATTTAGCGATATTTATCTGATATTACTAGGTTGCATCGCTTTTAGCAGTGAAACGATTGGCTGTGGGACTTAATTGAACTAACTTTGGACTGTGACCTAATAAATGAGATAAATGAGCCAATTGGACTCTAAGAAATAACATTCTTCTTAGTTTGACGTGATTGCCGGAACTCAGCGATTACACTGGGCGCTGTGGTAGCGCTTCATTTAAGAATTTAGACAAATCAGTCATTCTTTACTGTGGGACCAATCCTAGCCGTTATCGCGCGCTGAAGAAATAGCGACAGTTTCAAAAACTACATTTTATTGACTTTCTAAAAGTATCAATCCGCAGGAGTTGCAACGGTTGAGTCACATATTCGTACCAACGTGTATTTCGTGATACTTTTTAGGTACTACCAGGTTGTATGGCTTTTAACAGTGAAACGATTGACTGTGGCACTTAATTGAACTGATTATGGACTGCCACCTGATAAATGTGATAAAGGAGACAATTGGACTTCAAGAAATAACATTCTTCTTAATTTAACATGATTGCGGAACCTCAGCGATTACACTGGGCGCTGTGGTAGCGCTTCATTTAAAAATTTAGATAAATAAGTCATTCTTTACTGTGGGACCAATCCTAGCCGTTATCGCGCGCTGAAGAACTATCGACAGTTTCATATACTACATTTCATTGACTTTCTAACGGTGTCAGTCCGCTTGAGTTAAAAGGTTGGGTCACATATTCGTACCAACATGCATTTAGCGATATTTTTCTGATATTACTAGGTTGCATCGCTTTTAACAATGAAACGAATGACTGTGGGACTTAATTGAACTGATTTTGGAATGTGACTTTATAAATGTTATAAGTGAGACATGTGGACTCCAAGAAATAGCATTCTTCTTAATTTGAAATCATTGCCGAAACTCAGCGATTGCACTGGGCGCTGTGGTAGCGCTTCATTTAAGAACTCAAATTAATAAGTCATTTTTTACTGTGGGACCAATCCTGGCCGTTATCGCGCGATGAAGAAATAGCGAAAGTTTCAAAAACTACATTTCATTGACTTTCTAACGGTGTCAGTCCGTTTGAGATACAACGGTTGGGTCACCTATTCGTACCAACATGTGTTTAGCCATATTTTTCTGATCTTACTAGGTTGCATCGCTTTTAAGAATGAAACGATTAACTGTGGGACTTAATTGAACTAACTTTGGACTGTGACGTGATAAATGTGATAAATGAGACAATTGGACTCTAAGAAATAACATTCTCCTTAATTTGACGGGATTGCCGGAACTCAGCGATTACACTGGCGCTGTGGTAGCGCTTCATTTAAAAATTTAGATAAATTTGTCATTCTTTATTGTGGGACCAATCCTATCCGTTATCGCGCGCTGAAGAAATAGCGACAGTTTTAAAAACTACATTTCATTGACTTTCTAACGGTGTCAGTCCGTTTAGGTTACAACGGTTGGGTCACATACTCGGACCAACATGTATTTAGCGATATTTTTCTGATATTACTAGGTTGCACCGCTTTTAACAGTGAAACGATTGACTGTGGGACTTAATTGAACTGATTTTGGACTGTGACCTTATAAATGTTATAAGATAGACAAGTTGACTCCAAGAAATAACATTCTTCTTAATTTGACATGATTACCGAAACTCAGCGATTACACTGGGCGCTTTGGTATCGCTTCATTTAAAAATTTAGATAAATAAGTCATTCTTTACTGTGGGATCAATCCTATCCGTTATCGCGCGCTGAAGAAATAGCGATAGTTTCAAAAACTACATTTGATTGACTTTGTAACGGTGTCAGTCCGTTTGAGTTGCAACGGTTGGGTCACGTATTCGTACCAACATGTATTTAGCGATATTTATCTGATATTACTAGGTTGCATCGCTTTTAGCAGTGAAACGATTGGCTGTGGGACTTAATTGAACTAACTTTGGACTGTGACTTGATAAATGAGATAAATGAGACAATTGGACTCCAAGAAATAACATTCTTCTTAGTTTGACGTGATTGCCGGAACTCAGCGATTACACTGGGCGCTGTGGTAGCGCTTCATTTAAGAATTTAGACAAATCAGTCATTTTTTACTGTGGGACCAATCCTAGCCGTTATCGCGCGCTGAAAAAATAGCGACAGTTTCAAAAACTACATTTTATTGACTTTCTAAAAGTATCAATCCGCAGGAGTTGCAACGGTTGAGTCACATATTCGTACCAACATGTATTTCGTGATACTTTTCCGGTACTACCAGGTTGTATGGCTTTTAACAGTAAAACGATTGACTGTGGCACTTAATTGAACTGATTATGGACTGTCACCTGATAAATGTGATAAAGGAGACAATTGGACTTCAAGAAATAACATTCTTCTTAATTTGACATGATTGCGGAACCTCAGCGATTACACTGGGCGCTGTGGTAGCGCTTCATTTAAGAATTAAGTTATAAAAAGTCATTTTTTTACTGTGGGGCCGATCCTTGCCCTTAGCGCGCTGAAGAAATAGCGACAGTTTCAAAAACTATATTTCATTGACTTTCTAACAGTGTCAGTCCGCTTGAGTTACAACGGTTGGGTCACATATTCGTACCAACATGCATTTAGCGATATTTTTTTGATATTACTAGGTTGCATCGCTTTTAACAATGAAACGAATGACTGTGGGACTTAATTGAACTGATTTTGGAATGTGACCTTATAAATGTTATAAGTGAGACATGTGGACTCCAAGAAATAGCATTCTTCTTAATTTGAAATGATTGCCGAAACTCAGCGATTGCACTGGGCGCTGTGGTAGCGCTTCATTTAAGAACTCAGATTAATAAGTCATTTTTTACTGTGGGACCAATCCTGGCCGTTATCGCGCGATGAAGAAATAGCGACAGTTTCAAAAACTACATTTCATTGACTTTCTAACTGTGTCAGTCCGTTTGAGTTACAACGGTTGGGTCACCTATTCGTACCAACATGTGTTTAGCCATATTTTTGTGATCTTACTAGGTTGCATCGCTTTTAAGAATGAAACGATTGACTGTGGGACTTAATTGAACTAACTTTGGACTGTGACGTGATAAATGTGATAAATGAGACAATTGGACTCTAAGAAATAACATTCTCCTTAATTTGACGGGATTGCCGGAACTCAGCGATTACACTGGGCGCTGTGGTAGCGCTTCATTTAAAAATTTAGATAAATAAGTCATTCTTTACTGTGGGACCAATCCTATCCGTTATCGTGCGCTGAAGAAATAGCGACAGTTTTTAAAACTACAATTCATTGACTTTCTAACGGTGTCAGTCCGTTTGAGTTACAACGGTTGGGTCACATACTCGTACCAACATGTTTTTAGCGATATTTTTCTGATATTACTAGGTTGCACCGCTTTTAACAGTGAAACGATTGCTGTGGGACTAAATTGAACTGATTTTGGACTGTGACCTTATAAATGTTATAAGATAGGCAAGTTGACTCCAAGAAATAGCATTCTCCTTAATTTCACATGATTGCCGGAACTCAGCGATTACATTGGGCGCTGTGGTAGCGCTTCATTTAAGAATTAAGCTATATAAAGTCATTTTTTTACTGTGGGGTTGATCCTTGCCCTTAGCGCGCTGAAGAAATAGCGACAGTTTCAATAACTGTATTTCATTGACTTTGTAACGGTGTCAGTCCGTTTGAGTTACAACGGTTGGTTCACATATTCGTACCAACATGTATTTAGCGATATTTGTTTTGATATTACTAGGTTGCATCGCTTTTAACAATGAAACGAATGACTGGGGGACTTAATTGAACTAACTTTGGACTGTGACCTGATAAATGTGATAAATGAGAAAATTGGACTCCAAGAAATAACATTCTTCTTAATTCGACTTGATTGCCGGAACTCAGCGATTACACTGGGAGCTGTGGTAGTGCTTCATTTAAAAATTTAGATAAATATGTCATTTTTTATTGTGGGACCAATCCTATCCGTTATCGCGCGCTGAAGAATTAGCGACAGTTTTAAAAACTACATTTCATTGACTTTCTAACGGTGTCAGTCCGTTTAGGTTACAACGGTTGGGTCACATACTCGTACCAACATGTATTTAGCGATATTTTTCTGATATTACTAGGTTGCACCGCTTTTAACAGTGAAACGATTGACTGTGGGACTTAATTGAACTTACTTTGGACTGTGACCTGATCAATGTGATAAATGAGACAATTGGACTCCAAGAAATAACATTCTTCTTAATTTGACATGATTACCGGAACTCAGCGATTACACTGGTGGCTTTGGTATCGCTTCATTAAAAAATTTAGATAAATAAGGCATTCTTTACTGTGGGATCAATCCTATCCGTTATCGCGCGCTGAAGAAATAGCGATAGTTTCAAAAACTACATTTGATTGACTTTGTAACGGTGTCAGTCCGTTTGAGTTGAAACGGTCGGGTCACGTATTCGTACCAACATGTATTTTGCGATATTTATCTGATATTACTAGGTTGCATCGCTTTTAACAGTGAAACGATTGACTGTGGCACTTAATTGAAATGATTATGGACTGTCACCTGATAAATGTGATAAAGGAGGCAATTGGACTCCAATAAATAACATTCTTCTTAATTTGACATGATTGCGGTGCCTCAGCGATTACACTGGGCGCTGTGGTAGCGCTTCATTTAAGAATTAAGCTATAAAAAGTCATTTTTTTACTGTGGGGCCGATCCTTGCCCTTAGCGCGCTGAAGAAATAGCGACAGTTTCAAAAACTATATTTCATTGACTTTCTAACGGTGTCAGTCCGTTTGAGTTACAACGGTTGGGTCACATATTCGTACCAACATGTATTTAGCGATATTTGTTTTGATATTACTAGGTTGCATCGCTTTTAACAATGAAACGAATGACTGTGGGACTTAATTGAACTAACTTTGGACTGTGACCTGATAAATGTGATAAATGAGACAATTGGACTCCAAGAAATAACATTCTTCTTAATTCGACTTAATTGCCGGAACTCAGCGATTACACTGGGCGCTGTGGTAGCGCTTCATTTAAAAATTTAGATAAATAAGTCATTCTTTACTGTGGGACCAATCCTATCCGTTAATGCGCGCTAAAGAAATAGCGACAGTTTTAAAAACTACATTTCATTGACTTTCTAACGGTGTCAGTCCGTTTGAGTTACAACGGTTGGGTCACATATTCGTACCAGCATGTATTTAGCGATATTTGTTTTAATATTACTAGGTTGCATCGCTTTTAACAATGAAACGAATGACTGTGGGACTTAATTGAACTAACTTTGGACTGTGACCTGATAAATGTGATAAATGAGACAATTGGACTCCAAGAAATAACATTCTTCTTAATTCGACTTAATTGCCGGAACTCAGCGATTACACTGGGCGCTGTGGTAGCGCTTCATTTAAAAATTTAGATAAATAAGTCATTCTTTACTGTGGGACCAATCCTATCCGTTATTACGCGCTAAAGAAATAGCGACAGTTTTAGAAACTACATTTCATTGACTTTCTAACGGTGTCAGTCCGTTTGAGTTACAACGGTTGGGTCACATATTCGTACCAACATGTATTTAGCGATATTTGTTTTGATATTACTAGGTTGCATCGCTTTTAACAATGAAACGAATGAATGTGGGACTTAATTGAACTAACTTTGGACTGTGACCTGATAAATGTGATAAATGAGACAATTGGACTCCAAGAAATAACATTCTTCTTAATTCGACTTGATTGCCGGAACTCAGCGATTACACTGGGCGCTGTGGTAGCGCTTCATTTAAAAATTTAGATAAATAAGTCATTCTTTACTGTGGGACCAATCCTATCCGTTATTGCGCGCTAAAGAAATAGCGACAGTTTTAAAAACTACATTTCATTGACTTTCTAACGGTGTCAGTCCGTTTGAGTTACAACGGTTGGGTCACATACTCGTACCAACATGTATTTAGCGATATTTTTCTGATATTACTAGGTTGCATCGCTTTTAACAAGGAAACGAATGACTGTGGGACTTAATTGAACTAACTTTGGACTGTGACCTGATAAATGTGATAAATGAGACAATTGGACTCCAAGAAATAACATTCTTCTTAATTTGACTTGATTGCCGGAACTCAGCGATTACACTGGGCGCTGTGGTAGTGCTTCATTTAAAAATTTAGATAAATAAGTCATTCTTTACTGTGGGACCAATCCTATCCGTTATCGCGCGCTGAAGAAATAGCGACAGTTTTAAAAACTACATTTCATTGACTTTCTAACGGTGTCAGTCCGTTTGAGTTACAGCGGTTGGGTCACATACTCGTACCAACATGTATTTACCGATATTTTTCTGATATTACTAGGTTGCACCGCTTTTAACAGTGAAACGATTGCTGTGGGACTAAATTGAACTGATTTTGGGCTGTGACCTTTTAAATGTTATAAGATAGACAAGTTGACTCCAAGAAATAACATTCTTCTTAATTTGACAAGATTACCGGAACTCAGCGATTACACTGGCGCTTTGGTATCGCTTCATTTAAAAATTTAGATAAATAAGTCATTCTTTACTGTGGGATCAATCCTATCCGTTATCGCGCGCTGAACAAATAGCGATAGTTTCAAAAACTACATTTGATTGACTTTGTAACGGTGTCAGTCCGTTTGAGTTGCAACGGTTGGGTCACGTATTCGTACCAACATGTATTTAGCGACATTTTTCTGATATTACTAGGTTGCATCGCTTTTAACAACGAAACGAATGACTGTGGGACTTAATTGAACTAACTTTGGACTGTGACCTGATAAATGTGATAAATGAGACAATTGGACTCCAAGAAATAACATTCTTCTTAATTCGACTTGATTGCCGGAACTCAGCGATTACACTGGGCGCTGTGGTAGCGCTTCATTTAAAAATTTAGATAAATAAGTCATTCTTTACTGTGGGACCAATCCTATCCGTTATTGCGCGCTAAAGAAATAGCGACAGTTTTAAAAACTATATTTCATTGACTTTCTAACGGTGTCAGTCCGTTTGAGTTACAACGGTTGGGTCACATACTCGTACCAACATGTATTTAGCGATATTTTTCTGATATTACTAGGTTGCATCGCTTTTAACAACGAAACGAATGACTGTGGGACTTAATTGAACTAACTTTGGACTGTGACCTGATAAATGTGATAAATGAGACAATTGGACTCCAAGAAATAACATTCTTCTTAATTTGACAAGATTACCGGAACTCAGCGATTACACTGGCGCTGTGGTATCGCTTCATTTAAAAATTTAGATAAATAAGTCATTCTTTACTGTGGGATCAATCCTATCCGTTATCGCGCGCTTAACAAATAGCGATAGTTTCAAAAACTACATTTGATTGACTTTGTAACGGTGTCAGTCCGTTTGAGTTGAAACGGTCGGGTCACGTATTCGTACCAACATGTATTTTGCGATATTTATCTGATATTACTAGGTTGCATCGCTTTTAACAGTGAAACGATTGACTGTGGCACTTAATTGAAATGATTATGGACTGTCACCTGATAAATGTGATAAAGGAGGCAATTGGACTCCAATAAATAACATTCTTCTTAATTTGACATGATTGCGGTGCCTCAGCGATTACACTGGGCGCTGTGGTAGCGCTTCATTTAAGAATTAAGCTATAAAAAGTCATTTTTTACTGTGGGGCCGATCCTTGCCCTTAGCGCGCTGAAGAAATAGCGACAGTTTCAAAAACTATATTTCATTGACTTTCTAACGGTGTCAGTCCGTTTGAGTTACAACGGTTGGGTCACATATTCGTTACTACATGTATTTAGCGATATTTGTTTTGATATTACTAGGTTGCATCGCTTTTAAAAATGAAACGAATGACTGTGGGATTTAATTGAACTAACTTTGGACTGTGACCTGATAAATGTGATAAATGAGACAATTGGACTCCAAGAAATAACATTCTTCTTAATTCGACTTGATTGCCGGAACTCAGCGATTACACTGGGCGCTGTGGTAGCGCTTCATTTAAAAATTTAGATAAATAAGCCATTCTTTACTGTGGGACCAATCCTAGCCGTTATTGCGCGCTAAAGAAATAGCGACAGTTTTAAAAACTACATTTCATTGACTTTCTAACGGTGTCAGTCCGTTTGAGTTACAACGTTTGGGTCACATACTCGTACCAACATGTATTTAGCGATATTTTTCTGATATTACTAGGTTGCATCGCTTTTAACAACGAAACGAATGACTGTGGGACTTATTTGAACTAACTTTGGACTGTGACCTGATAAATGTGATAAATGAGACAATTGGACTCCAAGAAATAACATTTTTCTTAATTCGACTTGATTGCCGGAACTCAGCGATTACACTGGGCGCTGTGGTAGCGCTTCATTTAAAAATTTAGATAAATAAGTCATTCTTTACTGTGGGACCAATCCTATCCGTTATCGCACGCTGAAGAAATAGCGACAGTTTTAAAAAGTACATTTCATTGACTTTCTAACGGTGTCAGTCCGATTGAGTTACAACGGTTGGGTCACATACTCGTACTAACATGTATTTACCGATATTTTTCTGATTTTACTAGGTTGCACCGCTTTTAACAGTGAAACGATTGCTGTGGGACTAAATTGAACTGATTTTGGGCTGTGACCTTATAAATGTTATAAGATAGACAAGTTGACTCCAAGAAATAACATTCTTCTTAATTTGACATGATTACCAGAACTCAGCGATTACACTGGGCGCTTTGGTATCGCTTCATTTAAAAATTTAGATAAATAAGTCATTCTTTACTGTGGGATCAATCCTATCCGTTATCGCGCGCTGAAGAAATAGCGATAGTTTCAAAAACTACATTTGATTGACTTTGTAACGGTGTCAGTCCGTTTGAGTTGCAACGGTTGGGTCACGTATTCGTACCAACATGTATTTAGCGACATTTATCTGATATTACTAGGTTGCATCGCTTTTAACAGTGAAACGATTGACTGTGACACTTAATTGAAATGATTATGGACTGTCACCTGATAAATGTGATAAAGGAGGCAATTGGACTCCAAGAAATAACATTCTTCTTAATTTGACATGATTGCAGAGCCTCAGCGATTACACTGGGCGCTGTGGTAGCGCTTCATTTAAGAATTAAGCTATAAAAAGTCATTTTTACTGTGCGGCCGATCCTTGCCCTTAGCGCGCTGAAGAAATAGCGACAGTTTCAAAAACTATATTTCATTGACTTTCTAACGGTGTCAGTCCGTTTGAGTTACAACGGTTGGGTCACATATTCGTACCTACATGTATTTAGCGATATTTGTTTTGATATTACTAGGTTGCATCGCTTTTAAAAATGAAACGAATGACTGTGGGACTTAATTGAACTAACTTTGGACTGTGACCTGATAAATGTGATAAATGAGACAATTGGACTCCAAGAAATAACATTCTTCTTAATTCGACTTGATTGCCGGAACTCAGCGATTACACTGGGCGCTGTGGTAGCGCTTCATTTAAAAATTTAGATAAATAAGTCATTCTTTACTGTGGGATCAATCCTATCCGTTATCGCGCGCTGAAGAAATAGCGATAGTTTCAAAAACTACATTTAATTGACTTTGTAACGGTGTCAGTCCGTTTGAGTTGCAACGGTTGGGTCACGTATTCGTACCAACATGTATTTAGCGATATTTATCTGATTTTACTAGGTTGCACCGCTTTTAACAGTGAAACGATTGCTGTGGGACTAAATTGAACTGATTTTGGGCTGTGACCTTATAAATGTTATAAGATAGACAAGTTGACTCCAAGAAATAACATTCTTCTTAATTTGACATGATTACCAGAACTCAGCGATTACACTGGGCGCTTTGGTATCGCTTCATTTAAAAATTTAGATAAATAAGTCATTCTTTACTGTGGGATCAATCCTATCCGTTATCGCGCGCTGAAGAAATAGCGATAGTTTCAAAAACTACATTTAATTGACTTTGTAACGGTGTCAGTCCGTTTGAGTTGCAACGGTTGGGTCACGTATTCGTACCAACATGTATTTAGCGATATTTATCTGATATTACTAGGTTGCATCGCTTTTAACAGTGAAACGATTGACTGTGGCACTTAATTGAACTGATTATGGACTGTCACCTGATAAATGTGATAAAGGAGACAATTGGACTCCAAGAAATAACATTCTTCTTAATTTGACAAGATTGCGGAACTCAGCGATTACACTGGCCGCTGTGGTAGCGCTTCATTTAAAAATTTAGATAAATATGTCATTCTTTACTGTGGGACCAATCCTATCCGTTATTGCGCGCTGAAGAAATAGCGACAGTTTTAAAAACTACATTTCATTGACTTTCTAACGGTGTCAGTCCGTTTGAGTTACAACGGTTGGGTCACATACTCGTAGCAACATGTATTTAACGATATTTCTCTGATATTACTAGGTTGCATCGCTTTTAACAATGAAACGAATGACTGTGGGACTTAATTGAACTAACTTTGGACTGTGACCTTATAAATGTTATAAGATAGACAAGTTGACTCCAAGAAATAACATTCTTCTTAATTTGACATGATTACCAGAACTCAGCGATTACACTGGGCGCTTTGGTATCGCTTCATTTAAAAATTTAGATAAATAAGTCATTCTTTACTGTGGGATCAATCCTATCCGTTATCGCGCGCTGAAGAAATAGCGAGAGTTTCAAAAACTACATTTGATTGACTTTATAACGGTGTCAGTCCGTTTGAGTTGCAACGGTTGGGTCACGTATTCGTACCAACATGTATTTAGCGATATTTATCTGATGTTACTAGGTTGCATCGCTTTTAGCAGTGAAACGATTGGCTGTGGGACTTAATTGAACTAACTTTGGACTGTGACCTGATAAATGAGATAAATGAGACAATTGGACTCCAAGAAATAACATTCTTCTTAATTTGACGTGATTGCCGGAACTCAGCGATTACACTGGGCGCTGTGGTAGCGCTTCATTTAAGAATTTACACAAATCAGTCATTCTTTACTGTGGGACCAATCCTAGCCGTTATCGCGCGCTGAAGAAATAGCGACAGTTTCAAAAACTACATTTTATTGACTTTCTAATGGTGTTAGTCCGTTTGAGTTACAACGGTTGTGTCACATATTCGTACCAACATGTATTTAGCGATATTTTTTTTGATATTACTAGGTTGCTCGCTTTTAACAATGAAACGATTGACTGTGGGACTTAATTGAACTAACTTTGGACTGTGACCTAATTAATGTGATAAATGAGAAAATTGAACTCCAAGAAATAACATTCTTCTCAATTTGACATGATTGCCGGAACTCAGCGATTACACTGGGCGCTGTGGTAGCACTTCATTTAAAAACTTAGATTAATAAGTCATTCTTTACTGTGGGACCAATCCTAGCCGTTATCGCGCGCTGAAGAAATATCGACAGTTTCATAAACTACATTTCATTGACTTTCTAACGGTGCCAGTCGGTTTGAGTTACAACGGTTGGGTCACCTATTCGTACCAACATGTATTTAGCGGTATTTGTTTTGATATTACTAGGTTGCATCGCTTTTAACAATGAAACGATGGACTGTGGGACTTAATTGACCTAACTTTGGACTGTGACCTGATAAATGTGATAAATGAGACAATTGGACTCCAAGAAAAAACATTTTTCTTAATTTGACGTAATTGCCGGAACTCAGCGATTACACTGGGCGCTGTGGTAGCGCTTCATTTAAAAATTTAGATAAATAAGTCATTCTTTACTGTGGGACCAATCCTAGCCGTTATCGCGCGCTGAAGAAATATCGATCGTTTCATAAATCTACATTTCATTGACTTTCTAACGGTGCCAGTCGGTTTGAGTTACAACGGTTGGGTCACATATTCGTACCAACATGTATTTAGCGATATTTGTTTTGATATTACTAGGTTGCATCGCTTTTATCAATGAAACGAATGACTGTGGGACTGAATTGAACTAACTTTGCACTGTGACCTGATAAATGTGATAAATGAGACAATTGGACTCCAAGAAAAAACATTTTTCTTAATTTGACGTGATTGCCGGAACTCAGCGATTACACTGGGCGCTGTGGTAGCGCTTCATTTAAAAATTTAGATAAATAAGTCATTTTTTACTGTGTGACCAATCCTAGCCGTTATCGCGCGCTGAAGAGATAGCAACAGTTTCAAAAACTACATTTTATTGACTTTCTAATGGTGTCAGTCCGTTTGAGTTACAACGGTTGCTTCACTTATTCGTACCAACATGAATTTAGCGACATTTTTTTTGATATTACTAGGTTACATCGCTTTTAACAATGAAACGATTGACTGTGGGACTTAATTGAACTAACTTTGGACTGTGACCTAATAAATGTGATAAATGAGAAAATTGGACCCCAAGAAATAACATTCTTCTCAATTTGACATGATTGCCGGAGCTCAGCGATTACACTGGGCGCTGTGGTAGCACTTCATTTGAAAACTTAGATTAATAAGTCATTTTTTACTGTGGGACCAATCCTAGCCGTTATCGCGCGCTGAAGAAATATCGATACTTTCATAAACTACATTTCATTGACTTTCTAACGGTGCCAGTCGGTTTGAGTTACAACGGTTGGGTCACATATTCGTACCAACATGTATTTAGCGGTATTTGTTTTGATATTACTAGGTTGCATCGCTTTTAACAATGAAACGATTGACTGTGGGACTTAATTGAACTAACTTTGCACTGTGACCTGATAAATGTGATAAATGAGAAAATTGGACCCCAAGAAATAACATTCTTCTCAATTTGACATGATTGCCGGAGCTCAGCGATTACACTGGGCGCTGTGGTAGCACTTCATTTGAAAACTTAGATTAATAAGTCATTTTTTACTGTGGGACCAATCCTAGCCGTTATCGCGCGCTGAAGAAATATCGATAGTTTCATAAACTACATTTCATTGACTTTCTAACGGTGCCAGTCCGTTTGAGTTACAACGGTTGGGTCACATATTCGTACCAGCATGTCTTTAGCGATATTTGTTTTGATATTACTAGGTTGCATCGCTTTTAACAATGAAACGAATGACTGTGGGACTTAATTGAACTAACTTTGGACTGTGACCTTATAAATGTTATAAGATAGACAAGTTGACTCCAAGAAATAACATTCTTCTTAATTTGACATGATTACCAGAACTCAGCGATTACACTGGGCGCTTTGGTATCGCTTCATTTAAAAATTTAGATAAATAAGTCATTCTTTACTGTGGGATCAATCCTATCCGTTATCGCGCGCTGAAGAAATAGCGAGAGTTTCAAAAACTACATTTGATTGACTTTATAACGGTGTCAGTCCGTTTGAGTTGCAACGGTTGGGTCACGTATTCGTACCAACATGTATTTAGCGATATTTATCTGATGTTACTAGGTTGCATCGCTTTTAGCAGTGAAACGATTGGCTGTGGGACTTAATTGAACTAACTTTGGACTGTGACCTGATAAATGAGATAAATAAGACAATTGGACTCCAAGAAATAACATTCTTCTTAATTTGACGTGATTGCCGGAACTCAGCGATTACACTGGGCGCTGTGGTAGCGCTTCATTTAAGAATTTACACAAATCAGTCATTCTTTACTGTGGGACCAATCCTAGCCGTTATCGCGCGCTGAAGAAATAGCGACAGTTTCAAAAACTACATTTTATTGACTTTCTAATGGTGTTAGTCCGTTTGAGTTACAACGGTTGTGTCACATATTCGTACCAACATGTATTTAGCGATATTTTTTTTGATATTACTAGGTTGCTCGCTTTTAACAATGAAACGATTGACTGTGGGACTTAATTGAACTAACTTTGGACTGTGACCTAATTAATGTGATAAATGAGAAAATTGAACTCCAAGAAATAACATTCTTCTCAATTTGACATGATTGCCGGAACTCAGCGATTACACTGGGCGCTGTGGTAGCACTTCATTTAAAAACTTAGATTAATAAGTCATTCTTTACTGTGGGACCAATCCTAGCCGTTATCGCGCGCTGAAGAAATATCGACAGTTTCATAAACTACATTTCATTGACTTTCTAACGGTGCCAGTCGGTTTGAGTTACAACGGTTGGGTCACCTATTCGTACCAACATGTATTTAGCGGTATTTGTTTTGATATTACTAGGTTGCATCGCTTTTAACAATGAAACGATGGACTGTGGGACTTAATTGACCTAACTTTGGACTGTGACCTGATAAATGTGATAAATGAGACAATTGGACTCCAAGAAAAAACATTTTTTTTAATTTGACGTAATTGCCGGAACTCAGCGATTACACTGGGCGCTGTGGTAGCGCTTCATTTAAAAATTTAGATAAATAAGTCATTCTTTACTGTGGGACCAATCCTAGCCGTTATCGCGCGCTGAAGAAATATCGATCGTTTCATAAATCTACATTTCATTGACTTTCTAACGGTGCCAGTCGGTTTGAGTTACAACGGTTGGGTCACATATTCGTACCAACATGTATTTAGCGATATTTGTTTTGATATTACTAGGTTGCATCGCTTTTATCAATGAAACGAATGACTGTGGGACTTAATTGAACTAACTTTGCACTGTGACCTGATAAATGTGATAAATGAGACAATTGGACTCCAAGAAAAAACATTTTTCTTAATTTGACGTGATTGCCGGAACTCAGCGATTACACTGGGCGCTGTGGTAGCGCTTCATTTAAAAATTTAGATAAATAAGTCATTTTTTACTGTGTGACCAATCCTAGCCGTTATCGCGCGCTGAAGAGATAGCAACAGTTTCAAAAACTACATTTTATTGACTTTCTAATGGTGTCAATCCGTTTGAGTTACAACGGTTGCTTCACTTATTCGTACCAACATGAATTTAGCGACATTTTTTTTGATATTACTAGGTTACATCGCTTTTAACAATGAAACGATTGACTGTGGGACTTAATTGAACTAACTTTGGACTGTGACCTAATAAATGTGATAAATGAGAAAATTGGACCCCAAGAAATAACATTCTTCTCAATTTGACATGATTGCCGGAGCTCAGCGATTACACTGGGCGCTGTGGTAGCACTTCATTTGAAAACTTAGATTAATAAGTCATTTTTTACTGTGGGACCAATCCTAGCCGTTATCGCGCGCTGAAGAAATATCGATACTTTCATAAACTACATTTCATTGACTTTCTAACGGTGCCAGTCGGTTTGAGTTACAACGGTTGGGTCACATATTCGTACCAACATGTATTTAGCGGTATTTGTTTTGATATTACTAGGTTGCATCGCTTTTAACAATGAAACGATTGACTGTGGGACTTAATTGAACTAACTTTGCACTGTGACCTGATAAATGTGATAAATGAGAAAATTGGACCCCAAGAAATAACATTCTTCTCAATTTGACATGATTGCCGGAGCTCAGCGATTACACTGGGCGCTGTGGTAGCACTTCATTTGAAAACTTAGATTAATAAGTCATTTTTTACTGTGGGACCAATCCTAGCCGTTATCGCGCGCTGAAGAAATATCGATAGTTTCATAAACTACATTTCATTGACTTTCTAACGGTGCCAGTCCGTTTGAGTTACAACGGTTGGGTCACATATTCGTACCAGCATGTCTTTAGCGATATTTGTTTTGATATTACTAGGTTGCATCGCTTTTAACAATGAAACGAATGACTGTGGGACTTAATTGAACTAACTTTGGACTGTGACATTATAAAAGTTATAAGTGAGACATGTGGACTCTAAGAAATAGCATTTTTCTTAATTTGAAATGATTGCCAAAACTCAGCGATTGCACTGGGCGTTGTGGTTGCGCTTCATTTAAGAACTTAAATTAATAAGTCATTTTTTACAGTGGGACCAATCCTGGCCGTTATCGCGCGCTGAAGAAATAGCGACAGTTTCAAAAACAACATTTCATCGACTTTCTAACGGTATCAATCCACTTCAGTTACAACGTTTGCGTCACATATTCGTACCAACATGTGTTTAGCGATATTTTTCTCATATTACTAGGTTGCATCGCTTTTAACAGTGAAACGATTGACTGTGGGAATAAATTGGACTAATTTTGGACTGTGACCTGATAAATGTGATAAATGAGACAATTGGATTCCAAGAAATAACATTCTTCTTAATTTGACATGCTTACCGGAACTCAGCGATTACACTGGGCGCTGTGGTAGCGCTTCATTTAAAAATTTAAATAAATAAGTCATTCTTTACTGTGGGACCAATCCTAGCCGTTATCGGGCGCTGAAGAAATGGCGACAGTTTCAAAAACTACATTTCATTGAATTTCTAACGGTATCAATCCACTTCAGTTACAACGTTTGATTCACATATTCGTACCAACATGTATTTAGCGATATTTTTCTCATATTACTAGGTTGCATCGCTTTTAACAGGGAAACGAGTGACTGTGGGACTAAATTGGACTGATTTTATACTGTGATCATATAAATGTTATAAGTGAGACAAGTTGACTCCAAGAAATAACATTCTTCTTAATTTGACATGATTGCCGAAACTCAACGATTACACTTGGCGCTGTGGTAGCGCTTCATTTAAGAATTAAGCTAAAAAAAGTCATTTTTTTACTGTGGGACCAATCCTAGCCATTAGCGCGCTCAAGAAATAGAGACAGTTTCAAATACTACATTTCACTGATTTTCTAACGGTGTCAGTCCGTTTGAGTTTCAACGGTTGGGTCACATATTCGTACCAACATTTATTTAGCGATATTTTTCTCATATTACTAGGTTGCATCGCTTTTAACAATGAAACGAATGACTGTGGGACTTAATTGAACTAACTTTGGACTATGACCTAATAAATGTGATAAATGAGAAAATTGGACTCTAAGAAATAACATTCTTCTCAATTTGACATGATTGCCGGAACTCAGGGATTACACTGGGCGCTGTGGTACCACTTCATTTAAAAACTTAGATTAATAAGTCATTTTTTACTGTGGGACCAATCCTAGCCGTTATCGGGCGCTGAAGAAATGGCGACAGTTTCAAAAACTACATTTCATTGACTTTCTAACGGTATCAATCCACTTCAGCTACAACGTTTGATTCACATATTCGTACCAACATGTATTTAGCGATATTTTTCTCATATTACTAGGTTGCATCGCTTTTAACAGTGAAACGAGTGACTGTGGGACTAAATTGGACTGATTTTATACTGTGATCATATAAATGTTATAAGTGAGACAAGTTGACTCCAAGAAATAACATTCTTCTTAAATTGACATGATTGCCGAAACTCAACGATTACACTGGGCGCTGTGGTAGCGCTTCATTTAAGAATTAAGCTAAAAAAAGTCATTTTTTAATGTGGGACCAATCCTAGCCATTAGCGCGCTCAAGAAATAGAGACAGTTTCAAATACTACATTTCACTGATTTTCTAACGGTGTCAGTCCGTTTGAGTTTCAACGGTTGGGTCACATATTCGTACCAACATTTATTTAGCGATATTTTTCTCATATTACTAGGTTGCATCGCTTTTAACAATGAAACGAATGACTGTGGGACTTAATTGAACTAACTTTGGACTGTGACCTAATAAATGTGATAAATGAGAAAATTGGACTCCAAGAAATAACATTCTTCTCAATTTGACATGATTGCCGGAACTCAGGGATTACACTGGGCGCTGTGGTACCACTTTATTTAAAAACTTAGATTAATAAGTCATTTTTAACTGTGGGACCAATCCTAGCCGTTATCGCGCGCTGATGAAATAGCGACAGTTTCAAAAACTACATTTTATTGACTTTCTAATGGTGTTAGTCCGTTTGAGTTACAACGGTTGTGTCACATATTCGTACCAACATGTATTTAGCGATATTTTTTTTGATATTACTAGGTTGCTCGCTTTTAACAATGAAACGATTGACTGTGGGACTTAATTGAACTAACTTTGGACTGTGACCTAATTAATGTGATAAATGAGAAAATTGAACTCCAAGAAATAACATTCTTCTCAATTTGACATGATTGCCGGAACTCAGCGATTACACTGGGCGCTGTGGTAGCGCTTCATTTAAAAATTTAGATAAATAAGTCATTCTTTACTGTGGGACCAATCCTAGCCGTTATCGCGCGCTGAAGAAATATCAAAAGTTTCATAAACTACATTTCATTGACTTTCTAACGGTGCTAGTCCGTTTGAGTTACAACGGCTGGGTCACATATTCGTACCAACATGTATTTAGCGATATTTGTTTTGATATTACTAGGTTGCATCGCTTTTAACAATGAAACGAATGACTGTGGGACTTAATTGAACTAACTTTGGACTGTGACCTAATAAATGTGATAAATTAGAAAATTGGACTCCAAGAAATAACATTCTTCTCAATTTGACATGATTGCCGGAACTCAGCGATTGCACTGGGCGCTCTGGTAGCACTTCATTAAAAAACTTAGATTAATAAGTCATTTTTTACTGTGGGACCAATCCTAGCCGTTATCGCGCGCTGAAGAAATAGCGACAGTTTCAAAAACTACATTTCATTGACTTTCTAACGGTGCCAGTCGGTTTGAGTTACAACGGTTGGGTCACATATTCGTACCAACATGTATTTAGCGATATTTGTTTTGATATTACTAGGTTGCATCGCTTTTATCAATGAAACGAATGACTGTGGGACTTAATTGAACTAACTTTGGACTGTGACCTGATAAATGTGATAAATGAGACAATTGGACTCCAAGAAAAAACATTTTTCTTAATTTGACGTGATTGCCGGAACTCAGCGATTACACTGGGCGCTGTGGTAGCGCTTCATTTAAAAATTTAGATAAATAAGTCATTTTTTACTGCGTGACCAATCCTAGCCGTTATCGCGCGCTGAAGAGATAGCAACAGTTTCAAAAACTACTTTTTATTGACTTTCTAATGGTGTCAGTCCGTTTGAGTTACAACGGTTGTGTCACATATTCGTACCAACATGTATTTAGCGATATTTTTTTTGATATTACTAGGTTGCTCGCTTTTAACAATGAAACGATTGACTGTGGGACTTAATTGAACTAACTTTGGACTGTGACCTAATTAATGTGATAAATGAGAAAACTGAACTCCAAGAAATAACATTCTTCTCAATTTGACATGATTGCCGGAACTCAGCGATTGCACTGGGCGCTCTGGTAGCACTTCATTAAAAAACTTAGATTAATAAGTCATTTTTTACTGTGGGACCAATCCTAGCCGTTATCGCGCACTGAAGAAATAGCGACAGTTTCAAAAAGTACATTTCATTGACTTTCTAACGGTGTCAGTCCGTTTGAGTTACAACGGTTGCGTCACATATTCGTACCAACATGTATTTAGCGATATTTTTTTTGATATTACTAGGTTGCATCCCTTTTAACAATGAAACGAATGACTGTGGGACTTAATTTAACTAACTTTTGGACTGTGACCTGATAAATGTGATAAATGAGACAATTGGACTCCAAGAAAAAACATTTTTCTTAATTTGACGTGATTGCCGGAACTCAGCGATTACACTGGGCGCTGTGGTAGCGCTTCATTTAAAAATTTAGATAAATAAGTCATTTTTTACTGCGTGACCAATCCTAGCCGTTATCGCGCGCTGAAGAGATAGCAACAGTTTCAAAAACTACTTTTTATTGACTTTCTAATGGTGTCAGTCCGTTTGAGTTACAACGGTTGTGTCACATATTCGTACCAACATGTATTTAGCGATATTTTTTTTGATATTACTAGGTTGCTCGCTTTTAACAATGAAACGATTGACTGTGGGACTTAATTGAACTAACTTTGGACTGTGACCTAATTAATGTGATAAATGAGAAAACTGAACTCCAAGAAATAACATTCTTCTCAATTTGACATGATTGCCGGAACTCAGCGATTGCACTGGGCGCTCTGGTAGCACTTCATTAAAAAACTTAGATTAATAAGTCATTTTTTACTGTGGGACCAATCCTAGCCGTTATCGCGCACTGAAGAAATAGCGACAGTTTCAAAAAGTACATTTCATTGACTTTCTAACGGTGTCAGTCCGTTTGAGTTACAACGGTTGCGTCACATATTCGTACCAACATGTATTTAGCGATATTTTTTTTGATATTACTAGGTTGCATCCCTTTTAACAATGAAACGAATGACTGTGGGACTTAATTTAACTAACTTTTGGACTGTGACCTGATAAATGTGATAAATGAGACAATCTTCTTAATTTGACGGCATTGCCGGAACTCAGCGATTACACTGGGCGCTGTGATAGCGCATCATTAAAAAATTTAGATAAATAAGTCATTCTTTACTGTGGGACCAATCCTAGCCGCTATCGCGCGCTGAAGAAATATCGATCGTTTCATAAACTACATTTCATTGACTTTCTAACGGTGCCAGTCCGTTTGAGTTACAACGGTTGGGTCACATATTCGTACCAGCATGTCTTTAGCGATATTTGTTTTGATATTACTAGGTTGCATCGCTTTTAACAATGAAACGAATGACTGTGGGACTTAATTGAACTAACTTTGGACTGTGACCTTATAGAAGTTATAAGTGAGACATGTTGACTCCAAGAAATAGCATTTTTCTTAATTTGAAATGATTGCCAAAACTCAGCGATTGCACTGGGCGCTGTGGTTGCGCTTCATTTAAGAACTTAAATTAATAAGTTATTTTTTACTGTGGGACCAATCCTGGCCGTTATCGCGCGCTGAAGAAATAGCGACAGTTTCAAAAACAACATTTCATTGACTTTCTAACGGTATCAATCCACTTCAGTTACAACGTTTGCGTCACATATTCGTACCAACATGTATTTAGCGATATTTTTCTCATATTACTAGGTTGCATCTCTTTTAACAGTGAAACGATTGACTGTGGGAATAAATTGGACTGATTTTGGACTGTGACCTGATAAATGTGATAAATGAGACATTTGGATTCCAAGAAATAACATTCTTCTTAATTTGACATGATTACTGAAACTCAGCGATTACACTGGGCGCTGTGGTAGCGCTTCATTTAAAAATTTAGATAAATAAGTCATTCTTTACTGTGGGACCAATCCTAGCCGTTATCGGGCGCTGAAGAAATGGCGACAGTTTCAAAAACTACATTTCATTGACTTTCTAACGGTATCAATCCACTTCAGTTACAACGTTTGATTCACATATTCGTACCAACATGTATTTAACGATATTTTTTTTGATATTACTAGGTTGCATCCCTTTTAACAATGAAACGAATGGCTGTGGGACTTAATTGAACTAACTTTGGACTGTGACCTGATAAATGTGATAAATGAGACAATTGGAGTCCAAGAAAACACATTTTTCTTAATTTGACGTGATTGCCGGAATTCAGCGATTACACTGGGCGCTGTGGTAGCGCTTCATTTAAAAATTTAGATAAATAAGTCATTTTTTACTGTGTGACCAATCCTAGCCGTTATTGCGCGCTGAAGAGATAGCAACAGTTTCAAAAACTACATTTTATTGACTTTCTAATGGTGTCAGTCCGTTTGAGTTACAACGGTTGCGTCACTTATTCGTACCAACATGAATTTAGCGACATTTTTTTTGATATTACTAAGTTGCATCGCTTTTAACAATGAAACGATTGACTGTGGGGCTAAAATGAACTGATTTTGGACTGTGACCTTATAAATGTGATAAATGAGACAATTGGATTCCAAGAAATAACATTCTTCTTAATTTGACATGATTACCGGAACTCAGCGATTACACTAGGCGCTGTGGTAGCGCTTCATTTAAGAATTTACACAAGTCAGTCATTCTTTACTGTGGGACCAATCCTAGCCGTTATCGCGCGCTGAAGAAATAGCGACAGTTTCAAAAACTACATTTCATTGACTTTCTAAAAGTATCAATCCGCTGGAGTTGCAACGGTTCAGTCACATATTCGTACCAACATGTATTTCGTGATATTTTTCCGGTACTACCAGGTTGAATGGCTTTTAACAGTGAAACGATTGACTGTGGCACTTAATTGAACTGATTATGGACTGTCACCTGATAAATGTGATAAAGGAGACAATTGGACTCCTAGAAATAACATTCTTCTTAATTTGACATGATTGCGGAACCTCAGCGATTACACTGGGCGCTGTGGTAGCGCTTCATTTAAGAATTAAGCTATAAAAAGTCATTTTTTTACTGTGGGGCCGATCCTTGCCGTTAGCGCGCTGAAGAAATTGCGACAGTTTCAAAAACTACATTTTATTGACTTTCTAACGGTGTCAGTCTATTTGAGTTACAACGGTTGGGTCACATATTCGTACCAACATGTATTTATCGAATTGTTTTTCTCATATTACTAGGTTGCATCGATTTAAACATTGAAACGATTGACTGTGGGATATAATTGATCTAACTTTGGACTGTGACCTAATAGATGTGATAAATGAGAAAATTCGACTCCAAGAAATAACATTCTTCTCAATTTGACATGATTGCGGGAACTCAGCGATTACACTGGGCGTTGTGGTAGCACTTCATTTAAAAACTTAGATTAATAAGTCATTTTTTACTGTGGGACCAATCCTAGCCGTTATCGCGCGCTGAAGAAATAGGGACAGTTTTAAAAAATACATTTCATTGACTTTTTAACGATGTCAGTCCGTTTGAGTTACAACGGTTGGGTCACATATTCGTACCAACATGTTTTCAGCGATATTTTTTGATATTACTGGGTTGCATCGCTTTTAACAATGAAACGATTGACTGTGGGACTTAATTGAACTAACTTTGGACTGTGACTTAATAAATGTGATAAATGAGAAATTGGACTCCAAGAAATAACATTCTTCTCAATTTGACATGATTGCCGGAAATCAGCGATTACACTGGGCGCTGTGGTAGCACTTCATTTAAAAACTTAGATTATTAAGTCATTTTTTATTGTGGGACCAATCCTAGCCGTTATAGCGCGCTGAAGAAATAGCGACAGTTTCATAAACTACATTTCATTGACTTTCTAACGGTGTCAGTCCGTTTGAGTTACAACAGTTGGGTCACCTATTGGTACCAACATGTGTTTAGCGATATTTTTCTGATATTACTAGGTTGTATCGCTTTTAACAATGAAACGATTGACTGTGGGACTTAATTGAACTAACTTTGGACTGTGACTTGATAAATGTGATAAATGAGACAATTGGACTCTAAGAAATAACATTCTTCTTAATTTGACGCGATTGCCGGAAATCAGCGATTACACTGGGCGCTGTGGTATCGCTTCATTTAAAAATTTAGATAAATAAGTCATTCTTTACTGTGAGACCAATCATAGCCGTTATCGCGCGCTGAAGAAATATCAAAAGTTTCATAAACTACATTTCATTGACTTTCTAACGGTGCCAGTCGGTTTGAGTTACAACGGTTGGGTCACATATTCGTACCAACATGTATTTAGCGATATTTGTTTTGATATTACTAGGTTGCATCGCTTTTAACAATGAAACGAATGACTGTGGGACTTAATTGAACTAACTTTGGACTGTGACCTGATAAATGTGATAAATGAGACAATTGGACTCCAAGAAAAAACATTTTTCTTAATTTGACGTGATTGCCGGAACTCAGCGATTACACTGGGCGCTGTGGTAGCGCTTCATTTAAAAATTTAGATAAATAAGTCATTTTTTACTGTGAGACCAATCCTAGCCGTTATCGCGCGCTGAAGAGATAGCAACAGTTTCAAAAACTACAATTTTTTGACTTTCTAATGGTGTCAGTCCGTTTGAGTTACAACGGTTGCGTCACTTATTTGTACCAACATGAATTTAGCGACATTTTTTTTGATATTACTAGGTTGCATCCCTTTTAACAATGAAACGAATGACTGTGGGACTTAATTGAACTAACTTTTGGACTGTGACCTGATAAATGTGATAAATGAGACAATTGGATTCCAAGAAATAACATTCTTCTCAATTTGACATGATTGCCGGAACTCAGCGATTACACTGGGCGCTCTGGTAGCAATTCATTTAAAAACTTAGATAAATAAGTCATTCTTTACTGTGGGACCAATCCTAGCCGTTATCGCGCGCTGAAGAACTATCGACAGTTTCATAAACTACATTTCATTGACTTTCTAACGGTGTCAGTCCGTTTGATTTACAATGGTTGGGTCACATATTCGTACCAACATGAATTTAGCGATATTTTTCTCACATTACTAGGTTGCAGCTTTTGACAGTGAAACGATTGACTCTGGTACTAATTTGAACTGATTTTGGAATGTGACCTTATAAATGTTACAAGTGAGACATGTCGACTCCAAGAAATAGCATTTTTCTTAATTTGACATGATTGCCGGAACTCAGCGATTACACTCGGCGCTGTGGTAGCACTTCAATTGAAAACTTAGATTAATAAGTCATTTTTTACTGTGGGAGCAATCCTAGCTGTTATCGCGCGCTGCAGAAATATCGATAGTTTCATAAACTACATTTCATTGACTTTCTAACGGTGCCAGTCTGTTTGAGTTACAACGGTTGGGTCACATATTCGTACCAGCATGTCTTTAGCGATATTTGTTTTGATATTACTAGGTTGCATCACTTTTAACAATGAAACGAATGACTGTGGGACTTAATTGAACTAACTTTGGACTGTGACCTGATAAATGTGATAAATGAGAAAATTGGACTCCAAGAAAACACATTTTTCTTAATTTGACGTGATTGCCGGAACTCAGCGATTACACTGGGCGCTGTGGTAGCGCTTCATTTAAAAATTTAGATAAATAAGTCATTTTTTACTGTGTGACCAATCCTAGCCGTTATTGCGCGCTGAAGAGATAGCAACAGTTTCAAAAACTACATTTTATTGACTTTCTAATGGTGTCAGTCCGTTTGAGTTACAACGGTTGCGTCACTTATTCGTACCAACATGAATTTAGCGACATTTTTTTTGATATTACTAAGTTGCATCGCTTTTAACAATGAAACGATTGACTGTGGGACTTAATTGAACTAACTTTGGACTGTGACCTAATAAATGTGATAAATGAGAAAATTGGACCCCAAGAAATAACATTCTTCTCAATTTGACATGATTGCCGGAACTCAGCGATTACACTGGGCGCTGTGGTAGCACTTCATTTGAAAACTTAGATTAATAAGTCATTTTTTACTGTGGGACCAATCCTGGCCGTTATCGCGCGCTGAAGAAATAGCGACAGTTTCAAAAACAACATTTCATTGACTTTCTAACGGTATCAATCCACTTCAGTTACAACGTTAGCGTCACATATTCGTACCAACATGTATTTAGCGATATTTTTCTCATATTACTAGGTTGCATCTCTTTTAACAGTGAAACGATTGACTGTGGGGCTAAAATGAACTGATTTTGGACTGTGACCTTATAAATGTGATAAATGAGACAATTGGATTCCAAGAATTAACATTCTTCTTAATTTGACATGATTACCGGAACTCAGCGATTACACTGGACGCTGTGGTAGCACTTCATTTAAAAATTTAGATAAGTAAGTCATTCTTTACTGTGGGACCAATCCTAGCCATTAGCGCGCTCAAGAAATAGAGACAGTTTCAAATACTACATTTCACTGATTTTCTAACGGTGTCAGTCCGTTTGAGTTTCAACGGTTGGGTCACATATTCGTACCAACATGTATTTAGCGATATTTTTCTCATATTACTAGGTTGCATCGCTTTTAACAGTGAAACGATTGACTGTGGGACAAAATTGGACTGATTTTGGACTGTGACCTGATAAATGAGATAAATGAGACAATTGGACTTCAAGAAATAACATTCTTCTTAATTTGACGTGATTGCCGGAACTCAGCGATTACACTGGGCGCTGTGGTAGTGCTTCATTTAAGAATTTACACAAATCAGTCATTCTTTACTGTGGGACCAACCCTAGCCGTTATCGCGCGCTGAAGAAATAGCGACAGTTTCAAAAACTACATTTCATTGACTTTCTAAAAGTATCAATCCGCTGGAGTTGCAACGGTTGAGTCACTTATTCGTACCAACATGTATTTCGTGATATTTTTCCGGTACTACCAGGTTGTATGGCTTTTAACAGTGAAACGATTGACTGTGGCACTTAATTGAACTGATTATGGACTGTCACCTGATAAATGTGATAAAGGAGACAATTGGACTCCTAGAAATAACATTCTTCTTAATTTGACATGATTGCGGAACCTCAACGATTACACTGGGCGCTGTGGTAGCGCTTCATTTAAGAAATAAGCTATAAAAAGTCATTTTTTTACTGTGGGGCCGATCCTTGCCGTTAGCGCGCTGAAGAAATAGCGACAGTTTCAAAAACTACATTTTATTGACTTTATAACGGTGTCAGTCCATTTGAGTTACAACGGTTGGGTCACATATTCGTACCAACATGTATTTATCGAATTGTTTTTCTCATATTACTAGGTTGCATCGATTTAAACATTGAAACGATTGACTGTGGGATATAATTGATCTAACTTTGGACTGTGACCTAATAGATGTGATAAATGAGAAAATTCGACTCCAAGAAATAACATTCTTCTCAATTTGACATGATTGCGGGAACTCAGCGATTACACTGGGCGTTGTGGTAGCACTTCATTTAAAAACTTAGATTAATAAGTCATTTTTTACTGTGGGACCAATCCTAGCCGTTATCGCGCGCTGAAGAAATAGCGACAGTTTTAAAAAATACATTTCATTGACTTTTTAACGATGTCAGTCCGTTTGAGTTACAACGGTTGGGTCACATATTCGTACCAACATGTTTTCAGCGATATTTTTTGATATTACTGGGTTGCATCGCTTTTAACAATGAAACGATTGACTGTGGGACTTAATTGAACTAACTTTGGACTGTGACCTAATAAATGTGATAAATGAGAAATTGGACTCCAAGAAATAACATTCTTCTCAATTTGACATGATTGCCGGAAATCAGCGATTACACTGGGCGCTGTGGTAGCACTTCATTTAAAAACTTAAATTAATAAGTCATTTTTTATTGTGGGACCAATCCTAGCCGTTATAGCGCGCTGAAGAAATAGCGACAGTTTCATAAACTACATTTTATTGACTTTCTAACGGTGTCAGTCCGTTTGAGTTACAACAGTTGGGTCACCTATTGGTACCAACATGTGTTTAGCGATATTTTTCTGATAATACTAGGTTGTATCGCTTTTAACAATGAAACGATTGACTGTGGGACTTAATTAAACTAACTTTGGACTGTGACTTGATAAATGTGATAAATGAGACAATTGGACTCTAAGAAATAACATTCTTCTTAATTTGACGCGATTGCCGGAAATCAGCGATTACACTGGGCGCTGTG
This sequence comes from Hydractinia symbiolongicarpus, assembly GCF_029227915.1. Classification (NCBI taxonomy): domain Eukaryota; kingdom Metazoa; phylum Cnidaria; class Hydrozoa; order Anthoathecata; family Hydractiniidae; genus Hydractinia; species Hydractinia symbiolongicarpus. Next base: position 134,813 of record NC_079880.1, read on the forward strand.
GTATTGCTTCATTTAAAAATTTAGATAAATAAGTCATTTTTTACTGTGGGACCAATCCTAGCTGTTATCGCGCGCTGAAGAAATATCGATAGTTTCATAAACTACATTTCATTGACTTTCTAACGGTGCCAGTCTGTTTGAGTTACAACGGTTGGGTCACATATTCGTACCAACATGTATTTAGCGATATTTGTTTTGATATTACTAGGTTGCATCGCTTTTAACAATGAAACGAATGACTGTGGGACTTAATTGAACTAACTTTGGACTGTGACCTGATAAATGTGATAAATGAGACAATTGGACTCCAAGAAAAAACATTTTTCTTAATTTGACGTGATTGCCGGAACTCAGCGATTACACTGGGCGCTGTGGTAGCGCTTCATTTAAAAATTTAGATAAATAAGTCATTTTTTACTGTGAGACCAATCCTAGCCGTTATCGCGCGCTGAAGAGATAGCAAAAGTTTCAAAAACTACATTTTATTGACTTTCTAATGGTGTCAGTCCGTTTGAGTTACAACGGTTGCGTCACTTATTCGTACCAACATGAATTTAGCGACATTTTTTTTGATATTACTAGGTTGCATCGCTTTTAACAATGAAACGAATGACTGTGGGACTTAATTGAACTAACTTTGGACTGTGACCTAATAAATGTGATAAATGAGAAAATTGGACCCCAAGAAATAACATTCTTCTCAATTTGACATGATTGCCGAAACTCAGCGATTACACTCGGCGCTGTGGTAGCACTTCATTTGAAAACTTAGATTAATAAGTCATTTTTTACTGTGGGAGCAATCCTAGCTGTTATCGCGCGCTGAAGAAATATCGATAGTTTCATAACTACATTTCATTGACTTTCTAACGGTGCCAGTCTGTTTGAGTTCGACGGTTGGGTCACATATTCGTACCAGCATGTCTTTAGCGATATTTGTTTTGATATTACTAGGTTGCATCACTTTTAACAATGAAACGAATGACTGTGGGACTTAATTGAACTAACTTTGGACTGTGACCTGATAAATGTGATAAATGAGACAATTGGATTCCAAGAATTAACATTCTTCTTAATTTGACATGATTACCGGAACTCAGCGATTACACTGGACGCTGTGGTAGCACTTCATTTAAAAATTTAGATAAGTAAGTCATTCTTTACTGTGGGACCAATCCTAGCCATTAGCGCGCTCAAGAAATAGAGACAGTTTCAAATACTACATTTCACTGATTTTCTAACGGTGTCAGTCCGTTTGAGTTTCAACGGTTGGGTCACATATTCGTACCAACATGTATTTAGCGATATTTTTCTCATATTACTAGGTTGCATCGCTTTTAACAGTGAAACGATTGACTGTGGGACAAAATTGGACTGATTTTGGACTGTGACCTGATAAATGAGATAAATGAGACAATTGGACTTCAAGAAATAACATTCTTCTTAATTTGACGTGATTGCCGGAACTCAGCGATTACACTGGGCGCTGTGGTAGCGCTTCATTTAAGAATTTACACAAATCAGTCATTCTTTACTGTGGGACCAACCCTAACCGTTATCGCGCGCTGAAGAAATAGCGACAGTTTCAAAAACTACATTTCATTGACTTTCTAAAAGTATCAATCCGCTGGAGTTGCAACGGTTGAGTCACTTATTCGTACCAACATGTATTTCGTGATATTTTTCCGGTACTACCAGGTTGTATGGCTTTTAACAGTGAAACGATTGACTGTGGCACTTAATTGAACTGATTATGGACTGTCACCTGATAAATGTGATAAAGGAGACAATTGGACTCCTAGAAATAACATTCTTCTTAATTTGACATGATTGCGGAACCTCAACGATTACACTGGGCGCTGTGGTAGCGCTTCATTTAAGAAATAAGCTATAAAAAGTCATTTTTTTACTGTGGGGCCGATCCTTGCCGTTAGCGCGCTGAAGAAATAGCGACAGTTTCAAAAACTACATTTTATTGACTTTATAACGGTGTCAGTCCATTTGAGTTACAACGGTTGGGTCACATATTCGTACCAACATGTATTTATCGAATTGTTTTTCTCATATTACTAGGTTGCATCGATTTAAACATTGAAACGATTGACTGTGGGATATAATTGATCTAACTTTGGACTGTGACCTAATAGATGTGATAAATGAGAAAATTCGACTCCAAGAAATAACATTCTTCTCAATTTGACATGATTGCGGGAACTCAGCGATTACACTGGGCGTTGTGGTAGCACTTCATTTAAAAACTTAGATTAATAAGTCATTTTTTACTGTGGGACCAATCCTAGCCGTTATCGCGCGCTGAAGAAATAGCGACAGTTTTAAAAAATACATTTCATTGACTTTTTAACGATGTCAGTCCGTTTGAGTTACAACGGTTGGGTCACATATTCGTACCAACATGTTTTCAGCGATATTTTTTGATATTACTGGGTTGCATCGCTTTTAACAATGAAACGATTGACTGTGGGACTTAATTGAACTAACTTTGGACTGTGACCTAATAAATGTGATAAATGAGAAATTGGACTCCAAGAAATAACATTCTTCTCAATTTGACATGATTGCCGGAAATCAGCGATTACACTGGGCGCTGTGGTAGCACTTCATTTAAAAACTTAAATTAATAAGTCATTTTTTATTGTGGGACCAATCCTAGCCGTTATAGCGCGCTGAAGAAATAGCGACAGTTTCATAAACTACATTTTATTGACTTTCTAACGGTGTCAGTCCGTTTGAGTTACAACAGTTGGGTCACCTATTGGTACCAACATGTGTTTAGCGATATTTTTCTGATAATACTAGGTTGTATCGCTTTTAACAATGAAACGATTGACTGTGGGACTTAATTAAACTAACTTTGGACTGTGACTTGATAAATGTGATAAATGAGACAATTGGACTCTAAGAAATAACATTCTTCTTAATTTGACGCGATTACCGGAAATCAGCGATTACACTGGGCGCTGTGGTATTGCTTCATTTAAAAATTTAGATAAATAAGTCATTTTTTACTGTGGGACCAATCCTAGCTGTTATCGCGCGCTGAAGAAATATCGATAGTTTCATAAACTACATTTCATTGACTTTCTAACGGTGCCAGTCTGTTTGAGTTACAACGGTTGGGTCACATATTCGTACCAACATGTATTTAGCGATATTTGTTTTGATATTACTAGGTTGCATCGCTTTTAACAATGAAACGAATGACTGTGGGACTTAATTGAACTAACTTTGGACTGTGACCTGATAAATGTGATAAATGAGACAATTGGACTCCAAGAAAAAACATTTTTCTTAATTTGACGTGATTGCCGGAACTCAGCGATTACACTGGGCGCTGTGGTAGCGCTTCATTTAAAAATTTAGATAAATAAGTCATTTTTTACTGTGAGACCAATCCTAGCCGTTATCGCGCGCTGAAGAGATAGCAAAAGTTTCAAAAACTACATTTTATTGACTTTCTAATGGTGTCAGTCCGTTTGAGTTACAACGGTTGCGTCACTTATTCGTACCAACATGAATTTAGCGACATTTTTTTTGATATTACTAGGTTGCATCGCTTTTAACAATGAAACGAATGACTGTGGGACTTAATTGAACTAACTTTGGACTGTGACCTAATAAATGTGATAAATGAGAAAATTGGACCCCAAGAAATAACATTCTTCTCAATTTGACATGATTGCCGAAACTCAGCGATTACACTCGGCGCTGTGGTAGCACTTCATTTGAAAACTTAGATTAATAAGTCATTTTTTACTGTGGGAGCAATCCTAGCTGTTATCGCGCGCAGCAGAAATATCGATAGTTTCATAAACTACATTTCATTGACTTTCTAACGGTGCCAGTCTGTTTGAGTTACAACGGTTGGGTCACATATTAGTACCAGCATGTCTTTAGCGATATTTGTTTTGATATTACTAGGTTGCATCACTTTTAACAATGAAACGAATGACTGTGGGACTTAATTGAACTAACTTTGGACTGTGACCTGATAAATGTGATAAATGAGACAATTGGACTCCAAGAACTAGCATTTTTCTTAATTTGACATGATTGCCGGAACTCAGCGATTACACTCGGCGCTGTGGTAGCACTTCATTTGAAAACTTAGATTAATAAGTCATTTTTTACTGTGGGAGCAATCCTAGCTGTTATCGCGCGCTGAAGAAATATCGATAGTTTCATAAACTACATTTCATTGACTTTCTAACGGTGCCAGTCTGTTTGAGTTACAACACTTGGGTCACATATTCGTACCAGCATGTCTTTAGCGATATTTGTTTTGATATTACTAGGTTGCATCACTTTTAACAATGAAACGAATGACTGTGGGACTTAATTGAACTAACTTTGGACTGTGATCTGATAAATGTGATAAATGAGAAAATTGGAATCCAAGAAATAACATTCTTCTTAATTTGACGTAATTGCCGGAACTCAGCGAATACACTGGGCGCTGTGGTAGTGCTTCATTTGAAAATTTAGATAAACAAGTCATTCTTTACTGTGGGACCAATCCTATCCGTTATCGCACGCTGAAGAAATAGCGAAAGTTTCAAAAACTTCATTTCATTGACTTTCTAACGGTGTCAGTCCGTTTGAGTTACAACGGTTGCGTCAAATATTCGTACCAACATGTATTTATCGATATTTTTTTGATATTACTAGGTTGCATCCCTTTTAACAATGAAACGAATGACTGTGGGACTTAATTGAACTAACTTTTGGACTGTGACCTGATAAATGTGTTAAATGAGACAATTGGACTCCAAGAAATAACATTCTTCTCAATTTGACATGATTGCCAGAACTCAGCGATTACACTGGGCGCTCTGGTAGCAATTCATTTAAAAACTTAGATAAATAAGTCATTCTTTACTGTGGGACCAATCCTAGCCGTTATCGCGCGCTGAAGAACTATCGACAGTTTCATAAACTACATTTCATTGACTTTCTAACGGTGTCAGTCCGTTTGATTTACAATGGTTGGGTCACATATTCGTACCAACATGAATTTAGCGATATTTTTCTCACATTACTAGGTTGCATCACTTTTAACAATGAAACGAATGACTGTGGGACTTAATTGAACTAACTTTGGACTGTGACCTGATAAATGTGATAAATGAGAAAATTGGACTCCAAGAAAACACATTTTTCTTAATTTGACGTGATTGCCGGAACTCAGCGATTACACTGGGCGCTGTGGTAGCGCTTCATTTAAAAATTTAGATAAATAAGTCATTTTTTACTGTGTGACCAATCCTAGCCGTTATTGCGGGCTGAAGAGATAGCAACAGTTTCAAAAACTACATTTTATTGACTTTCTAATGGTGTCAGTCCGTTTGAGTTACAACGGTTGCGTCACTTATTCGTACCAACATGAATTTAGCGACATTTTTTTTGATATTACAAAGTTGCATCGCTTTTAACAATGAAACGATTGACTGTGGGACTTAATTGAACTAACTTTGGACTGTGACCTAATAAATGTGATAAATGAGAAAATTGGACCTCAAGAAATAACATTCTTCTCAATTTGACATGATTGCCGGAACTCAGCGATTACACTGGGCGCTGTGGTAGCACTTCATTTGAAAACTTAGATTAATAAGTCATTTTTTACTGTGGGACCAATCCTGGCCGTTATCGCGCGCTGAAGAAATAGCGACAGTTTCAAAAACAACATTTCATTGACTTTCTAACGGTATCAATCCACTTCAGTTACAACGTTTGCGTCACATATTCGTACCAACATGTATTTAGCGATATTTTTCTCATATTACTAGGTTGCATCTCTTTTAACAGTGAAACGATTGACTGTGGGGCTAAAATGAACTGATTTTGGACTGTGACCTTATAAGTGTGATAAATGAGACAATTGGATTCCAAGAATAAACATTCTTCTTAATTTGACATGATTACCGGAACTCAGCGATTACACTGGACGCTGTGGTAGCACTTCATTTAAAAATTTAGATAAGTAAGTCATTCTTTACTGTGGGACCAATCCTAGCCATTAGCGCGCTCAAGAAATAGAGACAGTTTCAAATACTAAATTTCACTGATTTTCTAACGGTGTCAGTCCGTTTGAGTTTCAACGGTTGGGTCACATATTCGTACGAACATGTATTTAGCGATATTTTTCTCATATCACTAGGTTGCATCGCTTTTAACAGTGAAACGATTGACTGTGGGACAAAATTGGACTGATTTTGGACTGTGACCTGATAAATGAGATAAATGAGACAATTGGACTTCAAGAAATAACATTCTTCTTAATTTGACGTGATTGCCGGAACTCAGCGATTACACTGGGCGCTGTGGTAGCGCTTCATTTAAGAATTTACACAAATCAGTCATTCTTTACTGTGGGACCAATCTTAGCCGTTATCGCGCGCTGAAGAAATAGCGACAGTTTCAAGAACTACATTTCATTGACTTTCTAAAAGTATCAATCCGCTGGAGTTGCAACGGTTGAGTCACATATTCGTACCAACATGTATTTCGTGATATTTTTCCGGTACTACCAGGTTGTATGGCTTTTAACAGTGAAACGATTGACTGTGGCACTTAATTGAACTGATTATGGACTGTCACCTGATAAATGTGATAAAGGAGACAAATGGACTCCTAGAAATAACATTCTTCTTAATTTGACATGATTGCGGAATCTCAGCGATTACACTGGGCGCTGTGGTAGCGCTTCATTTAAGAATTAAGCTATAAAAAGTCATTATTTTACTGTGGGGCCGATCCTTGCCGTTTGCGCGCTGAAGAAATAGCGACAGTTTCAAAAACTACATTTTATTGACTTTCTAACGGTGTCAGTCCATTTGAGTTACAACGGTTGGGTCACATATTCGTACCAACATGTATTTATCGAATTGTTTTTCTCATATTACTAGGTTGCATCGATTTAAACATTGAAACGATTGACTGTGGGATATAATTGATCTAACTTTGGACTGTGACCTAATAGATGTGATAAATGAGAAAATGCGACTCCAAGAAATAACATTCTTCTCAATTTGACATGATTGCGGGAACTCAGCGATTACACTGGGCGTTGTGGTAGCACTTCATTTAAAAACTTAGATTAATAAGTCATTTTTTACTGTGGGACCAATCCTAGCCGTTATCGCGCGCTGAAGAAATAGCGACAGTTTTAAAAAATACATTTCATTGACTTTTTAACGATATCAGTCCGTTTGAGTTACAACGGTTGGGTCACATAATCGTACCAACATGTTTTCAGCGATATTTTTTGATATTACTGGGTTGCATCGCTTTTAACAATGAAACGATTGACTGTGGGACTTAATTGAACTAACTTTGGACTGTGACCTAATAAATGTGATAAATGAGAAATTGGACTCCAAGAAATAACATTCTTCTCAATTTGACATGATTGCCGGAAATCAGCGATTACACTGGGCGCTGTGGTAGCACTTCATTTAAAAACTTAGATTAATAAGTCATTTTTTATTGTGGGACCAATCCTAGCCGTTATAGCGCGCTGAAGAAATAGCGACAGTTTCATAAACTACATTTCATTGACTTTCTAACGGTGTCAGTCCGTTTGAGTTACAACAGTTGGGTCACCTATTGGTACTAACATGTGTTTAGCGATATTTTTCTGATATTACTAGGTTGTATCGCTTTTAACAATGAAACGATTAACTGTGGGACTTAATTGAACTAACTTTGGACTGTGACTTGATAAATGTGATAAATGAGACAATTGGACTCTAAGAAATAACATTCTTCTTAATTTGACGCGATTGCCGGAAATCAGCGATTACACTGGGCGCTGTGGTATCGCTTCATTTAAAAATTTAGATAAATAAGTCATTCTTTACTGTAAGACCAATCCTAGCCGTTATCGCGCGCTGAAGAAATATCAAAAGTTTCATAAACTACATTTCATTGACTTTCTAACGGTGCCAGTCGGTTTATGTTACAACGGTTGTGTCACATATTTGTACCAACATGTATTTAGCGATATTTGTATTGATATTACTAGGTTGCATCCATTTTAACAATGAAACGAAGGACTGTGGGACTTAATTGAACTAACTTTGGACTGTGACCTGATAAATGTGATAAATGAGACAATTGGACTCCAAGAAAAAACATTTTTCTTAATTTGACGTGATTGCCGGAACTCAGCGATTACACTGGGCGCTGTGGTAGCGCTTCATTTAAAAATTTAGATAAATAAGTCATTTTTTACTGTGAGACCAATCCTAGCCGTTATCGCGCGCTGAAGAGATAGCAACAGTTTCAAAAACTACATTTTATTGACTTTCTAATGGTGTCAGTCCGTTTGAGTTACAACGGTTGCGTCCCTTATTCGTACCAACATGAATTTAGCGACATTTTTTTTGATATTACTAGGTTGCATCGCTTTTAACAATGAAACGAATGACTGTGGGACTTAATTGAACTAACTTTGGACTGTGACCTAATAAATGTGATAAATGAGAAAATTGGACCCCAAGAAATAACATTCTTCTCAATTTGACATGATTGCCGGAACTCAGCGATTACACTCGGCGCTGTGGTAGCACTTCATTTGAAAACTTAGATTAATAAGTCATTTTTTACTGTGGGAGCAATCGTAGCTGTTATCGCGCGCTGAAGAAATATCGATAGTTTTATAAACTACATTTCATTGACTTTCTAACGGTGCCAGTCTGTTTGAGTTACAACGGTTGGGTCACATATTCGTACCAGCATGTCTTTAGCGATATTTGTTTTGATATTACTAGGTTGCATCACTTTTAACAATGAAACGAATGACTGTGGGACTTAATTGAACTAACTTTGGACTGTGACCTGATAAATGTGACAAATGAGAAAATTGGAATCCAAGAAATAACATTCTTCTTAATTTGACGTAATTGCCGGAACTCAGCGAATACACTGGGCGCTGTGGTAGTGCTTCATTTGAAAATTTAGATAAACAAGTCATTCTTTACTGTGGGACCAATCCTATCCGTTATCGCACGCTAGAGAAATAGCGAAAGTTTCAAAAACTTCATTTCATTGACTTTCTAACGGTGTCAGTCCGTTTGAGTTACAACGGTTGCGTCAAATATTCGTACCAACATGTATTTATCGATATTTTTTTGATATTACTAGGTTGCATCCCTTTTAACAATGAAACGAATGACTGTGGGACTTAATTGAACTAACTTTTGGACTGTGACCTGATCAATGTGATAAATGAAACAATTGGACTCCAAGAAATAACATTCTTCTCAATTTGACATGATTGCCGGAACTCAGCGATTACACTGGGCGCTCTGGTAGCAATTCATTTAAAAACTTAGATAAATAAGTCATTCTTTACTGTGGGACCAATCCTAGCCGTTATCGCGCGCTGAAGAACTATCGACAGTTTCATAAACTACATTTCATTGACTTTCTAACGGTGTTAGTCCGTTTGATTTACAATGGTTGGGTCACATATTCGTACCAACATGAATTTAGCGATATTTTTCTCACATTACTAGGTTGCAGCTTTTGACAGTGAAACGATTGACTGTGGTACTAATTTGAACTGATTTTGGAATGTGACCTTATAAATGTTATAAGTGAGACATGTCGACTCCAAGAAATAGCATTTTTCTTAATTTGACATGATTGCCGGAACTCAGCAATTACACTCGGCGCTGTGGTAGCACTTCAATTGAAAACTTAGATTAATAAGTCATTTTTTACTGTGGGAGCAATCCTAGCTGTTATCGCGCGCTGCAGAAATATCGATAGTTTCATAAACTACATTTCATTGACTTTCTAACGGTGCCAGTCTGTTTGAGTTACAACGGTTGGGTCACATATTCGTACCAGCATGTCTTTAGCGATATTTGTTTTGATATTATTAGGTTGCATCACTTTTAACAATGAAACGAATGACTGTGGGACTTAATTGAACTAACTTTGGACTGTGACCTGATAAATGTGATAAATGAGAAAATTGGAATCCAAGAAATAACATTCTTCTTAATTTGACGTAATTGCCGGAACTCAGCGATTACACTGGGCGCTGTGGTAGTGCTTCATTTGAAAATTTAGATAAACAAGTCATTCTTTACTGTGGGACCAATCCTATCCGTTATCGCACGCTGAAGAAATAGCGAAAGTTTCAAAAACTTCATTTCATTGACTTTCTAACGGTGTCAGTCCGTTTGAGTTACAACGGTTGCGTCACATATTCGTACCAACATGTATTTATCGATATTTTTTTGATATTACTAGGTTGCATCCCTTTTAACAATGAAACGAATGACTGTGGGACTTAATTGTACTAACTTTTGGACTGTGACCTGATAAATGTGATAAATGAGACAATTGGACTCCAAGAAATAACATTCTTCTCAATTTGACATGATTGCCGGAACTCAGCGATTACACTGGGCGCTCTGGTAGCACTTCATTTAAAAACTTAGATAAATAAGTCATTCTTTACTGTGGGACCAATCCTAGCCGTTATCGCGCGCTGAAGAACTATCGACAGTTTCATAAACTACATTTCATTGACTTTCTAACGGTGTCAGTCCGTTTGAGTTACAATGGTTGGGTCACATATTCGTACCAACATGAATTTAGCGATATTTTTCTCATATTACTAGGTTACAGCTTTTGACAGTGAAACGATTGACTGTGGCATTTAATTGATCTAACTTTGGACTGTGACCTGATAAATGTGATAAATGAGAAAATTGGAATCCAAGAAATAACATTCTTCTTAATTTGACGTAATTGCCGGAACTCAGCGATTACACTGGGCGCTGTGGTAGTGCTTCATTTGAAAATTTAGATAAACAAGTCATTCTTTACTGTGGGACCAATCCTATCCGTTATCGCACGCTGAAGGAATAGCGAAAGTTTCAAAAACTTCATTTCATTGACTTTCTAACGGTGTCAGTCCGTTTGAGTTACAACGGTTGCGTCACATATTCGTACCAACATGTATTTATCGATATTTTTTTGATATTACTAGGTTGCATCCCTTTTAACAATGAAACGAATGACTGTGGGACTTAATTGAACTAACTTTTGGACTGTGACCTGATAAATGTGATAAATGAGACAATTGGACTCCAAGAAATAACATTCTTCTCAATTTGACATGATTGCCGGAACTCAGCGATTACACTGGGCGCTCTGGTAGCACTTCATTTAAAAACTTAGATAAATAAGTCATTCTTTACTGTGGGACAAATCCTAGCCGTTATCGCGCGCTGAAGAACTATCGACAGTTTCATAAACTACATTTCATTGACTTTCTAACGGTGTCAGTCCGTTTGAGTTACAATGGTTGGGTCACATATTCGTACCAACATGAATTTAGCGATATTTTACTCATATTACTAGGTTGCAGCTTTTGACAGTGAAACGATTGACTGTGGAATTTAATTGATCTAACTTTGGACTGCGACCTGATAAATGTGATAAATGAGAAAATTGGAATCCAAGAAATAACATTCTTCTTAATTTGACGTAATTGCCGGAACTCAGCGATTACACTGGGCGCTGTGGTAGTGCTTCATTTGAAAATTTAGATAAACAAGTCATTCTTTACTGTGGGACCAATCCTATCCGTTATCGCACGCTGAAGAAATAGCGAAAGTTTCATAAACTAAATTTCATTGACTTTCAAACGGTGTCAGTCCGTTTGAGTTACAATGGTTGGGTCACATATTCGTACCAACATAAATTTAGCGATATTTTTCTCACATTACTAGGTTGCAGCTTTTGGCAGTGAAACGATTGACTGTGGTACTAATTTGAACTCATTTTGGAATGTGACCTTATAAATGTTATAAGTGAGACAATTTGGCTCCAAGAAATAACATTCTTCTTAATTTGACGTGATTGCCGGAACTCAGCGATTACACTGGGCGCTGTGGTAGCGCTTCATTTAAGAATTTAGATAAATGAGTCATTCTTTACTGTGGTCCCAATCCTAGCACTTACCGCGCTGAAGAAATAGCGACAGATTCAAAAACTACATTTCATTGACTTTCTAACAGTATCAATCCGCTGGAGTTACAACAGGAGTCACATATTCGTACCAACATGTATTTCGTGATATTTTTCCGGTACTACTAGGTTGTATGTCTTTTAACAGTGAAAGGATTGACTGTGGGACTTAATTGAACTAACTTTGGACTGTGACCTGATAAATGTGATAAATGAGACAATTGGACTCCAGGAAATAGCAATCTTCTTAATTTGAAATGATTGCCGAAATTCAGCGATTGCACTGGACGCTGTGGTAGCGCTTTAATTAAGAATTTAGATAAATAAGTCATTCTTTGCTGTGGGACCAATCTTAGCCGTTATTGCGCGCTGAAGAAGTAGCGACAGTTTCAAAAACTACATTTCATTGTCTTTCTAACAGTATCAATCCGTTTGAAATACAACGGTCGAGTCACATATTCGTACCAACATGTATTTCGTGATATTTTTCCGGTACTACTAGGTTGTATGTCTTTTAACAGTGAAAGGATTGACTGTGGGACTTAATTGATCTAACTTTGGACTGTGACCTGATAAATGTGATAAGTGAGACAATTTGGCTCCAAGAAATAACATTCTTCCTAATTTGACGTAATTGCCGGAACTCAGCGATTACACTGGGCGCTGTGGTAGTGCTTCATTTGAAAGTTTAGGTAAATAAGTCATTTTTTACTATGGGACCAATCCTAGCCGTTATCGCGCGCTGAAGAAATAGCGACAGTTTCAAAAACTACATTTCATTGACTTTCTAACGGTGTCAGTCCGTTTGAGTTTCAACGGTTGTGTCACATATTCGTACCGACATGTATTTAGCGATATTTATCTGATATTACTAAGTTGCATCGCTTTTAGCAGTGAAACGATTGACTGTAGGACTTAATTGATCTAACTTTGGACTGTGACCTGATGAATGTGATAAATGAGACAATTGGACTCCAAGAAATAACATTCTTCTTAATTTGACGTGATTGCCGGAACTCAGCGATTACACTGGGCGCTGTGGTAGCGCTTCATTTAAGAATTTAGATAAATGAGTTTTTCTTTACTGTGGGACCAATCCTAGCCCTTATCGCGCGCTGAAGAAATAGCGACAATTTCAAATACTACATTTCACTGACTTTGTAACGGTGTCAGTCCGTTTGAGTTTCAACGGTTGGGTCACATATTCGTACCAACATGTATTTAGCGATATTTATCTGATATTACTAAGTTGCATCACATTTAGCAGTGAAACGATTGACTTTGGGACTTAATTGAAGTAACTTTGGACTGTGACCTGATAAATGTGATAAATGAGACAATTGGACTCCAAGAAATAACATTCTTTTTAATTTGACGTGATTGCCGGAACTCAGCGATTACACTGGGCGCTGTGGTAGCGCTTCATTTAAGAATTTAGATAAATGATTCATTCTTTACTGTGGTTCCAATCCTAGCACTTATCGCGCGCTGAAGAAATAGCGACAGTTTCAAAAACTACATTTCATTGACTTTCTAACAGTATCAATCCACTGGAGTTACAACAGGAGTCACATATTCGTACCAACATGTATTTCGTGATATTTTTCCGGTACTACTAGGTTGTATGTCTTTTAACAGTGAAATGATTGACTGTGGGACTTAATTGAACTAACTTTGGACTGTGACCTGATAAATGTGATAAATGAGACAATTGGACTCCAGGAAATAGCAATCTTCTTAATTTGAAATGATTGCCGAAATTCAGCAATTGCACTGGACGCTGTGGTAGCGCTTTAATTAAGAATTTAGATAAATAAGTCATTCTTTGCTGTGGGACCAATCTTAGCCGTTATTGCGCGCTGAAGAAATAGCGACAGTTTCAAAAACTATATTTCATTGTCTTTCTAACAGTATCAATCCGTTTGAAATACAACGCTCGAGTCACATATTCGTACCAACATGTATTTCGTGCTAATTGTCCGGTCTTACTAAGTTGTATGGTTTTAAAAGTTAAACAATTGACTGTTGGACTTAATTGAACTGATTATGGACTGTGATCTTAAAAATGTTATAAGTGAGACAAGTGGACTCCAAGAAATAGCAATCTTCTTAATTTGAAATGATTGCCGAAACTCAGCGATTGCACTGGACGCTGTGGTAGCGCTTCATTTAAGAATTAAGCTACAAAAAGTCATTTTTTTACTGTGGGACCAATCCTAGGCGTTAGCGCGTGCTGAAGAAATAGCGACAGTTTTAAAAACTATATTTCATTGACTTTCTAACGGTGTCAGTCCGTTTGAGTTACAACGGTTGGGTCACATATTCGTACCAACAAATATTTAGCGAATTGTTTTTCTGGTATTACTAGGTTGCATCGCTTTTAACAGTGAAACGATTGACTGTGGGACAAAATTGGACTGATTTTGGACTGTGATCATATAAATGTTATAAGTGAGACAAGTTGACTCCAAGAAATAACATTCTTCTTAATTTGACATGATTACCGGAACTCAGCGATTACACTGGGCGCTTTGGTATCGCTTCATTTAAAAATTTAGATAAATAAGTCATTCTTTACTGTGGGATCAATCCTATCCGTTATCGCACGCTGAAGAAATAGAGATAGTTTCAAAAACTACATTTGATTGACTTTATAACGGTGTCAGTCCGTTTGAGTTGCAACGGTTGGGTCACATATTCGTACCAACATGTATTTAGCGATATTTCTCTCATATTGCTAGGTTGCATCGCTTTTAACAGTGAAACGATTGACTGTGGGACAAAATTGGACTGATTTTGGACTGAGATCATATAAATGTAATAAGTGAGACAAGTTGACTCCAAGAAATAACATTCTTCTTAATTTGACATGATTACCGGAACTCAGCGATTACACTGGGCGCTGTGGTAGCACTTCATTTAAAAATTTAGATAAATAAGTCATTTTTTACTGTGGGATCAATCCTATCCGTTATCGCGCGCTGAAGAAATAGTGACAATTTCAAAAACTACATTTCATTGACTTTCTAACAGTATCAATCCGCTGGAGTTACAACGGTTGAGTCACATATTCGTACCAACATGTATTTTGTGATATTTTTCCGGTACTACTAGGTTGTATGTCTTTTAACAGTGAAAGAATTGACTGTGGGACTTAATTGAACTAACTTTGGACTGTGACCTGATAAATGTGATAAATGAGACAATTGGACTCCAAGAAATAACATTCTTCTTAAATTGACGTGATTGCCGGAACTCAGCGATTACAGTGGGCGCTGCGGTAGCGCTTCATTTAAAAGTTTATATAAATAAGTCATTTTTTACTGTGGGGCCAATCCTAGCCGTTATCGGGCGCTGAAGAAATAGCGACAGTTTTAAAAACTACATTTCATTGACTTTCTAACGGTATCAATCCACCTCAGTTACAACGTTTGCGTCACGTATTCGTACCAACATGTATTTAGCGATATTTTTCTCATATTACTAGGTTGCATCGCTTTTAACAGTGAAACGATTGACTGTGGGACAAAATTGGACTGATTTTGGACTGTGATCATATAAATGTTATAAGTGAGACAAGTTGACTCCAAGAAATAACATTCTTCTTAATTTGACATGATTACCGGAACTCAGCGATTACACTGGGCGCTTTGGTATCGCTTCATTTAAAAATTTAGATAAATAAGTCATTCTTTACTGTGGGATCAATCCTATCCGTTATCGCGCGATGAAGAAATAGCGATAGTTTCAAAAACTACATTTAATTGACTTTATAACGGTGTCAGTCCGTTTGAGTTGCAACGGTTGGGTCTCATATTCGTACCAACATGTATTTAGCGATATTTCTCTTATATTGCTAGGTTGCATCGCTTTTAACAGTGAAACGATTGACTGTGGGACAAAATTGGACTGATTTTGGAATGAGATCATATAAATGTTATAAGTGAGACAAGTTGACTCCAAGAAATAACATTCTTCTTAATTTGACGTGATTGCCGAAACTCAGCGATTACAGTGGGCGCTGTGGTAGCGCTTCATTTAAAAGTTTATGTAAATAAGTCATTCTTTACTGTGGGGCCAATCCTAGTTGTTATCGGGCGCTGAAGAAATAGCGACAGTTTCAAAAACTACATTTCATTGACTTTCTAACGGTATCAATCCACTTCAGTTACAACGTTTGCGTCACGTATTCGTACCAACATGTATTTAGCGATATTTTTCTCATATTACTAGGTTGCATCGCTTTTAACAGTGAAACAATTGACTGTGGTACTAAATTGAACTGATTTTAAACTGTGACCTTATAAATGTTATAAGTGAGACAAGTGGACTCCAGGAAATAGCAATCTTCTTAATTTGAAATGATTGCCGAAACTCAGCGATTGCACTGGACGCTGTGGTAGCGCTTCAATTAAGAATTTAGATAAATAAGTCATTCTTTACTGTGGGACCAATCTTAGCCGTTATTGCGCGCTGAAGAAATAGCGACAGTTTCAAAAACTACATTTCATTGTCTTTCTAACAGTATCAATCCGTTTGAAATACAACGGTTGAGTCACATATTCGTACCAACATGTATTTCGTGCTATTTGTCCGGTCTTACTAGGTTGTATGGCTTTTAACAGTTAAACAATTGACTGTTGGACTTAATTGAACTGATTATGGACTGTGATCTTAAAAATGTTATAAGTGAGACAAGTGGACTCCAAGAAATAGCAATCTTCTTAATTTGAAATGATTGCCGAAACTCAGCGATTGCACTGGACGCTGTGGTAGCGCTTCATTTAAGAATTAAGCTAGTCATTTTTTTACTGTGGGACCAATCCTAGCCGTTAGCGCGTGCTGAAGAAATAGCGACAGTTTCAAAAACTACATTTCATTGACTTTCTAACGGTGTCAGTCCGTTTGAGTTACAACGGTTGGGTCACATATTCGTACCAACAATTATTTAGCGAATTGTTTTTCTGATATTACTAGGTTGCATCGCTTTTAACAGTGAAACGATTGACTGTGGGACAAGATTGGACTGATTTTGGACTGTGATCATATAAATGTGATAAGTGAGACAAGTTGACTCCAAGAAATAACATTCTTCTTAATTTGAAATGATTGCCGAAACTCAGCGATTGCACTGGACGCTGTGGTACCGTTTCATTTAAAAATTTAGATAAATAAGTCATTCTTTACTGTGGGATCAATCCTATCCGTTATCGCGCGCTGAAGAAATAGCGATAGTTTCAAAAACTACATTTGAT
The DNA here is from genome assembly GCF_029227915.1 of Hydractinia symbiolongicarpus. Lineage (NCBI taxonomy): Eukaryota > Metazoa > Cnidaria > Hydrozoa > Anthoathecata > Hydractiniidae > Hydractinia > Hydractinia symbiolongicarpus. The sequence continues at coordinate 152,080 of NC_079880.1, forward strand.
TTACTTTATAACGGTGTCAGTCCGTTTGAGTTTCAACGGTTGAGTCACATATTCGTACCAACATGTATTTAGCGATATTTCTCTGATATTGCTAGGTTGCATCGCTTTCAGCAGTGAAACGATTGACTGTGGGACAAAATTGGACTGATTTTGGACTGAGATCATATAAATGTTATAAGTGAGACAAGTTGACTCCAAGAAATAACATTCTTCTTAATTTGACGTGATTCCCGGAACTCGGCGATTACAGTGGGCCCTGTGGTAGCGCTTCATTTAAAAGTTTATGTAAATAAGTCATTTTTTACTGTGGGGCCAATCCTAGCCGTTATCGGGCGCTGAAGAAATTGCGACAGTTTCAAAAACTACATTTCATTGACTTTCTAACAGTATCAATCCGCTGGAGTTACAACGGTTGAGTCACATATTCGTACCAACATGTATTTCGTGATATTTTTCCGGTACTACTAGGTTGTATGTCTTTTAACAGTGAAAGGATTGACTGTGGGACTTAATTGAACTAACTTTGGACTGTGACCTGATAAATGTGATAAATGAGACAATTGGACTCCAAGAAATAACATTCTTCTTAATTTGACGTGATTGCCGGAACTCAGCGATTACAGTGGACGCTGTGGTAGCGCTTCATTTAAAAGTTTATGTAAATAAGTCATTTTTTACTGTGGGGCCAATCCTAGCCGTTATCGGGCGGTGAAGAAATAGCGACAGTTTCAAAAACTACATTTCATTGACTTTCTAACGGTATCAATCCACTTCAGTTACAACGTTTGCGTCACGTATTCGTACCAACATGTATTTAGCGATATTTTTCTCATATTACTAGGTTGCATCGCTTTTAACAGTGAAACGATTGACTGTGGGACAAAATTGGACTGATTTTGGACTGTGATCATATAAATGTTATAAGTGAGACAAGTGGACTCCAGGAAATAGCAATCTTCTTAATTTGAAATGATTGCCGAAACTCAGCGATTGCACTGGACGCTGTGGTAGCGCTTCAATTAAGAATTTAGATAAATAAGTCATTCTTTACTGTGGGACCAATTTTAGCCGTTATTGCGCGCTGAAGAAATAGCGACAGTTTCAAAAACTACATTTCATTGTCTTTCTAACAGTATCAGTCCGTTTGAAATACAACGGTTGAGTCACATATTCGTACCAACATGTATTTTGTGCTATTTGTCCGGTCTTACTAGGTTGTATGGCTTTTAACAGTTAAACAATTGACTGTTGGACTTAATTGAACTGATTATGGACTGTGATCTTAAAAATGTTATAAGTGAGACAAGTGGACTCCAAGAAATAGCAATCTTCTTAATTTGAAATGACTGCCGAAACTCAGCGATTGCACTGGACGCTGTGGTAGCGCTTCATTTAAGAATTAGGCTAGTCATTTTTTTACTTTGGGACCAATCCTAGCCGTTAGCGCGTGCTTAAGAAATAGCGACAGTTTCAAAAACTACATTTCATTGACTTTCTAACGGTGTCAGTCCGTTTGAGTTACAACGGTTGGGTCACATATTCGTACCAACAAGTATTTAGCGAATTGTTTTTCTGATATTACTAGGTTGCATCGCTTTTAACAGTGAAACAATTGACTGTGGGACAAAATTGGACTGATTTTGGACTGTGATCATATAAATGTTATGAGTGAGACAAGTTGACTCCAAGAAATAACATTCTTCTTAATTTGAAATGATTGCCGAAAGTCAGCGATTGCACTGGACGCTGTGGTACCGCTTCATTTAAAAATTTAGATAAATAAGTCATTCTTTACTGTGGGATCAATCCTATCCGTTATCGCGCGCTGAAGAAATAGCGATAGTTTCAAAAACTACATTTGATTGACTTTATAACGGTGTCAGTCCGTTTGAGTTGCAACGGTTGGGTCACATATTCGTACCAACACGTATTTAGCGATATTTCTCTCATATTGCTAGGTTGCATCGCTTTTAACAGTGAAACGATTGACTGTGGGACAAAATTGGACTGATTTTGGACTGAGATCATATAAATGTTATAAGTGAGACAAGTTGACTCCAAGAAATAACATTCTTCTTAATTTGACGTGATTGCCGGAACTCAGCGATTACAGTGGGCGCTGTGGTAGCGCTTCATTTAAAAGTTTATGTAAATAAGTCATTTTTTACTGTGGGGCCAATCCTAGCCGTTATCGGGCGATGAAGAAATAGCGACAGTTTCAAAAACTACATTTCATTGACTTTCTAACAGTGTCAATCCGTTTGAAATGCAACGGTTGGGTCACATATTCGTACCAACATGTATTTCGTGCTATTTGTCCGGTCTTACTAGGTTGTATGGCTTTTAACAGTTAAACAATTGACTGTTGGACTTAATTGAACTGATTATGGACTGTGATCTTAAATATGTTATAAGTGAGACAAGTGGACTCCAAGAAATAGCAATCTTCTTAATTTGAAATGATTGCCAAAACTCAGCGATTGCACTGGACGCTGTGGTACCGCTTCATTTAAGAATTAAGCTAGTCATTTTTTTACTGTGGGACCAATCCTAACCGTTAGCGCGTGCTGAAGAAATAGCGACAGTTTCAAAAACTACATTTCATTGACTTTCTAACGGTGTCAGTCCGTTTGAGTTACAACGGTTGGGTCACATATTCGTACCAACAAGTATTTAGCGAATTGTTTTTCTGATATTACTAGGTTGCATCGCTTTTAACAGTGAAACGATTGACTGTGGGACAAAATTGGACTGATTTTGGACTGTGATCATATAAATGTTATGAGTGAGACAAGTCGACTCCAAGAAATAACATTCTTCTTAATTTGAAATGATTGCCGAAAGTCAGCGATTGCACTTGACGCTGTGGTACCGCTTCATTTAAAAATTTAGATAAATAAGTCATTCTTTACTGTGGGATCAATCCTATCCGTTATCGCGCGCTGAAGAATTAGCGACAGTTTCAAAAACTACATTTCATTGACTTTCTAACGGTATCAATCCACTTCAGTTACAACGTTTGGGTCACGTATTCGTACCAACATGTATTTAGCGATACTTTTCTCATATTACTAGGTTGCATCGCTTTTAACAGTGAAACGATTGACTGTGGGATAAAATTGGACTGATTTTGGACTGTGATCATATAAATGTTATAAGTGAGACAAGTTGACTCCAAGAAATAACATTCTTCTTAATTTGACATGATTACCGGAACTCAGCGATTACACTGGGCGCTTTAGTATCGCTTCATTTAAAAATTTAGATAAATAAGTCATTCTTTACTGTGGGATCAATCCTATCCGTTATCGCGCGCTGAAGAAATAGCGATAGTTTCAAAAACTACATTTGATTGACTTTATAACGGTGTCAGTCCGTTTGAGTTGCAACGGTTGGGTCACATATTCGTACCAACATGTATTTAACGATATTTCTCTCATATTGCTAGGTTGCATCGCTTTTAACCGTGAAACGATTGACTGTGGGACAAAATTGGACTGATTTTGGACTGAGATCATACAAATGTTATAAATGAGACAAGTGGACTCCAGGAAATAGCAATCTTCTTAATTTGAAATGATTGCCGAAACTCAGCGATTGCACTGGACGCTGTGGTAGCGCTTCAATTAAGAATTTAGATAAATAAGTCATTCTTTACTGTGGGACCAATCTTAGCCGTTATTGCGCGCTGAAGAAATAGCGACAGTTTCAAAAACTACATTTTATTGTCTTTCTAACAGTATCAATCCGTTTGAAATACAACGGTTGAGTCACATATTCGTACCAACATGTATTTCGTGCTATTTGTCCGGTCTTACTAGGTTGTATGGCTTTTAACAGTTAAACAATTGACTGTTGCACTTAATTGAACTGATTATGGACTGTGATCTTAAAAATGTTATAAGTGAGACAAGTGGACTCCAAGAAATAGCAATCTTCTTAATTTGAAATGATTGCCGAAACTCAGCGATTGCACTGGACGCTGTGGTAGCGCTTCATTTAAGAATTAAGCTAGTCATTTTTTTACTGTGGGACCAATCCTAGCCGTTAGCGCGTGCTGAAGAAATAGCGACAGTTTCAAAAACTACATTTCATTGACTTTCTAACGGTGTCAGTCCGTTTGAGTTACAACGGTTGGGTCACATATTCGTACCAACAAGTATTTAGCGAATTGTTTTTCTGATATTCCTAGGTTGCATCGCTTTTAACAGTGAAACGATTGACTGTGGGACAAAATTGGACTGATTTTGGACTGTGATCATATAAATGTTATAAGTGAGACAAGTTGACTCCAAGAAATAACATTCTTCTTAATTTGACGTGATTGCCGGAACTCAGCGATTACAGTGGGCGCTGTGGTAGCGCTTCATTTAAAAGTTTATGTAAATAAGTCATTTTTCCTGTGGGGCCAATCCTAGCCGTTATCGGGCGATGAAGAAATAGCGACAGTTTCAAAAACTACATTTTATTGACTTTCTAACAGTATCAATCCGCTGGAGTTACAACGGTTGAGTCACATATTCGTACCAACATGTATTTCGTGATATTTTTCCAGTACTACTAGGTTGATTGTCTTTTAACAGTGAAAGGATTGACTGTGGGACTTAATTGAACTAACTTTGGACTGTGACCTGATAAATGTGATAAATGAGACAATTTGACTCTAAGAAATAACATTCTTCTTAATTTGACGTGATTGCCGGAACTCAGCGATTACAGTGGGCGCTGTGGTAGCGCTTCATTTAAAAGTTTATGTAAATAAGTCATTTTTTACTGTGGGGCCAATCCTAGCCGTTATCGGGCGCTGAAGAAATAGCGACAGTTTTAAAAACTACATTTCATGGACTTTCTAACGGTATCAATCCACTTCAGTTACAACGTTTGGGTCACGTATTCGTACCAACATGTATTTCGTGCTATTTGTCCGGTCTTACTAGGTTGTATGGCTTTTAACAGTTAAACAATTGACTGTTGGACTTAATTGAACTGATTATGGACTGTGATCTTAAATATGTTATAAGTGAGACAAGTGGACTCCAAGAAATAGCAATCTTCTTAATTTGAAATGATTGCCGAAACTCAGCGATTGCACTGGACGCTGTGGTAGCGCTTCATTTAAGAATTAAGCTAGTCATTTTTTTACTGTGGGACCAATCCTAACCGTTAGCGCGTGCTGAAGAAATAGCGACAGTTTCAAAAACTACATTTCATTGACTTTCTAACGGTGTCAGTCCGTTTGAGTTACAACGGTTGGGTCACATATTCGTACCAACAAGTATTTAGCGAATTGTTTTTCTGATATTACTAGGTTGCATCGCTTTTAACAGTGAAACGATTGACTGTGGGACAAAATTGGACTGATTTTGGACTGTGATCATATAAATGTTATGAGTGAGACAAGTTGACTCCAAGAAATAACATTCTTCTTAATTTGAAATGATTGCCGAAAGTCAGCGATTGCACTTGACGCTGTAGTACCGCTTCATTTAAAAATTTAGATAAATAAGTCATTCTTTACTGTGGGATCAATCCTATCCGTTATCGCGCGCTGAAGAAATGGTGATAGTTTCAAAAACTACATTTGATTGACTTTATAACGGTGTCAGTCCGTTTGAGTTGCAACGGTTGGGTCACATATTCGTACCAACACGTATTTAGCGATATTTCTCTCATATTGCTAGGTTGCATCGCTTTTAACAGTGAAACGATTGACTGTGGGACAAAATTGGACTGATTTTGGACTGTGATCATATAAATGTTATAAGTGAGACAAGTTGACTCCAAGAAATAACATTCTTCTTAATTTGACGTGATTGCCGGAACTCAGCGTATACAGTGGGCGCTGTGGTAGCGCTTCATTTAAAAGTTTATGTAAATAAGTCATTTTTTACTGTGGGGCCAATCCTAGCCGTTATCGGGCGATGAAGAAATAGCGACAGTTTCAAAAACTACATTTTATTGACTTTCTAACAGTATCAATCCGCTGGAGTTACAACGGTTGAGTCACATATTCGTACCAACATGTATTTCGTGATATTTTTCCAGTACTACTAGGTTGATTGTCTTTTAACAGTGAAAGGATTGACTGTGGGACTTAATTGAACTAACTTTGGACTGTGACCTGATAAATGTGATAAATGAGACAATTTGACTCTAAGAAATAACATTCTTCTTAATTTGACGTGATTGCCGGAACTCAGCGATTACAGTGGGCGCTGTGGTAGCGCTTCATTTAAAAGTTTATGTAAATAAGTCATTTTTTACTGTGGGGCCAATCCTAGCCGTTATCGGGCGCTGAAGAAATAGCGACAGTTTTAAAAACTACATTTCATGGACTTTCTAACGGTATCAATCCACTTCAGTTACAACGTTTGGGTCACGTATTCGTACCAACATGTATTTCGTGCTATTTGTCCGGTCTTACTAGGTTGTATGGCTTTTAACAGTTAAACAATTGACTGTTGGACTTAATTGAACTGATTATGGACTGTGATCTTAAATATGTTATAAGTGAGACAAGTGGACTCCAAGAAATAGCAATCTTCTTAATTTGAAATGATTGCCGAAACTCAGCGATTGCACTGGACGCTGTGGTAGCGCTTCATTTAAGAATTAAGCTAGTCATTTTTTTACTGTGGGACCAATCCTAACCGTTAGCGCGTGCTGAAGAAATAGCGACAGTTTCAAAAACTACATTTCATTGACTTTCTAACGGTGTCAGTCCGTTTGAGTTACAACGGTTGGGTCACATATTCGTACCAACAAGTATTTAGCGAATTGTTTTTCTGATATTACTAGGTTGCATCGCTTTTAACAGTGAAACGATTGACTGTGGGACAAAATTGGACTGATTTTGGACTGTGATCATATAAATGTTATGAGTGAGACAAGTTGACTCCAAGAAATAACATTCTTCTTAATTTGAAATGATTGCCGAAAGTCAGCGATTGCACTTGACGCTGTAGTACCGCTTCATTTAAAAATTTAGATAAATAAGTCATTCTTTACTGTGGGATCAATCCTATCCGTTATCGCGCGCTGAAGAAATGGTGATAGTTTCAAAAACTACATTTGATTGACTTTATAACGGTGTCAGTCCGTTTGAGTTGCAACGGTTGGGTCACATATTCGTACCAACACGTATTTAGCGATATTTCTCTCATATTGCTAGGTTGCATCGCTTTTAACAGTGAAACGATTGACTGTGGGACAAAATTGGACTGATTTTGGACTGAGATCATATAAATGTTATAAGTGAGACAAGTTGACTCCAAGAAATAACATTCTTCTTAATTTGACGTGATTGCCGGAACTCAGCGTATACAGTGGGCGCTGTGGTAGCGCTTCATTTAAAAGTTTATGTAAATAAGTCATTTTTTACTGTGGGGCCAATCCTAGCCGTTATCGGGCGATGAAGAAATAGCGACAGGTTCAAAAACTACATTTCATTGACTTTCTAACAGTATCAATCCGCTGGAGTTACAACGGTTGAGTCACATATTCGTACCAACATGTATTTCGTGATATTTTTCCGGTACTACTAGGTTGAATGTCTTTTAACAGTGAAAGGATTGACTGTGGGACTTAATTGAACTAACTTTGGACTGTGACCTGATAAATGTGATAAATGAGACAATTGGACTCCAAGAAATAACATTCTTCTTAATTTGACGTGATTGCCGGAACTCAGCGATTACAGTGGGCGCTGTGGTAGCGCTTCATTTAAAAGTTTATGTAAATAAGTCATTTTTTACTGTGGGGCCAATCCTAGCCGTTATCGGGCGCTGAAGAAATAGCGACAGTTTCAAAAACTACATTTCATTGACTTTCTAACGGTATCAATCCACTTCAGTTACAACGTTTGGGTCACGTATTCGTACCAACATGTATTTAGCGATACTTTTCTCATATTACTAGGTTGCATCGCTTTTAACAGTGAAACGATTGACTGTGGGACAAAATTGGACTGATTTTGGACTGTGATCATATAAATGTTATAAGTGAGACAAGTTGACTCCAAGAAATAACATTCTTCTTAATTTGACATGATTACCGGAACTCAGCGATTACACTGGGCGCTTTGGTATCGCTTCATTTAAAAATTTAGATAAATAAGTCATTCTTTACTGTGGGATCAATCCTATCCGTTATCGCGCGCTGAAGAAATAGCGATAGTTTCAAAAACTACATTTGATTGACTTTATAACGGTGTCAGTCCGTTTGAGTTGCAACGGTTGGGTCACATATTCGTACCAACATGTATTTAACGATATTTCTCTCATATTGCTAGGTTGCATCGCTTTTAACCGTGAAACGATTGACTGTGGGACAAAATTGGACTGATTTTGGACTGAGATCATATAAATGTTATAAATGAGACAAGTGGACTCCAGGAAATAGCAATCTTCTTAATTTGAAATGATTGCCGAAACTCAGCGATTGCACTGGACGCTGTGGTAGCGCTTCAATTAAGAATTTAGATAAATAAGTCATTCTTTACTGTGGGACCAATCTTAGCCGTTATTGCGCGCTGAAGAAATAGCGACAGTTTCAAAAACTACATTTTATTGTCTTTCTAACAGTATCAATCCGTTTGAAATACAACGGTTGAGTCACATATTCGTACCAACATGTATTTCGTGCTATTTGTCCGGTCTTACTAGTTTGTATGGCTTTTAACAGTTAAACAATTGACTGTTGCACTTAATTGAACTGATTATGGACTGTGATCTTAAAAATGTTATAAGTGAGACAAGTGGACTCAAAGAAATAGCAATCTTCTTAATTTGAAATGATTGCCGAAACTCAGCGATTGCACTGGACGCTGTGGTAGCGCTTTATTTAAGAATTAAGCTAGTCATTTTTTTACTGTGGGACCAATCCTAGCCGTTAGCGCGTGCTGAAGAAATAGCGACAGTTTCAAAAACTACATTTCATTGACTTTCTAACGGTGTCAGTCCGTTTGAGTTACAACGGTTGGGTCACATATTCGTACCAACAAGTATTTAGCGAGTTGTTTTTCTGATATTCCTAGGTTGCATCGCTTTTAACAGTGAAACGATTGACTGTGGGACAAAATTGGACTGATTTTGGACTGTGATCATATAAATGTTATAAGTGAGACAAGTTGACTCCAAGAAATAACATTCTTCTTAATTTGACGTGATTGCCGGAACTCAGCGATTACAGTGGGCGCTGTGGTAGCGCTTCATTTAAAAGTTTATGTAAATAAGTCATTTTTTACTGTGGGGCCAATCCTAGCCGTTATCGGGCGATGAAGAAATAGCGACAGTTTCAAAAACTACATTTTATTGACTTTCTAACAGTATCAATCCGCTGGAGTTACAACGGTTGAGTCACATATTCGTACCAACATGTATTTCGTGATATTTTTCCGGTACTACTAGGTTAAATGTCTTTTAACAGTGAAAGGATTGACTGTGGGACTTAATTGAACTAAATTTGGACTGTGACCTGATAAATGTGATAAATGAGACAATTTGACTCTAAGAAATAACATTCTTCTTAATTTGACGTGATTGCCGGAACTCAGCGATTACAGTGGGCGCTGTGGTAGCGCTTCATTTAAAAGTTTATGTAAATAAGTCATTTTTTACTGTGGGGCCAATCCTAGCCGTTATCGGGCGCTGAAGAAATAGCGACAGTTTCAAAAACTACATTTCATTGACTTTCTAACGGTATCAATCCACTTCAGTTACAACGTTTGGGTCACGTATTCGTACCAATATGTATTTAGCGATATTTTTCTCATATTACTAGGTTGCATCGCTTTTAACAGTGAAACGATTGACTGTGGGACAAAATTGGACTGATTTTGGACTGTGATCATATAAATGTTATAAGTGAGACAAGTTGACTCCAAGAAATAACATTCTTCTTAATTTGACATGATTACTGGAACTCAGCGATTACACTGGGCGCTTTGGTATCGCTTCATTTAAAAATTTAGATAAATAAGTCTTCTTTACTGTGGGATCAATCCTATCCGTTATCGCGCGCTGAAGAAATAGCGATAGTTTCAAAAACTACATTTGATTGACTTTATAACGGTGTCAGTCCGTTTGAGTTGCAACGGTTGGGTCACATATTCGTACCAACATGTATTTAACGATATTTCTCTCATATTGCTAGGTTGCATCGCTTTTAACAGTGAAACGATTGACTGTGGGACAAAATTGGACTGATTTTGGACTGAGATCATATAAATGTTATAAGTGAGACAAGTTGACTCCAAGAAATAACATTCTTCTTAATTTGACGTGATTGCCGGAACTCAGCGATTACAGTGGGCGCTGTGGTAGCGCTTCATTTAAAAGTTTATGTAAATAAGTCATTCTTTACTGTGGGGCCAATCCTAGCCGTTATCGGGCGCTGAAGAAATAGCGACAGTTTCAAAAACTACATTTCATTGACTTTCTAACGGTATCAATCCACTTCAGTTACAACGTTTGCATCACGTATTCGTACCAACATGTATTTAGCGATATTTTTCTCATATTACTAGGTTGCATCGCTTTTAACAGTGAAACGATTGACTGTGGTACTAAATTGAACTGATTTTGGACTGTGACCTTATAAATGTTATAAGTGAGACAAGTGGACTCCAGGAAATAGCAATCTTCTTAATTTGAAATGATTGCCGAAACTCAGCGATTGCACTGGACGCTGTGGTAGCGCTTCAATTAAGAATTTAGATAAATAAAGTCATTCTTTACTGTGGGACCAATCTTAGCCGTTATTGCGCGCTGAAGAAATAGCGACAGTTTCAAAAACTACATTTTATTGTCTTTCTAACAGTATCAATCCATTTGAAATACAACGGTTGAGTCACATATTCGTACCAACATGTATTTCGTGCTATTTGTCCGGTCTTACTAGGTTGTATGGCTTTTAACAGTTAAACAATTGACTGTTGGACTTAATTGAACTGATTATGGACTGTGATCTTAAAAATGTTATAAGTGAGACAAGTGGACTCCAAGAAATAGCAATCTTCTTAATTTGAAATGATTGCCGAAACTCAGCGATTGCACTGGACGCTGTGGTAGCGCTTCATTTAAGAATTAAGCTAGTCATTTTTTTACTGTGGGACCAATCCTAGCCGTTAGCGCGTGCTGAAGAAATGGCGACAGTTTCAAAAACTACATTTCATTGACTTTCTAACGGTGTCAGTCCGTTTGAGTTACAACGGTTGGGTCACATATTCGTACCAACAAGTATTTAGCGAATTGTTTTTCTGATATTACTAGGTTGCATCGCTTTTAACAGTGAAACGATTGACTGTGGGACAAAATTGGACTGATTTTCGACTGTGATCATATAAATGTTATAAGTGAGACAAGTTGACTCCAAGAAATAACATTCTTCTTAATTTGAAATGATTGCCGAAATTCAGCGATTGCACTGGACGCTGTGGTACCGCTTCATTTAAAAATTTAGATAAATAAGTCCTTCTTTACTGTGGGATCAATCCTATCCGTTATCGCGCGCTGAAGAAATAGCGATAGTTTCAAAAACTACATTTGATTGACTTTATAACGGTGTCAGTCCGTTTGAGTTGCAACGGTTGGGTCACATATTCGTACCAACATGGATTTAGCGATATTTCTCTCATATTGCTAGGTTGCATCGCTTTTAACAGTGAAACGATTGACTGTGGGACAAAATTGGACTGATTTTGGACTGAGATCATATAAATGTTATAAGTGAGACAAGTTGACTCCAAGAAATAACATTCTTCTTAATTTGACGTGATTGCCGGAACTCAGCGATTACAGTGGGCGCTGTGGTAGCGCTTCATTTAAAATTTTATGTAAATAAGTCATTCTTTACTGTGGGGCCAATCCTATCCGTTATCGCGCGCTGAAGAAATAGCGATAGTTTCAAAAACTACATTTGATTGACTTTATAACGGTGTCAGTCCGTTTGAGTTGCAACGGTTGGGTCACATATTCGTACCAACATGGATTTAGCGACATTTTTCTCATATTACTAGGTTGCATCGCTTTTAACAGTGAAACGATTGACTGTGTTACTAAATTGAACTGATTTTGGACTGTGACCTTATAAATGTTATAAGTGAGACAAGTGGACTCCAGGAAATAGCAATCTTCTTAATTTGAAATGATTGCCGAAACTCAGTGATTGCACTGGACGCTGTGGTAGCGCTTCAATTAAGAATTTAGATAAATAAGTCATTCTTTACTGTGGGACCAATCTTAGCCGTTATTGCGCGCTGAAGAAATAGCGACAGTTTCAAAAACTACATTTCATTGTCTTTCTAACAGTATCAATCCGTTTGAAATACAACGGTTGAGTCACACATTCGTACCAACATGTATTTCGTGCTATTTTTCCGGTCTTACTAGGTTGTATGGCTTTTAACAGTTAAACAATTGACTGTTGGACTTAATTGAACTGATTATGGACTGTGATCTTAATAATGTTATAAGTGAGACAAGTGGACTCCAAGAAATAGCAATTTTCTTAATTTGAAATGATTGCCGAAACTCAGCGATTGCACTGGACGCTGTGGTAGCGCTTCATTTAAGAATTAAGCTAGTCATTTTTTTACTGTGGGACCAATCCTAGCCGTTAGCGCGTGCTGAAGAAATAGCGACAGTTTCAAAAACTACATTTCATTGTCTTTCTAACGGTGTCAGTCCGTTTGAGTTACAACGGTTGGGTCACATATTCGTACCAACAAGTATTTAGCGAATTGTTTTTCTGATATTACTAAGTTGCATCGCTTTTAGCAGTAAAACGATTGACGGTGGGACTTAATTGAACTAACTTTGGACTGTGACCTGATAAATGTGATAAATGAGACAATTGGACTCCAAGAAATAACATTCTTCTTAATTTGACGTGATTGCCGGAACTCAGCGATTACACAGGGCGCCGTGGTAGCGCTTCATTTAAGAATTTGGATAAATGAGTCATTCTTTACTGTGGGACCAATCCTAGCCCTTATGGCGTGCTGAAGAAATAGCAACAGTTTCTAATACTACATTTCACTGACTTTCTAACGGTGTCAGTCCGTTTGAGTTTCAACGGTTGGGTCGCATATTCGTACCAACATGTATTTAGCGATATTTCTCTCATATTGCTGGGTTGCATCGCTTTTAACAGTGAAACGATTGACTGTGGGACAAAATTGGACTGATTTTGGACTGTGATCATATAAATGTTATAAGTGAGACAAGTTGACTCCAAGAAATAATATTCTTCTTAATTTGAAATGATTGCCGAAACTCAGCGATTGCACTGGACGTTGTGGTACCGCTTCATTTAAGAATTAAGCTAAAAAAAGTCATTTTTTTACTGTGGGATCAATCCTATCCGTTATCGCGCGCTGAAGAAATAGCGACAGTTTCAAAAACTACATTTCATTGACTTTGTAACGGTGTCAGTCCGTTTGTGTTGCAACGGTTGTGTCACATATTCGTGCCGACATGTATTTAGCGATATTTATCTTATATTACTAAGTTGCATCGCTTTTAGCAGTGAAACGATTGACTGTGGGACTTAATTGAACTAACTTTGGACTGTGACCTGATAAATGTGATAAATGAGACAATTGGACTCCAAGAAATAACATTCTTCTTAATTTGACGTGATTGCCGGAACTCAGCGATTACACAGGGCGCTGTGGTAGCGCTTCATTTAAGAATTCAGATAAATGAGTCATTTTTTACTGTGTGACCAATCCTAGCCGTTATCGCGTGCTGAAGAAATAGCGACAGTTTCTAATACTACATTTCACTGACTTTCTAACGGTGTCAGTCCGTTTGAGTTTCAACGGTTGGGTCACATATTCGTACCAACATGTATTTAGCGATATTTTTCTCATATTGCTAGGTTGCATCGCTTTTAACAGTGAAACGATTGACTGTGGGACAAAATTGGACTGATTTTGGACTGTGATCATATAAATGTTATAAGTGAGACAAGTTGACTCCAAGAAATAACATTCTTTTTAATTTGACATCATTACCGGAACTCAGCGATTACACAGGGCGCCGTGGTAGCGCTTCATTTAGGAATTTAGATAAATGAGTCATTCTTTACTGTGGGACCAATCCTAGCCCTTATCGCGTGCTGAAGAAATAGCGACAGTTTCTAATACTACATTTCACTGACTTTCTAACGGTGTCAGTCCGTTTGAGTTTCAACGGTTGGGTCGCATATTCGTACCAACATGTATTTAGCGATATTTCTCTCATATTGCTAGGTTGCATCGCTTTTAACAGTGAAACGATTGACTGTGGGACAAAATTGGACTGATTTTGGACTGTGATCATATAAATGTTATAAGTGAGACAAGTTGACTCCAAGAAATAACATTCTTCTTAATTTGACATGATTACCGGAACTCAGCGATTACACTGGGCGCTGTGGTAGCACTTCATTTAAAAATTTAGATAAATAAGTCATTCTTTACTGTGGGATCAATCCTCTCCCTTATCGCGCGCTGAAGAAATAGTGACAGTTTCAAAAACTACATTTCATTGACTTTCTAACAGTATCAATCCGCTGGAGTTACAACGGTTGAGTCACATGTTCGTACCAACATGTATTTCGTGCTACTTGTCCGGTCTTACTAGGTTGTATGGCTTTTAACAGTTAAACAATTGACTGTTGCACTGAATTGAACTGATTATGGACTGTGATCTTAAAAATGTTATAAGTGAGACAAGTGGACTCCAAGAAATAGCAATCTTCTTAATTTGAAATGATTGCCGAAACTCAGCGATTGCACTGGACGCTGTGATAGCGCTTCATTTAAGAATTAAGCTACAAAAAGTCATTTTTTTACTGTGGGACCAATCCTAGCCGTTAGCGCGTGCTGAAGAAATAGCGACAGTTTCAAAAACTACATTTCATTGACTTTCTAACGGTTTTAGTCCGTTTGAGTTACAACGGTTGGGTCACTTATTCGTACCAACATGTATTTAGCGAATTGTTTTTCTGATATTCCTAGGTTGCATCGCTTTTAACAGTGAAACGATTGACTGTGGGACAAAATTGGACTGATTTTGGACTGTGATCATATAAATGTTATAAGTGAGACAAGTTGACTCCAAGAAATAACATTCTTCTTAATTTGAAATGATTGCCGAAACTCAGCGATTGCGCTGGACGATGTGGTAGCGCTTCATTTAAGAATTAAACTACAAAAAGTCATTTTTTTACTGTGGGATCAATCCTATCCGTTATCGCGCGCTGAAGAAATAGCGACAGTTTCAAAAACTACATTTTATTGACTTTGTAACGTTGTCAGTCCGTTTGTGTTGCAACGGTTGTGTCACATATTCGTACCGACATGTATTTAGCGATACTTATCTGATATTACTAAGTTGCATCGCTTTTAGCAGTGAAACGATTGACTGTGGGACTTAATTGAACTAACTTTGGACTGTGATCTGATAAATGTGATAAATGAGACAATTGGACTCCAAGAAATAACATTCTTCTTAATTTGACGTGATTGCCGGAACTCAGCGATTACACAGGGCGCTGTGGTAGCGCTTCATTTAAGAATTTGGATAAATAAGTCATTCTTTACTGTGGGACCAATCCTAGCCCTTATCGCGTGCTGAAGAAATAGCGACAGTTTCTAATACTACATTTCACTGACTTTCTAACGGTGTCAGTCCGTTTGAGTTTCAACGGTTGGGTCACATATTCGTACCAACATGTATTTAGCGATATTTCTCTCATATTGCTAGGTTGCATCGCTTTTAGCAGTGAAACGATTGAATGTGAGACTTAATTGAACTAACTTTGGACTGTGACCTGATATATGTGATAAATGAGACAATTGGACTCCAAGAAATAACATTCTTCTTAATTTGACATGATTGCCTAAACTCAACAATTACACTGGGCGCTGTGGTACCGCTTCATTTAAAAATTTAGATAAATAAGTCATTCTTTACTGTGGGACCAATCCTAGCCGTTATCGGGCGCTGAAGAAATAGCGACAGTTTCAAAAACTACATTTAATTGAGTTTCTAACGGTAACAATCCAGTTCAGTTACAACGTTTGCGTCACATATTCGTACCAACATGTATTTAGCGATATTTTTCTCATATTACTAGGTTGCATCGCTTTTAACAGTGAAACGATTGACAGTGGGACTAAATTGGACTGATTTTGAACTGTGATCATATAAATGTTATAAGTGAGACAAGTTGACTCCAAGAAATAACATTCTTCTTAATTTGACATGATTGCCGAAACTCAACGATTACACTGGGCGCTGTGGTAGCGCTTCATTTAAGAATTAAGCTAAAAAAAGTCATTTTCTTACTGTGGGACCAATCCTAGCCATTAGCGCGCTTAAGAAATAGAGACAGTTTCAAATACTACATTTCACTGACTTTCTAACGGTGTCAGTCCGTTTGAGTTTCAACGGTTGGGGCACATATTCGCACCAAAATGTATTTAGCGATATTTTTCTCATATTACTAGGTTGCATCGCTTTTAACAGTGAAACGATTGACTGTGGGACAAAATTGGACTGATTTTGGACTGTGATCATATAAATGTTATATGTGAGACAAGTTGACTCCAAGAAATAACATTCTTCTTAATTTGACATGATTACCGGAACTCAGCGATTACACTGGGCGTTGTAGTACCGCTTCATTTAAAAATTTAGATAAATAAGTCATTCTTTACTGTGGGATCAATCTTATCCGTTGTCGCGCGCTGAAGAAATAACGATAGTTTCAAAAACTACATTTCATTGACTTTCTAACGGTGTCAGTCCGTTTGAGTTGCAACGGTTGTGTCACATATTCGTACCGACATGTATTTAGCAATTCTTATCTGATATTACCAAGTTGCATCGCTTTTAGCAGTGAAACGATTGAATGTGAGACTTAATTGAACTAACTTTGGACTGTGACCTGATAAATGTGATAAATGAGACAATTGGACTCAGAGAAATAACATTCTTCTTAATTTGACATGATTGCCGAAACTCAACAGTTACACTGGGCGCTGTGGTAGCGCTTCATTTAAGAATTAAGCTAAAAAAAGTCATTTTTTTACTGTGGGACCAATCCTAGCCTTTAGCGCGCTTAGGAAATAGAGACAGTTTCAAATACTACATTTCACTGACTTTCTAACGGTGTCAGTCCGTTTGAGTTTCAACGGTTGGGTCACATATTCGTACCAACATGTATTTAGCGATATTTTTCGCATATTACTAGGTTGCATCGCTTTTAACAGTGAAACGATTGACTGTGGGACAAAATTGGACTGATTTTGGACTGTGATCATATAAATGTTATAAGTGAGACAAGTGGACTCCTAGAAATAACTTTCTTTTTAATTTGACATGATTGCCAGAACTCAGCGATGACACTGGGCGCTGTGGTAGCGCTTCATTTAAGAATTAAGCTACAAAAAGTCATTTTTTTACTGTGGGACCAATCCTAGCCGATAGCGCGCGCTGAAGAAATAGCAACAGTTTCAAAAACTACATTTCAATGACTTTCTAACGGTGTCAGTCCGTTTGAGTTACAACGGTTGGGTCACATATTCGTACCAACATTTATTTAGCGAATTGTTTTTTTGATATTACTAGGTTGCATCGCTTTTAACAGTGAAACGATTGACTGTGGGACAAAATTGGACTGATTTTGGACCGTGATCATATAAATGTTATAAGTGAGACAAGTTGACTCCAAGAAATAACATTCTTCTTAATTTGACATGATTGCCGAAACTCAACGATTACACTGGGCACTGTGGTAGCGCTTCATTTAAGAAATAAGCTAAAAAAAAGTCATTTTTTTACTGTGGGACCAATCCTATCCGTTATCGCGCGCTGAAGAAATAGTGATAGTTTGAAAAACTACATTTCATTGACTTTCTAACGGTGTCAGTCCGTTTGAGTTGCAACGGTTGTGTCACATATTCGTACCGACATGTATTTAGCAATTCTTATCTGATATTACTAAGTTGCATCGCTTTTAGCAGTGAAACGATTGAATGTGAGACTTAATTGAACTAACTTTGGACTGTGACCTGATAAATGTGATAAATGAGACAATTGGACTCCAAGAAATAACATTCTTCTTAATTTGACATGATTGCCGAAACTCAACAATTACACTGGGCGCTGTGGTACCGCTTCATTTAAAAATTTAGATAAATAAGTCATTCTTTACTGTGGGACCAATCCTAGCCGTTATCGGGCGCTGAAGAAATAGCGACAGTTTCAAAAACTACATTTAATTGAGTTTCTAACGGTAACAATCCACTTCAGTTACAACGTTTGCGTCACATATTCGTACCAACATGTATTTAGCGATATTTTTCTCATATTACTAGGTTGCATCGCTTTTAACAGTGAAACGATTGACTGTGGGACTAAATTGGACTGATTTTGAACTGTGATCATATAAATGTTATAAGTGAGACAAGTTGACTCCAAGAAATAACATTCTTCTTAATTTGACATGATTGCCGAAACTCAACGATTACACTGGGCGCTGTGGTAGCGCTTCATTTAAGAATTAAGCTAAAAAAAGTCATTTTCTTACTGTGGGACCAATCCTAGCCATTAGCGCGCTTAAGAAATAGAGACAGTTTCAATTACTACATTTCACTGACTTTCTAACGGTGTCAGTCCGTTTGAGTTTCAACGGTTGGGGCACATATTCGCACCAAAATGTATTTAGCGATATTTTTCTCATATTACTAGGTTGCATCGCTTTTAACAGTGAAACGATTGACTGTGGGACAAAATTTAACTGATTTTGGACTGTGATCATATAAATGTTATAAGTGAGACAAGTTGACTCCAAGAAATAACATTCTTCTTAATTTGACATGATTACCGGAACTCAGCGATTACACTTGGCGCTGTGGTAGCGCTTCATTTAAAAATTTAGATAAATAAGTCATTCTTTACTGTGGGATCAATCCTATCCGTTATCGCGCGCTGAAGAAATAGCGATAGTTTCAAAAACTACATTTCATTGACTTTGTAACGGTGTCAGTCCGTTTGAGTTGCAACGGTTGTGTCACATAGTCGTACCGACATGTAATTAGCGATATTAATCTGATATTACTAAGTTGCATCGCTTTTAGCAGTGAAACGATTGACTGTGGGACTTAAGTGAACTAACTTTGGACTGTGACCTGATAAATGTGATAAATGAGACAATTGGACTCCAAGAAATAAGATTCTTCTTAGTTTGACGTGATTGCCGGAACTCAGCGATTACCCTAGGCGCTGTGGTAGCGCTTCATTTAAGAATTTAGACAAATGAGTCATTTTTTACTGTGCGACCAATCCTAGCCCTTATCGCGCGCTGAAGAAATAGCGACAGTTTCAAATACTACATTTCACTGACTTTCTAACGGTGTCAGTCCGTTTGAGTTTCAACGGTTGGGTCACATATTCGTGCCAACATGTATTTAGCGATATTTTTTTCATATTACTAGGTTGCATCGCTTTTAACAGTGAAACGATTGACTGTGTTACAAAATTGGACTGATTTTTGACTGTGATCATATAAATGTTATAAGTGAGACAAGTTGACTCCAAGAAATAACATTCTTCTTAATTTGACATGATTACCGGAACTCAGCGATTACGCTGGGCGCTGTGGTAGCGGTTCATTTAAAAGTTTAGATAAATAAGTCTTTCTTTACTGTGGGATCAATCCTATCCGTTATCGCGCGCTGAAGAAATGGCGATAGTTTCAAAAACTACATTTCATTGACTTTCTAACGGTGTCAGTCCGTTTGAGTTGCAACGGTTGTGTCACATATTCGTACCGACATGTATTTAGCAATTCTTATCTGATATTACTAAGTTGCATCGCTTTTAGCAGTGAAACGATTGAATGTGAGACTTAATTGAACTAACTTTGGACTGTGACCTGATAAATGTGATAAATGAGACAATTGGACTCAGAGAAATAACATTCTTCTTAATTTGACATGATTGCCGAAACTCAACAATTACACTAGGTGCTGTGGTAGCGCTTCATTTAAGAATTAAGCTAAAAAAAGTCATTTTTTTACTGTGGGACCAATCCTAGCCATTAGCGCGGTTAGGAAATAGAGACAGTTTCAAATACTACATTTCACTGACTTTCTAACGGTGTCAGTCCTTTTGAGTTTCAACGGTTGGGTCACATATTCGTACCAACATGTATTTAGCGATATTTTTCGCATATTACTAGGTTGCATCGCTTTTAACAGTGAAACGATTGACTGTGGGACAAAATTGGACTGATTTTGGACTGTGATCATATAAATGTTATAAGTGAGACAAGTTGACTTCAAGAAATAACCTTCTTCTTAATTTGACATGATTACCGGAACTCAGCGATTTCACTGGGCGCTGTGGTGGCGCTTCACTTAAAAATTTAGATAAATAAGTCATTCTTTACTGTGGGACCAATCCTAGCCCTTATCGCGCGCTAAAGAAATAGCGACAGTTTCAAATACTACATTTCATTGTCTTTCTAACAGTATCAATCCGTTTGAAATTCAACGGTTGAGTCACATATTCGTACCAACATGTATTTCGTGCTATCTGTCCGGTCTTACTAGGTTGTATGGCTTTTAACAGTTAAACAATTGACTTTTGGACTTAATTGAACTGATTATGGACTGTGATCTTAAAAATGTTATAAGTGAGACAAGTGGACTCCTAGAAATAACATTCTTTTTAATTTGACATGATTGCCGGAACTCAGCGATGACACTGGGCGCTGTGGTAGCGCTTCATTTAAGAATTAAGCTACAAAAAGTCATTTTTTTACTGTGGGACCAATCCTAGCCGATAGCGCGCGCTGAAGAAATAGCGACAGTTTCAAAAACTACATTTCAATGACCTTCTAACGGTGTCAGTCCGTTTGAGTTACAACGGTTGGGTCACATATTCGTACCAACATTTATTTAGCGAATTGTTTTTTTGATATTACTAGGTTGCATCGCTTTTAACAGTGAAACGATTGACTGTGGGACAAAATTGGACTGATTTTGGACCGTGATCATATAAATGTTATAAGTGAGACAAGTTGACTCCAAGAAATAACATTCTTTTTAATTTGACATGAATACAGGAACTCAGCGATTACACTGGGCGCTGTGGTAGCACTTCATTTAAAAATTTAGATAAATAAGTCATTCTTTACTGTGGGATCAATCCTATCCGTTATCGCGCGCTGAAGAAATAGCGATAGTTTCAAAAACTACATTTCATTGACTTTCTAACGGTGTCAGTCCGTTTGAGTTGCAACGGTTGTGTCATATATTCGTACCGACATGTATTTAGTGATATTTATCTGATATTACTAAGTTGCATCGCTTTTAGCAGTGAAACGATTCAGTGTGGGACTTAATTGAACTAACTTTGGACTGTGGCCTGATAAATGTGATAAATGAGACAATTGGACTCCAAGAAATAACATTCTTCTTAATTTGACGTGATTGCCGGAACTCAACGATTACACAGGGCGCTGTGGTAGCGCTTCATTTAAGAATTTAAATAAATGAGTCATTCTTTACTGTGGGACCAATCCTAGCCCTTATCGCGCGCTGAAGAAATAGTAACAGTTTCAAATACTACATTTCACTGACTTTCTAACGGTGTTAGTCTGTTTGAGTTGCAACGGTTGTGTCACATAATCGTACCGACATGTATTTAGCAATATTTATCTAATATTACTAAGTTGCATCGCCTTTAGCAGTGAAACGATTGACTGTGGGACTTAATTGAACTAACTTTGGACTGTGACCTGATAAATGTGATAAATGAGACAATTGGACTCCAAGAAATAACATTTTTCTTAATTTGACATGATTGCCGAAACTCAACGATTACAGTGGGCACTGTGGTAGCGCTTCATTTAAGAATTAAGCTAAAAAAAATCATTTTTTTACTGTGGGACCTATCCTAGCCATTAGCGCGCTTAAGAAATAGAGACAGTTTCAAATACTACATTTCACTGACTTTCTAACGGTGTCAGTCCGTTTGAGTTTCAACGGTTGGGTAACATATTCGTACCAACATGTATTTAGCGATATTTTTCTCATATTACTACGTTGCATCGCTTTTAAAAGTGAAACGATTGACTGTGGGACAAAATTGGACTGATTTTGGACTGTGATCATATAAAAGTTATAAGTGAGACAAAATGACTCCAAGAAATAACATTCTTCTTAACTTGACATGCTTACCGGAACTCAGCGATTACACTGGGCGCTGCGGTAGCGCTTCATTTAAAAATTTAGATAAATAAGTCATTCTTTACTGTGGGACCAATCCTAGCCGTTATCGGGCGCTGAAGAAAGAGCGATAGTTTCAAAAACTACATTTCATTGACTTTCTAACGGTAACAATCCACTTCAGTTACAACGTTTGCGTCACGTATTCGTACCAACATGTATTTAGCGATATTTTTCTCATATTACTAGGTTGCATCGCTTTTAACAGTGAAACGATTGACTGTGGTGCTAAATTGAACTGATTTTGGACTGTGACCTTATAAATGTTAGAAGTGAGACAAGTGGACTCCAAGAAATAGCAATCTTCTTAATTTGAAATGATTGCCGAAACTCAGCGATTGCACTGGACGAAGTGGTAGCGCTTCAATTAAGAATTTAGATAAATAAGTCATTCTTTACTGTGGGACCAATCTTAGCCGTTATCGCGCGCTGAAGAAATAGCGACAGTTTCAAATACTACATTTCATTGTCTTTCTAACAGTATCAATCCGTTTGAAATACAACGGTTGAGTCACATATTCGTACCAACATGTATTTCGTGCTATTTGTCCGGTCTTACTAGGTTGTATGGCCCTTTAACAGTTAAACAATTGACTATTGGACTTAATTGAACTGATTATGGACTGTGATATTAAAAATGTTATAAGTGAGACAAATGGACTGCTAGAAATAACATTCTTTTTTATTTGACATGATTGCCGGAACTCAGCGATGACACTGGGCGCTGTGGTAGCGCTTCATTTAAGAATTAAGCTACAAAAAGTCATTTTTTTACTGTGGGACCAATCCTAGCCGATAGCGCGCGCTAAAGAAATAGCGACAGTTTCAAAAACTACATTTCAATGACTTTCTAACGGTGTCAGTCCGTTTGAGTTACAACGGTTGGGTCACATATTCGTACCAACATGTATTTAGCGAATTGTTTTTTTGATATTACTAGGTTGCATCGCTTTTAACAGTGAAACAATTGACTGTTGGACTTAATTGAACTGATTATGGACTGTGATATTAAAAATGTTATAAGTGAGACAAGTGGACTGCTAGAAATAGCATTCTTTTTAATTTGACATGATTGCCGGAACTCAGCGATGACACTGGGCGCTGTGGTAGCGCTTCATTTAAGAATTAAGCTACAAAAAGTCATTTTTTTACTGTGGGACCAATCCTAGCCCTTATCGCGCGCTGAAGAAATAGCGACAGTTTCAAATACTACATTTCACTGACTTTCTAACGGTGTCAGTCCGTTTGAGTTGCAACGGTTGTGTCACATAATCGTACCGACATGTATTTAGCGATGTTTATCTGATATTACTAAGTTGCATCGCTTTTAACAGTGAAACGATTGACTGTTGGACTTAATTGAACTAACTTTGGACTGTGACCTGATAAATGTGATAAATGAGACAATTGGACTCCAAGAAATAACATTCTTCTTAATTTGACGTGATTGCCGGAACTCAGGGATTACACTGGGCGCTGTGGTAGCGCTTCATTTAAGAATTTAGATAAATGAGTCATTCTTTACTGTGGGACCAATCCTAGCCGTTATCGGGCGCTGAAGAAATAGCGATAGTTTCAAAAACTACATTTCATTGACTTTCTAACGGAAACAATCCACTTCAGTTACAACGTTTGCGTCACGTATTCGTACCAACATGTATTTAGCGATATTTTTCTCATATTACTAGGTTGCATCGCTTTTAACAGTGAAACGATTGACTGTGGTGCTAAATTGAACTGATTTTGGACTGTGACCTTATAAATGTTATAAGTGAGACAAGTGGACTCCAAGAAATACCAATCTTCTTAATTTGAAATGATTGCCGAAACTCAGCGATTGCACTGGACGCTGTGGTAGCGCTTCAATTAAGAATTTAGATAAATAAGTCATTCTTTACTGTGGGACCAATCTTAGCCGTTATCGCGCGCTGAAGAAATAGCGACAGTTTCAAAAACTACATTTCATTGTCTTTCTAACAGTTTCAATCCGTTTGAAATACAACGGTTGAGTCACATATTCGTACCAACATGTATTTCGTGCTATTTCTCCGGTCTTACTAGGTTATATGGCTTTTAACAGTTAAACAATTGACTGTTGGACTTAATTGAACTGATTATGGACTGTGATCTTAAAAATGTTATAAGTGAGACAAGTGGACTGCTAGAAATAACATTCTTTTTAATTTGACATGATTGCCGGAACTCAGCGATGACACTGGGCGCTGTGGTAGAGCTTCATTTAAGAATTAAGCTACAAAAAGTCATTTTTTTACTGTGGGACCAATCCTAGCCGATAGCGCGCGCTGAAGAAATAGCGATAGTTTCAAAAACTACATTTTATTGACTTTGTAACGGTGTCAGTCCGTTTGAGTTGCAACGGTTGTGTCACATATTCGTACCGACATGTATTTAGCGATGTTTATCTGATATTACTAAGTTGCATCGCTTTTAGCAGTGAAACGATTGACTGTTGGACTTAATTGAACTAACTTTGGACTGTGACCTGATAAATGGGATAAATGAGACAATTGGACTCCAAGAAATAACATTCTTCTTAATTTGACGTGATTGCCGGAACTCAGGGATTACACTGGGCGCTGTGGTAGCGCTTCATTTAAGAATTTAGATAAATGAGTCATTCTTTACTGTGGGACCAATCCTAGCCGTTATCGGGCGCTGAAGAAATAGCGATAGTTTCAAAAACCACATTTCATTGACTTTCTAACGGAAACAATCCACTTCAGTTACAACGTTTGCGTCACGTATTCGTACCAACATGTATTTAGCGATATTTTTCTCATATTACTAGGTTGCATCGCTTTTAACAGTGAAACGATTGACTGTGGTGCTAAATTGAACTGATTTTGGACTGTGACCTTATAAATGTTATAAGTGAGACAAGTGGACTCCAAGAAATACCAATCTTCTTAATTTGAAATGATTGCCGAAACTCAGCGATTGCACTGGACGCTGTGGTAGCGCTTCAATTAAGAATTTAGATAAATAAGTCATTCTTTACTGTGGGACCAATCTTAGCCGTTATTGCGCGCTGAAGAAATAGCGACAGTTTCAAAAACTACATTTCATTGTCTTTCTAACAGTATCAATCCGTTTGAAATACAACGGTTGAGTCACATATTCGTACCAACATGTATTTCGTGCTATTTCTCCGGTCTTACTAGGATATATGGCTTTTAACAGTTAAACAATTGACTGTTGGACTTAATTGAACTGATTATGGACTGTGATCTTAAAAATGTTATAAGTGAGACAAGTGGACTGCTAGAAATAACATTCTTTTTAATTTGACATGATTGCCGGAACTCAGCGATGACACTGGGCGCTGTGGTAGAGCTTCATTTAAGAATTAAGCTACAAAAAGTCATTTTTTTACTGTGGGACCAATCCTAGCCGATAGCGCGCGCTGAAGAAATAGCGACAGTTTCAAAAACTACATTTCAATGACTTTCTAACGGTGTCAGTCCGTTTGAGTTACAACGGTTGGGTCACATATTCGTACCAACATATATTTAGCGAATTGTTTTTTTGATATTACTAGGTTGCATCGCTTTTAACAGTGAAACGATTGACTGTGGGACAGAATTGGACTGATTTTGGACTGTGATCATATAAATGTTATAAGTGAGACAAGTTGACTCCAAGAAATAACATTCTTCTTAATTTGACATGATTACCGGAACTCAGCGATTACACTGGGCGCTGTAGTAGCACTTCATTTAAAAATTTAGATAAATAAGTCATTCTTTACTGTGGGATCAATCCTATCCGTTATCGCGCGCTGAAAAAATAGCGATAGTTTCAAAAACTACATTTCATTGACTTTCTAACGGTCTCAGTCCGTTTGAGTTGCAACGGTTGTGTCATATATTCGTACCGACATGTATTTAGTGATATTTATCTGATATTACTAAGTTGCATCGCTTTTAGCAGTGAAACGATTGACTGTGGGACTTAATTGAACTAACTTTGGACTGTGGCCTGATAAATGTGATAAATGAGACAATTGGACTCCAAGAAATAACATTCTTCTTAATTTGACGTGATTGCCGGAACTCAGCGATTACACAGGGCGCTGTGGTAGCGCTTCATTTAAGAATTTAGATAAATGAGTCATTCTTTACTGTGGGACCAATCCTAGCCCTTATCGCGCGCTGAAGAAATAGCGACAGTTTCAAATACTACATTTCACTGACTTTCTAACGGTGTCAGTCCGTTTGAGTTGCAACGGTTGTGTCATATATTCGTACCGACATGTATTTAGTGATATTTATCTGATATTACTAAGTTGCATCGCTTTTAGCAGTGAAACGATTGACTGTGGGACTTAATTGAACTAACTTTGGACTGTGGCCTGATAAATGTGATAAATGAGACAATTGGACTCCAAGAAATAACATTCTTCTTAATTTGACGTGATTGCCGGAACTCAGCGATTACACTGGGCGCTGTGGTAGCGCTTCATTTAAGAATTAAGCTAAAAAAGTCATTTTTTTACTGTGGGACCAATCCTAGCCATTAGCGTGCATAAGAAATAGAGACAGCTTCAAATACTACATTTCACTGACATTCTAACGGTGTCAGTCCGTTTAAGTTTCAACGGTTGGGTCACAAATTCGTACCAACATGTATTTAGCGATATTTTTCGCATATTACTAGGTTGCATCGCTTTTAACAGTGAAACGATTGACTGTGGGACAAAATTGGAATGATTTTGGACTGTGATCATATAAATGTTATAAGTGAGACAAGTTGACTCCAAGAAATAACACTCTTCTTAATTTTACATGATTACCGGAACTCAGCGATTACACTGGGCGCTGTGGTGGCGCTTCATTTAAAAATTTAGATAAATAAGTCATTCTTTACTGTGGGATCAATCCTATCCGTTATCGCGCGCTGAAGAAATAGCGATAGTTTCAAAAACTACATTTCATTGACTTTGTAACGGTGTCAGTCCGTTTGAGTTGCAACGGTTGTGTCACATATTCGTACCGACATGTATTTAGCAATATTTATCTGATATTACTAAGTTGCATCGCCTTTAGCAGTGAAACGATTGACTGTGGGACTTAATTGAACTAACTTTGGACTGTGATCATATAAATGTGATAAGTGAGACAAGTTGACTCAAAAGAAATAACATTCTTCTTAATTTGACATGATTGCCGAAACTCAACGATTACACTGGGCGCTGTGGTAGCGCTTCATTTAAGAATTAAGCTAAAAAAAGTCATTTTTTCACTATGAGACCAATCCTAGCCGTTAGCGCGCTTAAGAAATAGAAACAGTTTCAAATACTACATTTCACTGTATTTCTAACGGTGTCAGTCCGTTTGAGTTTCAACGGTTGGATCACATATTCGTGCCAACATGTATTTAGCGATATATTTCTCATATTACTAGGTTGCATCGCTTTTAACAGTGAAACGATTAACTGTGGGACAAAATTGGACTGATTTTGGACTGTGATCATATAAATGTTATAAGTGAGACAAGTTGACTCCAAGAAATAACATTCTTCTTAATTTGACATGCTTACCGGAACTCAGCGATTACATTGGGCGCTGTGGTAGCGCTTCATCTAAAGATTTAGATTAATAAGTCATTCTTTACTGTGGAATCAATCCTATCCGTTATCGCGCGCTGAAGAAATAGCAATAGTTTCAAAAACTACATTTCATTGACTTTGTAACGGTGTCAGTCCGTTTGAGTTGCAACGGTTGTGTCACATATCCGTACCGACATGTATTTAGCTATGTTTATCTGATATTACTAAGTTGCATCGCTTTTAGCAGTGAAACCATTGACTGTGGGACTTAATTGAACTAACTTTGGACTGTGACCTGATAAATGTGATAAATGAGACAATTGGACTCCAAGAAGTAACATTCTTCTTAGTTTGACGTGATTGCCGGAACTCAGCGATTACACTGGGCGCTGTGATAGCGCTTCATTTAAGAATTTAGATAAATGAGTCTTTTTTTACTGTGGGACCAATCCTAGCCGTTATCGGGCGCTGAAGAAATAGCGATAGTTTCAAAAACTACATTTCATTGAATTTCTAACGGTAACAATCCACTTCAGTTACAACGTTTGCGTCTCGTATTCGTACCAACATGTATTTAGCGATATTTTTCTCATATTACTAGGTTGCATCGCTTTTAACAGTGAAACGATTGACTGTGGTGCTAAATTGAACTGACTTTGGACTGTGACCTTATAAATGTTATAAGTGAGACAAGTGGACTCCAAGAAATAGCAATCTTCTTAATTTGAAATGATTGCCGAAACTCAGCGATTGCACTGAACGTTGTGGTAGCGCTTCAATTAAGAATTTAGATAAATAAGTCATTCTTTACTGTGGGACCAATCTTAGCCGTTATCGCGCGCTGAAGAAATAGCGACAGTTTCAAAAACTACATTTCATTGTCTTTCTAACAGTATCAATCCGTTTGAAATACAACGGTTGAGTCACATATTCGTACCAACATGTATTTCGTGCTATTTGTCCGGTCTTACTAGGTTGCATTGCTTTTAACAGTGAAACGATTGACTGTGGCACAAAATTGGACTGATTTTGGACTGTGATCATATAAATGTTATAAGTGAGACAAGTTGACTCCAAGAAATAACATTCTTCTTAATTTGACATGATTACCGGAACTCAGCGATTACACTGGGCGCTGTGGTAGCGCTTCATTTAAAAATTTAGATAAATATGTCATTCTTTACTGTGGGATCAATCCTATCCGTTGTCGCGCGCTGAAGAAATAACGATAGTTTTAAAAACTACATTTCATTGACTTTCTAACGGTGTCAGTCCGTTTGAGTTGCAACGGTTGTGTCACATATTCGTACCGACATATATTTAGCAATACTTATCTGATATTACTAAGTTGCATCGCTTTTAGCAGTGAAACGATTGAAGGTGGGACTTATTTGAACTAACTTTGGACTGTGACCTGATAAATGTGATAAATGACACAATTGGACTCCAAGAAATAACATTCTTCTTAATTTGACATGATTGCCGAAACTCAACAATTACACTGGGCGCTGTGGTAGCGCTTCATTTAAGAATTAAGCTAAAAAAAGTCATTTTTTTACTGTGGGACCAATCCTAGCCATTAGCGCGCTTTAGAAATAGAGACAGTTTCAAATACTACATTTCACTGACTTTCTAACTGTGTCAGTCCGTTTGAGTTTCAACGGTTGGGTCACATATTCGTACCAACATGTATTTAGTGATATTTTTCGCATATTACTAGGTTGCATCGCTTTTAACAGTGAAACGATTGACTGTGGGACAAAATTGGACTGATTTTGGACTGTGATCATATAAATGTTATAAGTGAGACAAGTTGACTCCAAGAAATAACATTCTTCTTAATTTTACATGATTACCGGAACTCAGCGATTACACTGGGCGCTGTGGTGGCGCTTCATTTAAAAATTTAGATAAATAAGTCATTCTTTACTGTGGGATCAATCCTATCCGTTATCGCGCGCTGAAGAAATAGCGATAGTTTCAAAAACTACATTTCATTGACTTTGTAACGGTGTCAGCCCGTTTGAGTTGCAACGGTTGTGTCACATATTAGTACCGACATGTATTTAGCAATATTTATCTGATATTACGAAGTTGCATCGCCTTTAGCAGTGAAACGATTGACTGTGGGACTTAATTGAACTAACTTTGGACTGTGACCTGATAAATGTGATAAATGAGACAATTGGACTCCAAGAAATAATATTCTTCTTAATTTGACATGATTGCCGAAACTCAACGATTACACTGGGCACTGTGGTAGCGCTTCATTTAAGAATTAAGCTAAAAAAGTCATTTTTTTACTGTGGGACTAATCCTAGCCGTTAGCGCGCTTAAGAAATAGAGACAGTTTCAAATACTACATTTGACTGACTTTCTAACGGTGTCAGTCCGTTTGAGTTTCAACGGTTGGGTAACATATTCGTACCAACATGTACTTAGCGATATTTTTCTCATATTACTACGTTGCATCGCTTTTAACAGTGAAACGATTGACTGTGGGACAAAATTGGACTGATTTTGGACTGTGATCATATAAATGTTATAAGTGAGACAAGTTGACTCCAAGAAATAACATTCTTCTTAATTTGACATGCTTACCGGAACTCAGCGATTACACTGGGCGCTGTGGTAGCGCTTCATTTAAAAATTTAGATAAATAAGTCATTCTTTACTGTGGGATCAATCCTATCCGTTATCGCGCGCTGAAGAAATAGTGATAGTTTCAAAAACTACATTTCATTGACTTTCTAACGGTAACAATCCACTTCAGTTACAACGTTTGCGTCACGTATTCGTACCAACATGTATTTAGCGATATTTTTCTCATATTACTAGGTTGCATCGCTTTTAACAGTGAAACGATTGACTGTGGTGCTAAATTGAACTGACTTTGGACTGTGACCTTATAAATGTTATAAGTGAGACAAGTGGACTCCAAGAAATAGCAATCTTCTTAATTTAAAATGATTGCCGAAACTCAGCGATTGCACTGGACGTTGTGGTAGCGCTTCAATTAAGAATTTAGATAAATAAGTCATTCTTTACTGTGGGACCAATCTTAGCCGTTATCGCGCGCTGAAGAAATAACGACAGTTTCAAAAACTACATTTCATTGTCTTTCTAACAGTATCAATCCGTTTGAAATACAACGGTTGAGTCACATATTCGTACCAACATGTATTTCGTGCTTTTTGTCCGGTCTTACTAGGTTGTATGGCTTTTAACAGTTAAACAGTTGACTGTTGGACTTAATTGAACTGATTATGGACTGTGATCTTAAAAATGTTATAAGTGAGACAAGTGGACTCCTAGAAATAACATTCTTTTTAATTTGACATAATTGCCGGAACTCAGCGATGACACTGGGCGCTGTGGTACCGCTTCATTTAAAAATTAAGCTACAAAAAGTCATTTTTTTACTGTGGGACCAATCCTAGCCGATAGCGCGCGCTGAAGAAATAGCGACAGTTTCAAAAACTACATTTCAATGACTTTCTAACAGTATCAATCCGTTTGAAATACAACGGTTGAGTCACATATTCGTACCAACATGTATTTCGTGCTATTTGTCCGGTCTTACTAGGTTGTATGGCTTTTAACAGTTAAACAGTTGACTGTTGGACTTAATTGAACTGATTATGGACTGTGATCTTAAAAATGTTATAAGTGAGACAAGTGGACTCCTAGAAATAACATTCTTTTTAATTTGACATAATTGCCGGAACTCAGCGATGACACTGGGCGCTGTGGTAGCGCTTCATTTAAGAATTAAGATACAAAAAGTCATTTTTTTTACTGTGGGACCAATCCTAGCCGTTAGTGCGCGCTGAAAAAATAGCGACAGTTTCAAAAACTACATTTCAATAACTTTCTAACGGTGTCAGTCCGTTTGAGGTACAACGGTTGGGTCACATATTCGTACCAACATGTACTTAGCGATATTTTTCTCATATTACTACGTTGCATCGCTTTTAACAGTGAAACGATTGACTGTGGGACAAAATTGGACTGATTTTGGACTGTGATCATATAAATGTTATAAGTGAGACAAGTTGACTCCAAGAAATAACATTCTTCTTAATTTGACATGCTTACCGGAACTCAGCGATTACACTGGGCGCTGTGGTAGCGCTTCATTTAAAAATTTAGATAAATAAGTCATTCTTTACTGTGGGATCAATCCTATCCGTTATCGCGCGCTGAAGAAATAGTGATAGTTTCAAAAACTACATTTCATTGACTTTCTAACGGTAACAAAGCACTTCAGTTACAACGTTTGCGTCACGTATTCGTACCAACATGTATTTAGCGATATTTTTCTCATATTACTAGGTTGCATCGCTTTTAACAGTGAAACGATTGACTGTGGTGCTAAATTGAACTGACTTTGGACTGTGACCTTATAAATGTTATAAGTGAGACAAGTGGACTCCAAGAAATAGCAATCTTCTTAATTTGAAATGATTGCCGAAACTCAGTGATTGCACTGGACGTTGTGGTAGCGCTTCAATTAAGAATTTAGATAAATAAGTCATTCTTTACTGTGGGACCAATCTTAGCTGTTATCGCGCGCTGAAGAAATAGCGACAGTTTCAAAAACTACATTTCATTGACTTTCTGACGGTAACAATCCACTTCAGTTACAACGTTTGCGTCACGTATTCGTACCAACATGTATTTAGCGATATTTTTCTCATATTACTAGGTTGCATCGCTTTTAACAGTGAAACGATTGACTGTGGTGCTAAATTGAACTGACTTTGGACTGTGACCTTATAAATGTTATAAGTGAGACAAGTGGACTCCAAGAAATAGCAATCTTCTTAATTTAAAATGATTGCCGAAACTCAACGATTGCACTGGACGTTGTGGTAGCGCTTCAATTAAGAATTTAGATAAATAAGTCATTCTTTACTGTGGGACCAATCTTAGCCGTTATCGCGCGCTGAAGAAATAGCGACAGTTTCAAAAACTACATTTCATTGTCTTTCTAACAGTATCAATCCGTTTGAAATACAACGGTTGAGTCACATATTCGTACCAACATGTATTTCGTGCTTTTTGTCCGGTCTTACTAGGTTGTATGGCTTTTAACAGTTAAACAGTTGACTGTTGGACTTAATTGAACTGATTATGGACTGTGATCTTAAAAATGTTATAAGTGAGACAAGTGGACTCCTAAAAATAACATTCTTTTTAATTTGACATGATTGCCGGAACTCAGCGATGACACTGGGCGCTGTGGTACCGCTTCATTTAAAAATTAAGCTACAAAAAGTCATTTTTTTACTGTGGGACCAATCCTAGCCGATAGCGCGCGCTGAAGAAATAGCGACAGTTTCAAAAACTACATTTCAATGACTTTCTAACAGTATCAATCCGTTTGAAATACAACGGTTGAGTCACATATTCGTACCAACATGTATTTCGTGCTATTTGTCCGGTCTTACTAGGTTGTATGGCTTTTAACAGTTAAACAATTGACTGTTGGACTTAATTGAACTGATTATGGACTGTGATCTTAAAAATGTTATAAGTGAGACAAGTGGACTCCTAGAAATAACATTCTTTTTAATTTGACATGATTGCCGGAACTCAGCGATGACACTGGGCGCTGTGGTAGCGCTTCATTTAAGAATTAAGATACAAAAAGTCATTTTTTTTACTGTGGGACCAATCCTAGCCGTTAGCGCGCGCTGAAAAAATAGCGACAGTTTCAAAAACTACATTTCAATAACTTTCTAACGGTGTCAGTCCGTTTGAGTTACAACGGTTGGGTCACATATTCGTACCAACATGTATTTAGCGAATTGTTTTTTTGATATTACTAGGTTGCATCGCTTTTAACAGTGAAACGATTGACTGTGGGACAAAATTGGACTGATTTTGGACTGTGATCATAAAAATGTTATAAGTGAGACAAGTTGACTCCAAGAAATAACATTCTTCTTAATTTGACATGATTACCGGAACTCAGCGATTACACTGGGCGCTGTGGTAGCACTTCATTTAAAAATTTAGATAAATAAGTCATTCTTTACTGTGGGATCAATCCTATCCGTTATCCCGCGCTGAAGAAATAGCGATATTGACTTTGTAACGGTGTCAGTCCGTTTGAGTTGCAACGGTTGTGTCACATATTCGTACCGACATGTATTTAGCGATATTTATGTGATATTACTAAGTTGCATCGCTTTTAGCAGTGAAACGATTGACTGTGGGACTTAATTGACCTAACTTTAGACTTTGACCAGATAAATGTGATAAATGAGACAATTGGACTCCAAGAAATAACATTCTTCTTAATTTGACGTGATTGCCGGAACTCAGCGATTACACTGGGCGCTGTTGTAGTGCTTCATTTAAGAATTTAGATAAATGAGTCATTCTTTACTGTGGGACCAATCCTAGCCCTTATCGCGCGCTGAAGAAATAGCTACAGTTTCAAATACTACATTTCACTGACTTTCTAACGGTGTCAGTCCGTTTGAGTTTCAACGGTTGGGTCACATATTCGTACCACCATGTATTTAGCGATATTTTTCTCATATTACTAGGTTGCATCGCTTTTAACAGTGAAACGATTGACTGTGGGACAAAATTGGACTGATTTTGGACTGTGATCATATAAATGTTATAAGTGAGACAAGTTGACTCCAAGAAATACCATTCTTCTTAATTTGACATGATTGCCGAAACTCAACGATTACACTGGGCGCTGTGGTAGCGCTTCATTTAAGAATTATGCTAAAAAAAGTCATTTTTTTACTATGGGACCAATCCTAGCCGTTAGCGCGCTTAAGAAATAGAGACAGTTTCAAATACTACATTTCACTGTCTCTCTATAGGTGTCAGTCCGTTTGAGTTTCAACGGTTGGGTCACATATTCGTACCAACATGTATTGAGCGATATTTTTCTCATATTACTAGGTTGCATCGCTTTTAACAGTGAAACGATTGACTGTGGGACAAAATTGGACTGATTTTGGACTGTGATCATTTAAATGTTATAAGTGAGACAAGTTTACTCCAAGAAATACCATTCTTCTTAATTTGACATGATTACCGGAACTCAGCGATTACACTTGGCGCTGTGGTAGCGCTTCATTTAAACATTTAGATAAATAAGTCATTCTTAACTGTGGGATCAATCCTTAACGTTGTCGCGTGCTGAAGAAATAGCGATAGTTTCGAAAACTACATTTCATTGACTTTGTAACGGTGTCAGTCCGTTTGAGTTTCAACGGTTGGGTCACATATTCGTACCAACATGTATTTAGCGATATTTTTCTCATATTACTAGGTTGCATCGCTTTTAACAGTGAAACGATTGACTGTGGGACAAAATTGGACTGATTTTGGACTGTGATCATATAAATGTTATAAGTGAGACAAGTTGACTCCAAGAAATACCATTCTTCTTAATTTGACATGATTACCGAAACTCAACGATTACACTGGGCGCTGTGGTAGCGCTTCATTTAAGAATTAATCTAAAAATAGTCATAATTTTTACTATGGGACCAATCCTAGCCGTTAGCGCGCTTAAGAAATAGAGACAGTTTCAAATACTACATTTCACTGTCTTTCTAAGGGAGTCAGTCCGTTTGAGTTTCAACGGTTGGGTCACATATTCGTACCAACTTGTATTGAGCGATATTTTTCTCATATTACTTGGTTGCATCGCTTTTAACAGTGAAACGATTGACTGTGGGACAAAATTGGACTGATTTTGGACTGTGATCATTTAAATGTTATAAGTGAGACAAGTTTACTCCAAGAAATACCATTCTTCTTAATTTGACATGATTACTGGAACTCAGCGATTACACTGGGCGCTGTGGTAGCGCTTCATTTAAAAATTTAAATAAGTCATTCTTTACTGTGGGATCAATCCTTAACGTTATCGCGTGCTGAAGAAATAGCGATAGTTTCGAAAACTACATTTCATTGACTTTGTAACGGTGTCAGTCCGTTTGAGTTTCAACGGTTGTGTCACATATTCGTACCAACATGTATTTAGCGATATTTTTCTTATATTACTAGGTTGCATCGCTTTTAACAGTGAAACGATTGACTGTGGGACAAAATTGGACTGATTTTGGACTGTGATCATATAAATGTGATAAGTGAGACAAGTTGACTCAAAAGAAATAACATTCTTCTTAATTTGACATGATTGCCGAAACTCAACGATTACACTGGGCGCTGTGGTAGCGCTTCATTTAAGAATTAAGCTAAAAAAAGTCATTTTTTTACTATGGGACCAATCCTAGCCGTTAGCGCGCTTAAGAAATAGAGACAGTTTCAAATACTACATTTCACTGTCTTTCTAAGGGTGTCAGTCCGTTTGAGTTTCAACGGTTGGGTCACATATTCGTACCAACATGTATTGAGCGATATTTTTCTCATATTACTAGGTTGCATCGCTTTTAACAGTGAAACGATTGACTGTGGGACAAAATTGGACTGATTTTGGACTGTGATCATTTAAATGTTATAAGTGAGACAAGTTTACTCCAAGAAATACCATTCTTCTTAATTTGACATGATTACCGGAACTCAGCGATTACACTGGGCGCTGTGGTAGCGCTTCATTTAAAAATTTAGATAAATAAGTCATTCTTAACTGTGGGATCAATCCTTAACGTTATCGGGTGCTGAAGAAATAGCGATAGTTTCGAAAACTACATTTCATTGACTTTGTAACGGTGTCAGTCCGTTTGAGTTTCAACGGTTGGGTCACATATTCGTACCAACATGTATTTAGCGATATTTTTCTTATATTACTAGGTTGCATCGCTTTTAACAGTGAAACGATTGACTGTGGGACAAAATTGGACTGATTTTGGACTGTGATCATATAAATGTGATTAGTGAGACAAGTTGACTCAAAAGAAATAACATTCTTCTTAATTTGACATGATTGCCGAAACTCAACGATTACACTGGGCGCTGTGGTAGCGCTTCATTTAAGAATTAATCTAAAAATAGTCATTTTTTTACTATGGGACCAATCCTAGCCGTTAGCGCGCTTAAGAAATAGAGACAGTTTCAAATACTACATTTCACTGTCTTTCTAAGGGTGTCAGTTCGTTTGAGTTTCAACGGTTGGGTCACATATTCGTACCAACTTGTATTGAGCGATATTTTTCTCATATTACTAGGTTGCATCGCTTTTAACAGTGAAACGATTGACTGTGGGACAAAATTGGACTGATTTTGGACTGTGATCATTTAAATGTTATAAGTGAGACAAGTTTACTCCAAGAAATACCATTCTTCTTAATTTGACATGATTACCGGAACTCAGCGATTACACTGGGCGCTGTGGTAGCGCTTCATTTAAAAATTTAGATAAATAAGTCATTCTTTACTGTGGGATCAATCCTTAACGTTATCGCGTGCTGAAGAAATAGCGATAGTTTCGAAAACTACATTTCATTGACTTTGTAACGGTGTCAGTCCGTTTGAGTTTCAACGGTTGGGTCACATATTCGTACCAACATGTATTTAGCGATATTTTTCTCATATTACTAGGTTGCATCGCTTTTAACAGTGAAACGATTGACTGTGGGACAAAATTGGACTGATTTTGGACTGTGATCATATAAATGTGATAAGTGAGACAAGTTGACTCAAAAGAAATAACATTCTTCTTAATTTGACATGATTGCCGAAACTCAACGATTACACTGGGCGCTGTGGTAGCGCTTCATTTAAGAATTAAGCTAAAAAAAGTCATTTTTTCACTATGGGACCAATCCTAACCGTTAGCGCGCTTAAGAAATAGAGACAGTTTCAAATACTACATTTCACTGTCTTTCTAACGGTGTCAGTCCGTTTGAGTTTCAACGGTTGGGTCACATATTCGTACCAACATGTATTTAGCGATATTTTTCTCATATTACTAGGTTGCATCGCTTTTAACAGTGAAACGATTGACTGTGGGACAAAATTGGACTGATTTTGGACTGTGATCATATAAATGTTATAAGTGAGACAATTTGACTCCAAGAAATACCATTCTTCTTAATTTGACATGATTACCGGAACTCAGCGATTACACTGGGCGCTGTGGTAGCGCTTGATTTAAAAATTTAGATAAATAAGTCATTCTTTACTGTGGGATCAATCCTTAACGTTATCGCGTGCTGGAGAAATAGCGATAGTTTCGAAAACTACATTTCATTGACTTTGTAACGGTGTCAGTCCGTTTGAGTTTCAACGGTTGGGTCACATATTCGTACCAACATGTATTTAGCGATATTTTTCTCATATTACTAGGTTGCATCGCTTTTAACAGTGAAACGATTGACTGTGGGACAAAATTGGACTGATTTTAGACTGTGATCATATAAATGTGATAAGTGAGACAAGTTGACTCAAAAGAAATAACATTCTTCTTAATTTGACATGATTGCCGAAACTCAACGATTACACTGGGCGCTGTGGTAGCGCTTCATTTAAGAATTAAGCTAAAAAAAGTCATTTTTTCACTATGGGATCAATCCTTCACGTTATCGCGTGCTGAAGAAGTAGCGATAGTTTCGAAAACTACATTTCATTGACTTTGTAACGGTGTCAGTCCGTTTGAGTTGCAACGGTTTTGTCACATATTCGTACCGACATGTATTTAGCGACATTTATCTGATATTACTAAGTTGCATCGCTTTTAGCAGTGAAAAAATTGACTGTGGCACTTAATTGAACTAACTTTGCACTGTGACCTGATAAATGTGATAAATGAGACAATTGGACTCCAAGAAATAACATTCTTCTTAATTTGACGTGATTGCCGGAACTCAGCGATTACCCTGGGCGCTGTGGTAGCGCTTCATTTAAGAATTTAAATAAATGAGTCATTCTTTACTGTGGGATCAATCCTAGCACTTATCGCGCGCTGAAGAATTAGCGACAGTTTCAAATACTACATTTCACTCACTTTCTAACGGTGTCAGTCCGTTTGAGTTTCAACGGTTGGCTCAAATATTCGTACAAATATGTATTTAGCGATATTTTTCTCATATTACTAGGTTGCATCGCTTTTAACAATGAAACGATTGACTGTGGGACAAAATTTAACTGATTTTGGACTGTGATCATATAAATGTTATAAGTGAGACAAGTTGACTCCAAGAAATAACATTCTTCTTAATTTGACATGATTACCGGAACTCAGCGATTACACTGGGCGCTGTGGTAGCGCTTCATTTAAAAATTTAGATAAATAAGTCATTCTTTACTGTGGGATAAATCCTATCCGTTATCGCGCGCTGAAGAAATAGCGATAGTTTCAAAAACTACATTTCATTGACTTTCTAACGGTATCAATCCTCTTAAGTTACAACAGTTGCGTCACATATTCGTACCAACATGTATTTAGCGATATTTTTCTCATATTACTAAGTTGCATTGCTTTTAACAGTGAAACGATTGACTGTGGTACTAAATTGAACTGATTTTGGAATGTGACCTTATAAATGTTATAAGTGAGACATGTTGACTCCAAGAAATAACATTCTTCTTAATTTGACATGATTGCCGAAACTCAACGATTACACTGGGCGCTGTGGCGCTGTGGTAGCGCTTCATTTAAAAATTAAGCTAAAAAAAGTCATTTTTTTACTATGGGACCAATCCTAGCCGTTAGCGCGCCTAAGAAAAAGAGACAGTTTCAAATACTACATTTCACTGTCTTTCTAACGGTGTCAGTCCGTTTGAGTTTCAACGGTTGGGTCACATATTCGTACCACCATGTATTTAGCGATATTTTTCTCATATTACTAGGTTGCATCGTTTTTAACAGTGAAACGATTGACTGTGGGACAAAATTGGACTGATTTTGGACTGTGATCATATAAATGTTATAAGTGAGACAAGTTGACTCCAAGAAATACCATTCTTCCTAATTTGACATGATTGCCGAAACTCAACGGTTACACTGGGCGCTGTGGTAGCGCTTCATTTAAGAATTAAGCTAAAAAAAGTCATTTTCTTACTATGGGACCAATCCTAACCGTTAGCGCGCTTAAGAAATAGAGACAGTTTCAAATACTACATTTCACTGTCTTTCTAAGGGTGTCAGTCCGTTTGAGTTTCAACGGTTGGGTCACATATTCGTACCAACATGTATTTAGCGATATTTTTCTCATATTACTAGGTTGCATTGCTTTTAACAGTGAAACGATTGACTGTGGGACAAAATTGGACTGAATTTGCACTGTGATCATATAAATGTTATAAGTGAGACAAGTTGACTCCAAGAAATACCATTCTTCTTAATTTGACATGATTGCCGAAACTCAACGATTACACTGGGCGCTGTGGTAGCGCTTCATTTAAGAATTAAGCTAAAAATAGTCATTTTTTTACTATGGGACCAATCCTAGCCGTTAGCGCGCTTAAGAAATAGAGACAGTTTCAAATACTACATTTCACTGTCTTTCTAAGGGTGTCAGTCCGTTTGAGTTTCAACGGTTGGGTCACATATTCGTACCAACTTGTATTGAGCGATATTTTTCTCATATTACTAGGTTGCACCGCTTTTAACAGTGAAACGATTGACTGTGGGACAAAATTGGACTGATTTTGGACTGTGATCATTTAAATGTTATAAGTGAGACAAGTTTACTCCAAGAAAAACCATTCTTCTTAATTTGACATGATTACCGGAACTCAGCGATTACACTGGGCGCTGTGGTTGCGCTTCATTTAAAAATTTAGATAAATAAGTCATTCTTTACTGTGGGATCAATCCTTAACGTTATCGCGTGCTGAAGAAATAGCGATAGTTTCGAAAACTACATTTCATTGACTTTGTAACGGTGTCAGTCCGTTTGAGTTTCAACGGTTGGGTCACATATTCGTACCAACATGTATTTAGCGATATTTTTCTCATATTACTAGGTTGCATCGCTTTTAACAGTGAAACGATTGACTGTGGGACAAAATTGGACTGATTTTGGACTGTGATCATATAAATGTGATAAGTGAGACAAGTTGGCTCAAAAGAAATAACATTCTTCTTAATTTGACATGATTGCCGAAACTCAACGATTACACTGGGCGCTGTGGTAGCGCTTCATTTAAGAATTTAGATAAATGAGTCATTCTTTACTGTGGGATCAATCCTAGCACTTATCGCGCGCTGAAGAATTAGCGACAGTTTCAAATACTACATTTCACTCACTTTCTAACGGTGTCAGTCCGTTTGAGTTTCAACGGTTGGCTCACATATTTGTACAAATATGTATTTAGCGATATTTCTCTCATATTACTAGGTTGCATCGCTTTTAACAATGAAACGATTGACTGTGGGACAAAATTTAACTGATTTTGGACTGTGATAATATAAATGTTATAAGTGAGACAAGTTGACTCCAAGAAATAACATTCTTCTTAATTTGACATGATTACCGGAAGTCAGCGATTACACTGGACGTTGTGGTAGCGCTTCATTTAAAAATTTATATAAATAAGTCTTTTTTTACTGTGGGACCAATCTTATCCGTTATTGCGCGCTGAAAAAAAACCGACAGTTTCAAAAACTACATTTCATTGTGTTTCTAACAGTATCAATCCGCTTGAATTACAACGGTTGAGTCACATATTCGTACCAACATGTATTTCGTGCTATCTTACTAGGTTGTATGGCTTACTAGGTTGTATGGCTTTTAACAGTTAAACAATTGACTGTTGGACATAATTGAACTGATTATGGACTGTGATCTTAAAAAAGTTATAAGTGAGACAAGTGGACTCCTAGAAATAACATTCTTTTTAATTTGACATGATTGCCGGAACTCAGCGATTACACTGGGCGCTGTGGTAGCGCTTCATTTAAGAATTAAGCTACACAAAGTCATTTTTTACTGTGGGACCAATCCTAGCCCTTATCGCGCGCTGAAGAAATAGCGACAGTTTCAAATACCACATTTCACTGACTTTCTAACGGTGTCAGTCCTTTTGAGTTTCAACGGTTGGGTCACATATTCGTACCAACATGTATTTAGCGATATTTTTCTCATATTACTAGGTTGCATCGCTTTTAACAATGAAACGATTGACTGTGGGACAAAATTTAACTGATTTTGGACTGTGATCATATAAATGTTATAAGTGAGACAAGTTGACTCCAAGAAATAACATTCTTCTTAATTTGACATGATTACCGGAACTCAGCGATTACACTTGGCGCTGTGGTAGCGCTTCATTTAAAAATTTAGATAAATAAGTCATTCTTTACTGTGGGATCAATCCTATCCGTTATCGCGCGCTGAAGAAATAGCGATATTTTCAAAAACTACATTTCATTGACTTTGTAACGGTGTCAGTCCGTTTGAGTTGCAACGGTTGTGTCACATAGTCGTACCGACATGTAATTAGCGATATTAATCTGATATTACTAAGTTGCATCGCTTTTAGCAGTGAAACGATTGACTGTGGGACTTAATTGAACTAACTTTGGACTGTGACCTGATAAATGTGATAAATGAGACAATTGGACTCCAAGAAATAAGATTCTTCTTAGTTTGACGTGATTGCCGGAACTCAGCGATTACCCTAGGCGCTGTGGTAGCGCTTCATTTAAGAATTTAGACAAATGAGTCATTTTTTACTGTGCGACCAATCCTAGCCCTTATCGCGCGCTGAAGAAATAGCGACAGTTTCAAATACTACATTTCACTGACTTTCTAACGGTGTCAGTCCGTTTGAGTTTCAACGGTTGGGTCACATATTCGTGCCAACATGTATTTAGCGATATTTTTTTCATATTACTAGGTTGCATCGCTTTTAACAGTGAAACGATTGACTGTGTTACAAAATTGGACTGATTTTTGACTGTGATCATATAAATGTTATAAGTGAGACAAGTTGACTCCAAGAAATAACATTCTTCTTAATTTGACATGATTACCGGAACGCAGCGATTACGCTGGGCGCTGTGGTAGCGGTTCATTTAAAAGTTTAGATAAATAAGTCTTTCTTTACTGTGGGATCAATCCTATCCGTTATCGCGCGCTGAAGAAATGGCGATAGTTTCAAAAACTACATTTCATTGACTTTGTAACGGTGTCAGTCCGTTTGAGTTGCAACGGTTGTGTCACATATCTTGTACCGACATGTATTTAGCGTTATTTATCTGATATTACTAAGTTGCATCTCTTTTAGCAGTGAAAC
This sequence comes from Hydractinia symbiolongicarpus, assembly GCF_029227915.1. Lineage (NCBI taxonomy): Eukaryota > Metazoa > Cnidaria > Hydrozoa > Anthoathecata > Hydractiniidae > Hydractinia > Hydractinia symbiolongicarpus. Next base: position 195,123 of record NC_079880.1, read on the forward strand.
GATTGACTGTGGGACTTAATTGAACTAACTTTGGATGTGACCTGATAAATGTGATAAATGAGACAATTGGACTCCAAGAAATAACATTCTTCTAAATTTGACGTGATTGCCGGAACTCAGCGATTACACTGGGCGCTGTGGTAGCGCTTCATTTAAGATTTTAGATAAATAAGTCTTTCTTTACTGTGGGACCAATCCTAACCCTTATCGCGCGCTGAAGAAATAGTGACAGTCTCAAATACTACATTTCACTGACTTTCTAACGGTGTCAGTCCGTTTGAGTTTCAACGGTTGGGTCACATATTCGTACCAACATGTATTTCGCGATATTTTTCTCATATTACTAGGTTGCATCGCTTTTAACAGTGAAAGGATTGACTGTGGGACAAAATTGGACTGATTTTGGACTGTGATCATATAAATGTTATAAGTGAGACAAGTTGACTCCAAGAAATAACATTCTTCTTAATTTGACATGATTACCGGAACTCAGCGATTACACTGGACGTTGTGGTAGCGCTTCATTTAAAATTTTATATAAATAAGTCTTTTTTTACTGTGGGACCAATCTTAGCCGTTATCGCGCGCTGAAGAAATAGCGACAGTTTCAAAAACTACATTTCATTATGTTTCTAACAGTATCAATCCGCTTGAATTACAACGGTTGAGTCACATATTCGTACCAACATGTATTTCGTGCTATTTGTCCGGTCTTACTAGGTTGTATGGCTTTTAACAGTTAAACAATTGACTGTTGGACATAATTGAACTGATTATGGACTGTGATTTAAAAATGTTATAAGTGAGACAAGTGGACTCCTAGAAATAACATTCTTTTTAATTTGACATGATTGCCGGAACTCAGCGATTACACTGGGCGCTGTGGTAGCGCTTCATTTAAGAATTAAGCTACACAAAGTCATTCTTTTACTGTGGGACCAATCCTAGCCGTTAACGCACGCTGAAGAAATAGCGACAGTTTCAAAAACTACATTTCATTGACTTTCTAACGGTGTCAGTCCGTTTGAGTTACAGCGGTTGGGTCACACATTCGTACCAACATGTATTTAGCGAATTGTTTTTCTGATATTACTAGGTTGCATCGCTTTAAACAATAAAACGATTGACTGTGGGACTTAATTGAACTAACTTTGGACTGTGACCTGATAAATGTGATAAATGAGACAATTGGACTCCAAGAAATAACATTCTTCTTAATTTGACGTGATTGCCGGAACTCAGCGATTACAATGGGCGCTGTGGTAGCGCTTCATTTTAAATTTTAGATAAATGAGTCATTCTTTACTGTGGGACCAATCCTAACCCTTATCGCGCGCTGAAGAAATAGTGACAGTCTCAAATGCTACATTTCACTGACTTTCTAACGGTGTCAGTCCGTTTGAGTTTCAACGGTTGTGTCACATATTCGTACCAACATGTATTTCGCGATATATTTCTCATATTACTAGGTTGCATCGCTTTTCACAGTGAAAGGATTGACTGTGGGACAAAATTGGACTGATTTTGGACTGTGATCATATAAATGTTATAAGTGAGACAAGTTGACTCCAAGAAATAACATTCTTCTTAATTTGACATGATTACCGGAACTCAGCGATTACACTGGACGTTGTGGTAGCGCTTCATTTAAAAATTTATATAAATAAGTCTTTTTTTACTGTGGGACCAATCTTTGCCGTTATCGCGCGCTGAAGAAATAGCGACAGTTTCAAAAACTACATTTCATTGTGTTTCTAACAGTATCAATCCGCTTGAATTACAACGGTTGAGTCACATATTCGTACCAACATGTATTTCGTGCTATTTGTCCGGTCTTACTAGGTTGTATGGCTTTTAACAGTTAAACAATTGACTGTTGGACATAATTGAACTGATTATGGACTGTGATCTTAAAAATGTTATAAGTGAGACAAGTGGACTCCTAGAAATAACATTCTTTTTAATTTGACTTGATTGCGGAACTCAGCGATTACACTGGGCGCTGTGGTAGCGCTTCATTTAAGAATTAAGCTACACAAAGTCATTTTTTTACTGTGGGACCCATCCTAGCCGTTAGCGCGAGCTGAAGAAATAGCGACAGTTTCGAAAACTACATTTCATTGACTTTCTAACGGTGTCAGTCCGTTTGAATTACAACGGTTGGGTCACACATTCGTACCAACATGTATTTAGCGAATTGTTTTTCTGATATTACTAGGTTGCATCGCTTTAAACAATGAAACGATTGAATGTGGGACTTAATTGAACTAACTTTGGACTGTGACCTGATAAATGTGATAAATGAGACAATTGGACTCCAAGAAATAACATTTTTCTTAATTTGACGTGATTGCCGAAACTCAGCGATTGCACTGGACGCTGTGGTAGCACTTTATTTCAAAGTTTAGGTAAATAAGTCATTCTTTACTGTGGGACCAATCCTAACCGTTATCGCGCGCTGAAGAAATAGCGACAGTTTCAAAAACTACATTTCATTGACTTTCTAACGGTGTCAGTCCGTTTGAGTTCAACGGTTGGGTGACATATTCGTACCAACATGCATTTAGCGATATTTTTCTCATATTACTAGGTTGCATCGCTTTTAACAGTGAAACGATTGACTGTGGTACTAAATTGAACTGATTTTGGACTGTGAACATATAAATGTTATAAGTGAGACAAGTGGACTCCAAGAAATAGCAATCTTCTTAATTTGAAATGATTGCCGAAACTCAGCGATTGCACTGGACGCTGAGGTAGCGCTTCAATTAAGAATTTAGATAAATAAGTCATTCTTTACTGTGGGACCAATCTTAGCCGTTTTCGCGCGCTAAAGAAATAGCGACAGTTTCAAAAACTACATTTCATTGTCTTTCTAACAGTATCAATCCGCTTGAATTACAACAGTTGAGTTACATATTCGTACCAACATGTATTTCGTGCTATTTGTCGGGTCTTACTAGGTTGTATGGCTTTTAACAGTTAAACAATTGACTGTTGGACACAATTGAACTGATTATGGACTGTGATCTTAAAAATGTTATAAGTGAGACAAGTGGACTCCTAGAAATAACATTCTTCTTAATTTGACGTGATTGCCGAAACTCAGCGATTGCACTGGACGCTGTGGTAGCACTTCATTTCAAAGTTTAGGTGAATAAGTCATTCTTTACAGTGGGACCAATCCTAACCGTTATCGCGCGCTGAAGAAATAGCGACAGTTTCAAAAACTACATTTCATTGACTTTCTAACGGTATCAATCCACTTTAGTTACAACGGTTGCGACACATATTCTTACTAACATGTATTTAGCGATATTTTTCTCCTATTACTAGGTTGCATCGCTTTTAACAGTAAAACGATTGACTGTGGTACTAAATTGAACTGATTTTGGACTGTGACCTTATAAATGTTATAAGTGAGATAAGTAGACTCCAAGAAATAGCATTCTTCCTAATTTGAAAAGATTGACGAAACTCAGCCATTGCACTGGACGCTGTGGTAGCGCTTCAATTAAAAATTAGGATAAAAAAGTCATTTTTTACAGCGGGACCAATCCTAGCCGTTATCGCGCGCTGAAGAAATAGCGACAGTGTCAAAAACTACATTTCATTGACTTTCTAAAGGTGTCAGTCCGTTTGAGTTACACCGGTTGGGTCACATATTCGTACCAACATGTATTTAGCGATAATTTTTTTGATGTTACTAGGTTGCATCCCTCTTAACAATGAAACGATTGACTGTGGGACTTAATTGAACGAACTTTGGACTGTGACCTTATAAATGTTATAAGTGAGATAAGTAGACTCCAAGAAATAGCATTCTTCTTAATTTAAAATGATTGACGAAACTCAGCGATTGCACTGGACGCTGTGGTAGCGCTTCAATTAAAAATTAGGAGAAAAAAGTCATTTTTTACTGCGGGACCAATCCTAGCCGTTATCGCGCGCTGAAGAATTAGCGACAGTGTCAAAAACTACATTTCATTGACTTTCTAACGGTGTCAGTCCGTTAGAGTTACACCGGTTGGGTCACATATTCGGACCAACATGTTTTTAGCGAATTGTTTTTCTGATCTTACTAGGTTGCATCGCTTTAAACAATGAAACGATTGACTGTGGGACTTAATAAAGCTAACTTTTGACTGTGACCTGATAAATGGGATAAATGCGACAATTGGAATCCAAGAAATAACATTCTTCTTAATTTGACGTGATTGCCGACACTCAGCGATTGCACTGGACGCTGTGGTAGCACTTCATTTCAAAGTTTAGGTGAATAAGTCATTTTTTACTGTGGGACCAATCCTAACCGTTATCGCGCGCTGAAGAAATAGGGACAGTTTCAAAAACTACATTTCATTGACTTTCTAACGGTGTCAGTCCGTTTGAGTTACAACGGTTGGGTCACATATTCGTACCAACATGCATTTAGCGATATTTTTTATATATTACTAGGTTGCATCGCTTTTAGCAGTGAAACGATTGACTGTGGTACTAAATTGAACTGATTTTGGACTTTGACCTTATAAATGTTATAAGTGAGACAATTGGACTTCAAGAAATAACATTCTTGTTAATTTGACGTGATTGCCGAAACTCAGCGATTGCACTGGACGCTGTGGTAGCGCTTCATTTAAAAGTTTAGGTAAATAAGTCATTCTTTACTGTGGGACCAATCCTAACCGTTATCGGACGCTGAAGAAATAGCGACAGTTTCCAAAACTACATTTCATTGACTTTCTAACGGTGTCAGTTCGTTTGAGTTACAAGGTTGGGTCACATATTCGTACCAACATGTACTTAGCGATATTTTTCGATATCACTAGGTTGCATCGCTTTTAACAATGAAACGATTGACTGTGGGACTTAATTGAACAAACTTTGGACTATGACCTAAAAAATGTGATAAATGAGAAAATTGGACTCCAAGAAATCACATTCTTCTCAATTTAACATGATTGCCGGAACTCAGCGATTACACTAGGCGCTGTGGTAGCGCTTTATTTAAGAATTTAGATGAAGAAGTCATTCTTTACTGTGGGACCAATCCTAGCCGTTATCGCGCGCTGAAGAAATAGCGACAGTTTCAAAAACTACATTTCATTGGCTTTCTAACAGTATCAATCCGTTTGAGTTACAAAGGTTGAGTCACATATTCGTACCAACATGTACTTCGTGCTATTTTCCGGTATTACTAGGTTGTATGGCTTCTACCAGTGAAACGACTGACTGTGGGACTTAATTGAACTGATTATGGACTGTGACCTTAAAATGTTATAAGTGAGACAAGAGTACTCCAAGAAATGACATTCTTTTTAATTTGACATGATTGCCGGAACTCAGCGATTACACTGGGCGCTGTGGTAGCGCTTCATTTAAGAATTTTGATAAATAAGTCATTCTTAACTGTGGGACCAATCCTATCCGTTATCGCGCGCTGAAGAAATAGCGACAGTTTCAAAAACTACATTTCATTGACTTTCTAAGAGCATCAATCCGTTTGAGTTAGAACGGTTGAGTCACATATTCGTACCAACATGTATTTCGTGATATTTTTCGGGTACTACTAGGTTGCATCGCTGTTAACAATGAAATGATTGACTGTGGGACTTAATTGAAACAAACTTTGAACTGTAACCTAATAAATGTGATAAATGAGAAAATTGGACTCCAAGAAATAACATTCTTCTCAATTTGACATGATTGCCGGAACTCAGCAATTATACTGGGCGCTGTGGTAGCGCTTTATTAAAGAATTTAGATAAATAAGTCATTCTTTACTGTTAGACCAATCCTATCCGGTATCGCGCGCTGAAGAAATAGCGACAGTTTCAAAAACTACATTTTATTGTCTTTCTAACAGTGTCAGTCCGTTTGAGTTACAACGGTTGGGTCACATATTTGTACCAACATGTATTTAGCGATATTTTTTTTATATTACTAGGTTGCATCGCTTTTAACAATGAAACGATTGACTGTGGTACTAAATTGAACTGATTTTGGACTATGACCTAATAAATGTGATAAATGAGAAAATTGGACTCTAAGAAATATCATTCTTCTCGATTTGACATGATTGCCGAAACTCAGCGGTTACACTGGGCGCTCTGGTAGCGCTTCATTTAAGAATTTAGATAAACAAGTCATTCTTTACTGTGGGACCAATCCTAGCCGTTATCGCGCGCTGAAGAAATAGCGACAGTTTCAAAAACTACATTTCATTGGCTTTCTAACAGTATCAATCCGTTTGAGTTACAACGGTTGAGTCACATATTCGTACCAACATGTATTTCGTGATATTTTTTTCGGTACTTCTAGGTTTGTATGGCTTTTAACAGTGAAACGATTGACTGTGGGACTTAATTGAACTGATAATGGACTGTGACCTTAAAAATGTTATAAGTGAGACAAGCGTACTCCAAGAAATGAGATTCTTTTTAATTTGTCATGATTGCCGGAACTCAGCGATTACACTGGCCGCTGTGGTAGCGCTTCATTTAAGAATTTTGATAAATAAGTCATTCTTAACTGTGGGACCAATCCTAGCCGTTATCGCGCGCTGAAGAAATAGCGACAGTTTCAAAAACTACATTTCATTAACTTCCAAACGGTGTCAGTCCGTTTCAGTTACAACAGATGCGTCACATATTCGTACCAACAAAGTTAACCCACAGTTAAGATGCATTTAGCGATATTTTTGTCATATTACTAGGTTGCATCGCCTTTAACAGTGAAACGATTGACTGTGGGACTAAGTTAAACTGATTTTGGACTGTCACCTTATAAATGTTATAAGTGAGACAATTGGACTCCAAGAAGTAACATTCTTTCTAATTTGACATTATTGCCGGAACTCAGCGATTACACTAGGCGCTGTGGTAGCGCTTCATTTAAGAATTTAGATAAAGAAGTCATTCTTTACTGTGGGACCAATCCTAGCCGTTATCGCGCGCTGAAGAAATAGCGACAGTTTCAAAAACTACATTTCATTGGCTTTCTAACAGTATCAATCCGTTTGAGTTACAACGGTTGAGTCACATATTCGTACCAACATGTACTTCGTGCTATTTTCCGGTATTACTAGGTTGTATGGCTTCTACCAGTGAAACGACTGACTGTGGGACTTAATTGAACTGATTATGGACTGTGACCTTAAAATGTTATAAGTGAGACAAGAGTACTCCAAGAAATGACATTCTTTTTAATTTGACATGATTGCCGGAACTCAGCGATTACACTGGGCGCTGTGGTAGCGCTTCATTTAAGAATTTTGATAAATAAGTCATTCTTAACTGTGGGACAAATCCTATCCGTTATCGCGCGCTGAAGAAATAGCGACAGTTTCAAAAACTACATTTCATTGACTTTCTAAGAGCATCAATCCGTTTGAGTTAGAACGGTTGAGTCACATATTCGTACCAACATGTATTTCGTGATATTTTTCGGGTACTACTAGGTTGCATCGCTGTTAACAATGAAATGATTGACTGTGGGACTTAATTGAAACAAACTTTGGACTGTAACCTAATAAATGTGATAAATGAGAAAATTGGACTCCAAGAAATAACATTCTTCTCAATTTGACATGATTGCCGGAACTAAGCAATTATACTGGGCGCTGTGGTAGCGCTTTATTAAAGAATTTAGATAAATAAGTCATTCTTTACTGTGAGACCAATCCTATCCGGTATCGCGCGCTGAAGAAATAGCGACAGTTTCAAAAACTACATTTTATTGTCTTTCTAACAGTGTCAGTCCGTTTGAGTTACAACGGTTGAGTCACATATTCGTACCAACATGTATTTCGTGATATTTTTTTCGGTACTGCTAGGTTTGTATGGCTTTTAACAGTGAAACGATTGACTGTGGGACTTAATTGAACTGATAATGGACTGTGACCTTAAAAATGTTATAAGTGAGACAAGCGTACTCCAAGAAATGAGATTCTTTTTAATTTGTCATGATTGCCGGAACTCAGCGATTACACTGGCCGCTGTGGTAGCGCTTCATTTAAGAATTTTGATAAATAAGTCATTCTTAACTGTGGGACCAATCCTAGCCGTTATCGCGCGCTGAATAAATAGCGACAGTTTCAAAAACTACATTTCTTTGACTTTCTAAGAATATCAATCCGTTTGAGTAACAGCGGTTGAGTCACATATTCGTACCAACATGTATTTCGTGATATTTTTTTCGGTACTGCTAGGTTTGTATGGCTTTTAAAAGTGAAACGATCGACTGTGGCACTTAATTGAACTGATTATGGACTGTGACCTTATAAATGTTAAAGTGAGACAATTGGACTCAAAGAAATAACATTCTTCCTAATTTGACATGATTGCCGAAACTCAGCGATTACGCTGGGTGCTGTGGCAGCGCTTCAATTAAAAATTTAGATAAAAAAGTCACTCTTTACTGTGGGGCCAATCTTAGCCGTTATTGCGCGTTGAAGAATTAGTGACAGTTTCAAAAACTGAATTTCATTGACTTTTTAACGGAGCAAGTCCTTTTGAGTTACAACGGTTGGGTCACCTATTCGTACCAACATGTGTTTAGCGATATTTTTCTGATACTACTAGGTTGCATCGCTTTTAACAATGAAACGATGGACTGTGGGACTTAATTGAACTACCTTTGGACTGTGACCTGATAAATGTGATAAATGAGACAATTGGACTACAAGAAATACATTCTTCTTAATTTGACGGGATTGCCGAAACTCAGCGATTACACGGGGCGCTGTGGTACCGCTACATTTAAAAATTTAGATAAATAAGTCATTCTTTACTGTGGGACCAATCCTATCCGTTATCGCAAGCTGAAGAAATAGCGACAGTTTCAAAAACTACATTTCTTTGACTTTCTAAGAATATCAATCCGTTTGAGTAACAGCGGTTGAGTCACATATTCGTACCAACATGTATTTAACAATATATTTTTTGATATTACTAGGTTGCATCGCTTTTAACAATGAAACGATTGACTGTGGGACTAAATTGAACAAACTTTTGACTATGACCTAATAAATGTGATAAATGAGAAAATTGGACTCTAAGAAATAACATTCTTCTCAATTTGACATGATTGCAGAAACTCAGCGGTTACACTGGGCGCTGTGGTAGCACTTCATTTAAGAATTTAGATAAATAAGTCATGCTTTACTGTGGGACCAATCCTAGCCGTTTTCGCGCGCTGAAGAAATAGCGACAGTTTCAAAAACTACATTTCATTGGCTTTCTAACAGTATCAATCCGTTTGAGTTACAACGGTTGAGTCACATATTCGTACCAACATGTATTCGTGCTATTTACGGTATTACTAGGTTGTATGGCTTTTACCAGTGAAACGATTGAATGTGGGACTTAATTGAACTGATTATGGATTGTGACATTAAAAATGTTGTTAGTGAGACAAGCGGACTCCAAGAAATAACATTCCTTTTAATTTGACATGATTGCCGGAACTCAGCGATTACATTGGGCACTGTGGTAGCGCTTCATTTAAGAATTTAGATAAATAAGTCATTCTTTACTGTGGGACCAATCCTAGCCGTTATCGCGCGCTGAAGAAATAGCGACAGTTTCAAAAGCTACATTTCATTGGCTTTCTAATAGTGTCAATCCGTTTGAGTTACAACGGTTGAGTCACATATTCGTACCAACATGTATTCGTGCTATTTACCGGTATTACTAGGTTGTATGGCTTTTACCAGTGAAACGATTGACTGTGGCACTTAATTGAACTGATTATGGATTGTGACCTTAAAAATGTTATTAGTGAGACAAGCGGACTCCAAGATATAACATTCCTTTCAATTTGACATGATTGCCGGAACTCAGCGATTACACTGGGCGCTGTGGTAGCGCTTCATTTAAGAATTTAGATAAATAAGTCATTCTTAACTGTGGGACCAATTCTAGCCGTTATCGCGCGCTGAAGAAATAGCGACAGTTTCAAAAACTACATTTCATTGACTTTCTAAGAATATCAATCCGTTTGAGTAACAACGGTTGAGTCACATATTCGTACCAACATGTATTTCGTGATATTTTTTTCGGTACTGCTAGGTTTGTATGTCTTTTAACAGTGAAACGATCGACTGTGGCACTTAATTGAACTGATAATGGACTGTGACCTTATAAATGTTAAAGTGAGACAATTGGACTCCAAGAAATACATTCTTCTTAATTTGACGGGATTGCCGGAACTCAGCAATTACACGGGGCGCTGTGGTACCGCTACATTTAAAAATTTAGATAAATAAGTCATTCTTTACTGTGGGACCAATCCTAGCCGTTATCGCGCGCTGAAGAAATAGCGACAGTTTCAAAAACTACATTTCATTGACTTTCTAACGGTGTCAGTCCGTTTGAGTTACAACGGTTGGGTCACCTATTCGTACCAACATGTGTTAGCAATATTTTTCTGTTATTACTTGGTTGCATCGCTTTTAACAATGAAACGATTGACTGTGGGACTTAATTGAACTAACTTTGGACAGTGACCTGATAAATGTGATAAATGAGACAATTTGACTCCAAGAAATAACATTCTTCTTAATTTGACATGATTGCCGAAACTCAGCGATTACACTGGGCGCTGTGGTAGCGCTTCATTTAAAAGTTTAGGTAAATAAGTCATTCTTTACTGTGGGACCAATCCTAGCCGTTATCGCGCGCTGAAGAAATAGCGACAGTTTCAAAAACAACATTTCATTGACTTTCCAACGGTATCAATCCACTTCAGTTACAACGGTTGGGTCACCTATTCGTACCAACATGTATTTAACGATATTTTTCTGTTATTACTAGGATGCATCGCTTTTAACAATGAAACGATTGACTGTGGGACTAAATTGAACAAACTTTGGACTATGACCTAATAAATGTGATGAATGAGAAAATTGGACTCTAAGAAATAACATTCTTCTCAATTTGACATGATTGGCGAAACTCAGCGGTTACACTGGGCGCTGTGGTAGCGCTTCATTTAAGAATTTAGATAAATAAGTCATGCTTTACTGTGGGACCAATCCTAGCCGTTATCGCGCGCTGAAGAAATAGCGACAGTTTCAAAAACTACATTTCATTGGCTTTCTAACAGTATCAATCCGTTTGAGTTATAACGGTTGAGTCACATATTCGTACCAACATGTATTCGTGCTATTTTCCGGTATTACTAGGTTGTATGCCTTTTACCAGTGAAACGATTGACTGTGGGACTTAATTGAACTGATTATGGATTGTGACCTTAAAAATGTTGTTAGTGAGACGAGTGGACTCCAATAAATAACATTCCTTTTAATTTGACATGATTGCCGGAACTCAGCGATTACATTGGGCACTGTGGTAGCGCTTCATTTAAGAATTTAGATAAATAAGTCATTCTTTACTGTGGGACCAATCCTAGCCGTTATTGCGCGCTGAAGAAATAGCGACAGTTTCAAAAGCTACATTTCATTGGCTTTCTAACAGTATCAATCCGTTTGAGTTACAACGGTTGAGTCACATATTCGTACCAACATGTATTCGTGCTGTTTACCGGTATTACTAGGTTGTATGGCTTTTACCAGTGAAACGATTGACTGTGGGACTTAATTGAACTGATTATGGATTGTGACCTTAAAAATGTTATTAGTGAGACAAGCGGACTCCAAGAAATAACATTCCTTTCAATTTGACATGATTGCCGGAACTCAGCGATTACACTGGGCGCTGTGGTAGCGCTTTATTTAAGAATTTAGATAAATAAGTCATTCTTAACTGTGGGACTAATTCTAGCCGTTATCGCGCGCTGAAGAAATAGCGACAGTTTCAATAACTACATTTCATTGACTTTCTAAGAATATCAATCCGTTTGAGTAACAACGGTTGAGTCACATATTCGTACCAATATGTATTTCGTGATATTTTTTTCGGTACTGCTAGGTTTGTATGGCTTTTAACAGTTAAACAATCGACTGTGGCACTTAATTGAACTGATTATGGACTGTGTCCTTACAAATGTTAAAGTGAGACAATTGGACTCCAAGAAATAACATTCTTCCTAATTTGACATGATTGCCGAAACTCAGCGATTACGCTGGGTGCTGTGGCAGCGCTTTAATTAAAAATTTAGATAAAAAAGACATTCTTTACTGTGGGGTCAATCTTAGCCGTTATTGCGCGTTGAAGAATTAGTGACAGTTTCAAAAACTGCATTTCATTGACTTTTTAACGGTGTCAGTCCTTTTGAGTTACAACGGTTGGGTCACCTATTCGTACCAACATGTGTTTAGCGATATTTTTCTGATACTACTAGGTCGCATCGCTTTTAACAATGAAACGATGGACTGTGGGACTTAATTGAACTACCTTTGGACTGTGACCTGATAAATGTGATAAATGAGACAATTGGACTACAAGAAATACATTCTTCTTAATTTGACGGGATTGCCGGAACTCAGCGATTACACGGGGCGCTGTGGTACCGCTACATTTAAAAATTTAGATAAATAAGTCATTCTTTACTGTGGGACCAATCCTAGCCGTTATCGCGCGCTGAAGAATTATCGACAGTTTCAAAAACTACATTTCATTGACTTTCTAACGGTGTCAGTCCGTTTGAGTTACAACGGTTGGGTCACCTATTCGTACCAACATGTGTTAGCAATATTTTTCTGCTATTACTAGGTTGCATAGCTTTTAACAATGAAACGATTGACTGTGGGACTTAATTGAACTAACTTTGGCCTGTGACCTGATATATGTGATAAATGAGACAATTGGACTCTAAGAAATAACATTCTTCTTAATTTGACGGGATTTCCGAAACTCAGCGATTACACTGGGCGCTGCGGTAGCGCTTTAATTAAAAAATAAAGATAAAAAAGTCATTCTTTACTGTTGGGCCAATCTTAGCCGTTATCGCGCGTTGAAGAATTAGTGACAGTTTCAAAAACTGCATTTCACTGACTTTTTAACGGTGTCAGTCCTTTTGAGTTACAACGGTTGGGTCACCTATTCGTACCAACATGTGTTTAGCGATATTTTTCTGATACTACTAGATTGCATCGCTTTTAACAATGAAACGATGGACTGTGGGACTTAATTGAACTACCTTTGGACTGTGACCTTAAAAATGTTATAAGTGAGACAAGTGGACTCCAAGAAATAACATTCTTCTTAATTTGACATGATTGCCGAAACTCAGCGATTACACTGGGCGCTGTGGTAGCGCTTCATTTAAAAGTTTAGGTAAATAAGTCATTCTTTACTGTGGGACCAATCCTAGCCGTTATCGCGCGCTGAAGAAATAGCGACAGTTTCAAAAAATACATTTCATTGACTTTCCAACGGTATCAATCCACTTCAGTTACAACGGTTGGGTCACCTATTCGTACCAACATGTATTTAACGATATTTTTCTGTTATTACTAGGATGCATCGCTTTTAACAATGAAACGATTGACTGTGGGACTAAATTGAACAAACTTTGGACTATGACCTAATAAATGTGATGAATGAGAAAATTGGACTCTAAGAAATAACATTCTTCTCAATTTGACATGATTGGCGAAACTCAGCGGTCACACTGGGCGCTGTGGTAGCGCTTCATTTAAGAATTTAGATAAATAAGTCATGCTTTACTGTGGGACCAATCCTAGCCGTTATCGCGCGCTGAAGAAATAGCGACAGTTTCAAAAACTACATTTCATTGGCTTTCTAACAGTATCAATCCGTTTGAGTTACAACGGTTGAGTCACATATTCGTACCAACATGTATTCGTGCTATTTTCCGGTATTACTAGGTTGTATGGCTTTTACCAGTGAAACGATTGACTGTGGGACTTAATTGAACTGATTATGGATTGTGACCTTAAAAATGTTGTTAGTGAGACAAGTGGACTCCAAGAAATAACATTCCTTTTAATTTGACATGATTGCCGGAACTCAGCGATTACATTGGGCACTGTGGTAGCGCTTCATTTAAGAATTTAGATAAATAAGTCATTCTTAACTGTGGGACTAATTCTAGCCGTTATCGCGCGCTGAAGAAATAGCGACAGTTTCAAAAACTACATTTCATTGACTTTCTAAGAATATCAATCCGTTTGAGTAACAACGGTTGAGTCACATATTCGTACCAATATGTATTTCGTGATATTTTTTTCGGTACTGCTAGGTTTGTATGGCTTTTAACAGTTAAACAATCGACTGTGGCACTTAATTGAACTGATTATGGACTGTGACCTTATAAATGTTAAAGTGAGACAATTGGACTCCAAGAAATAACATTCTTCCTAATTTGACATGATTGCCGAAACTCAGCGATTACGCTGGGTGCTGTGGCAGCGCTTCAATTAAAATTTTAGATAAAAAAGACATTCTTTACTGTGGGGCCAATCTTAGCCGTTATTGCGCGTTGAAGAATTAGTGACAGTTTCAAAAACTGCATTTCATTGACTTTTTAACGGTGTCAGTCCTTTTGAGTTACAACGGTTGGGTCACCTATTCGTACCAACATGTGTTTAGCGATATTTTTCTGATACTACTAGGTTGCATCGCTTTTAACAATGAAACGATGGACTGTGGGACTTAATTGAACTACCTTTGGACTGTGACCTGATAAATGTGATAAATGAGACAATTGGACTACAAGAAATACATTCTTCTTAATTTGACGGGATTGCCGGAACTCAGCGAATACACGGGGCGCTGTGGTACCGCTACATTTAAAAATTTAGATAAATAAGTCATTCTTTACTGTGGGACCAATCCTAGCCGTTATCGCGCGCTGAAGAATTATCGACAGTTTCAAAAACTACATTTCATTGACTTTCTAACGGTGTCAGTCCGTTTGAGTTACAACGGTTGGGTCACCTATTCGTACCAACATGTGTTAGCAATATTTTTCTGTTATTACTAGGTTGCATAGCTTTTAACAATGAAACGATTGACTGTGGGACTTAATTGAACTAACTTTGGCCTGTGACCTGATATATGTGATAAATGAGACAATTGGACTCTAAGAAATAAAATTCTTCTTAATTTGACGGGATTTCCGAAACTCAGCGATTACACTGGGCGCTGCGGTAGCGCTTTAATTAAAAAATAAAGATAAAAAAGTCATTCTTTACTGTTGGGCCAATCTTAGCCGTTATCGCGCGTTGAAGAATTAGTGACAGTTTCAAAAACTGCATTTCATTGACTTTTTAACGGTGTCAGTCCTTTTGAGTTACAACGGTTGGGTCACCTATTCGTACCAACATGTGTTTAGCGATATTTTTCTGATACTACTAGGTTGCATCGCTTTTAACAATGAAACGATGGACTGTGGGACTTAATTGAACTACCTTTGGACTGTGACCTGATAAATGTGATAAATGAGACAATTGGACTCCAAGAAATACATTCTTCTTAATTTGACGGGATTGCCGGAACTCAGCGATTACACGGGGCGCTGTGGTACCGCTACATTTATAAATTTAGATAAATAAGTCATTCTTTACTGTGGGACCAATCCTAGCCGTTGTCGCTTGCTGAAGAATTATCGACAGTTTCAAAAACTACATTTCATTGACTTTCTAACGGTGTCAGTCCGTTTGAGTTACAACGGTTGGGTCACCTCT
This sequence comes from Hydractinia symbiolongicarpus, assembly GCF_029227915.1. Classification (NCBI taxonomy): domain Eukaryota; kingdom Metazoa; phylum Cnidaria; class Hydrozoa; order Anthoathecata; family Hydractiniidae; genus Hydractinia; species Hydractinia symbiolongicarpus. Next base: position 210,736 of record NC_079880.1, read on the forward strand.
TCGTACCTACATGTGTTAGCAATATTTTTCTGTTATTACTAGGTTGCATCGCTTTTAACAATGAAACGATTGACTGTGGGACTTAATTGAACTAACTTTGGACAGTGACCTGATAAATGTGATAAATGAGACAATTTGACTCCAAGAAATAACATTCTTCTTAATTTGACATGATTGCCGAAACTCAGCGATTACACTGGGCGCTGTGGTAGCGCTTCATTTAAAAGTTTAGGTAAATAAGTCATTCTTTACTGTGGGACCAATCCTAGCCGTTATCGCGCGCTGAAGAAATAGCGACAGTTTCAAAAACTACATTTCATTGACTTTCCAACGGTATCAATCCACTTCAGTTACAACGGTTGGGTCACCTATTCGTACCAACATGTATTTAACGATATTTTTCTGTTATTATTAGGTTACATCGCTTTTAACAATGAAGCGATTGACTGTGGGACTTAATTGAACTAACTTTGGACTATGACCTGATATATGTGATAAATGAGACAATTGCACTCTAAGAAATAACATTCTTCTTAATTTGACGGGATTTCCGAAACTCAGCGATTACACTGGGCGCTGTGGTAGCGCTTCATTTAAGAATTTAGATAATTAAGTCATTCTTTACTGTGGTACCAATCCTAGCCGTTATTGCACGCTGAAGAAATAGCGACAGTTTCAAAAACTACATTTCATTGGCTTTCTAATAGTATCAGTCCGTTTAAGTTACACCGGTTGAGTCACATATTCGTACCAACATGTATTTCGTGCTATTTTCCGGTAATACTAGGTTGTATGGCTTTTACCAGTGAAACAATTGACTGTGGGACTTAATTGAACTGATTATGAACTGTGACCTTAAAAATGTTATAAGTGAGACAAGTGGACTCCAAGAAATAACATTCTTCTTAATTTGACATGATTGCCGAAACTCAGCGATTACACTGGGCGCTGTGGTAGCGCTTCATTTAAAAGTTTAGGTAAATAAGTCATTCTTTACTGTGGGACCAATCCTAGCCGTTATCGCGCGCTGAAGAAATAGCGACAGTTTCAAAAAATACATTTCATTGACTTTCCAACGGTATCAATCCACTTCAGTTACAACGGTTGGGTCACCTATTCGTACCAACATGTATTTAACGATATTTTTCTGTTATTACTAGGATGCATCGCTTTTAACAATGAAACGATTGACTGTGGGACTAAATTGAACAAACCTTGGACTATGACCTAATAAATGTGATGAATGAGAAAATTGGACTCTAAGAAATAACATTCTTCTCAATTTGACATGATTGGCGAAACTCAGCGGTCACACTGGGCGCTGTGGTAGCGCTTCATTTAAGAATTTAGATAAATAAGTCAAGCTTTACTGTGGGACCAATCCTAGCCGTTATCGCGCGCTGAAGAAATAGCGACAGTTTCAAAAACTACATTTCATTGGCTTTCTAACAGTATCAATCCGTTTGAGTTACAACGGTTGAGTCACATATTCGTACCAACATGTATTCGTGCTATTTTCCGGTATTACTAGGTTGTATGGCTTTTACCAGTGAAACGATTGACTGTGGGACTTAATTGAACTGATTATGGATTGTGACCTTAAAAATGTTGTTAGTGAGACAAGTGGACTCCAAGAAATAACATTCCTTTTAATTTGACATGATTGCCGGAACTCAGCGATTACATTGGGCACTGTGGTAGCGCTTCATTTAAGAATTTAGATAAATAAGTCATTCTTAACTGTGGGACTAATTCTAGCCGTTATCGCGCGCTGAAGAAATAGCGACAGTTTCAAAAACTACATTTCATTGACTTTCTAAGAATATCAATCCGTTTGAGTAACAACGGTTGAGTCACATATTCGTACCAATATGTATTTCGTGATATTTTTTTCGGTACTGCTAGGTTTGTATGGCTTTTAACAGTTAAACAATCGACTGTGGCACTTAATTGAACTGATTATGGACTGTGACCTTATAAATGTTAAAGTGAGACAATTGGACTCCAAGAAATAACATTCTTCCTAATTTGACATGATTGCCGAAACTCAGCGATTACGCTGGGTGCTGTGGCAGCGCTTCAATTAAAATTTTAGATAAAAAAGACATTCTTTACTGTGGGGCCAATCTTAGCCGTTATTGCGCGTTGAAGAATTAGTGACAGTTTCAAAAACTGCATTTCATTGACTTTTTAACGGTGTCAGTCCTTTTGAGTTACAACGGTTGGGTCACCTATTCGTACCAACATGTGTTTAGCGATATTTTTCTGATACTACTAGGTTGCATCGCTTTTAACAATGAAACGATGGACTGTGGGACTTAATTGAACTACCTTTGGACTGTGACCTGATAAATGTGATAAATGAGACAATTGGACTACAAGAAATACATTCTTCTTAATTTGACGGGATTGCCGGAACTCAGCGAATACACGGGGCGCTGTGGTACCGCTACATTTAAAAATTTAGATAAATAAGTCATTCTTTACTGTGGGACCAATCCTAGCCGTTATCGCGCGCTGAAGAATTATCGACAGTTTCAAAAACTACATTTCATTGACTTTCTAACGGTGTCAGTCCGTTTGAGTTACAACGGTTGGGTCACCTATTCGTACCAACATGTGTTAGCAATATTTTTCTGTTATTACTAGGTTGCATAGCTTTTAACAATGAAACGATTGACTGTGGGACTTAATTGAACTAACTTTGGCCTGTGACCTGATATATGTGATAAATGAGACAATTGGACTCTAAGAAATAACATTCTTCTTAATTTGACGGGATTTCCGAAACTCAGCGATTACACTGGGCGCTGCGGTAGCGCTTTAATTAAAAAATAAAGATAAAAAAGTCATTCTTTACTGTTGGGCCAATCTTAGCCGTTATCGCGCGTTGAAGAATTAGTGACAGTTTCAAAAACTGCATTTCATTGACTTTTTAACGGTGTCAGTCCTTTTGAGTTACAACGGTTGGGTCACCTATTCGTACCAACATGTGTTTAGCGATATTTTTCTGATACTACTAGGTTGCATCGCTTTTAACAATGAAACGATGGACTGTGGGACTTAATTGAACTACCTTTGGACTGTGACCTGATAAATGTGATAAATGAGACAATTGGACTCCAAGAAATACATTCTTCTTAATTTGACGGGATTGCCGGAACTCAGCGATTACACGGGGCGCTGTGGTACCGCTACATTTAAAAATTTAGATAAATAAGTCATTCTTTACTGTGGGACCAATCCTAGCCGTTGTCGTTGCTGAAGAATTATCGACAGTTTCAAAAACTACATTTCATTGACTTTCTAACGGTGTCAGTCCGTTTGAGTTACAACGGTTGGGTCACCTCTTCGTACCTACATGTGTTAGCAATATTTTTCTGTTATTACTAGGTTGCATCGCTTTTAACAATGAAACGATTGACTGTGGGACTTAATTGAACTAACTTTGGACAGTGACCTGATAAATGTGATAAATGAGACAATTTGACTCCAAGAAATAACATTCTTCTTAATTTGACATGATTGCCGAAACTCAGCGATTACACTGGGCGCTGTGGTAGCGCTTCATTTAAAAGTTTAGGTAAATAAGTCATTCTTTACTGTGGGACCAATCCTAGCCGTTATCGCGCGCTGAAGAAATAGCGACAGTTTCAAAAACTACATTTCATTGACTTTCCAACGGTATCAATCCACTTCAGTTACAACGGTTGGGTCACCTATTCGTACCAACATGTATTTAACGATATTTTTCTGTTATTATTAGGTTACATCGCTTTTAACAATGAAGCGATTGACTGTTGGACTTAATTGAACTAACTTTGGACTATGACCTGATATATGTGATAAATGAGACAATTGCACTCTAAGAAATAACATTCTTCTTAATTTGACGGGATTTCCGAAACTCAGCGATTACACTGGGCGCTGTGGTAGCGCTTCATTTAAGAATTTAGATAATTAAGTCATTCTTTACTGTGGTACCAATCCTAGCCGTTATTGCACGCTGAAGAAATAGCGACAGTTTCAAAAACTACATTTCATTGGCTTTCTAATAGTATCAGTCCGTTTAAGTTACAACGGTTGAGTCACATATTCGTACCAACATGTATTTCGTGCTATTTTCCGGTAATACTAGGTTGTATGGCTTTTACCAGTGAAACAATTGACTGTGGGACTTAATTGAACTGATTATGAACTGTGACCTTAAAAATGTTATAAGTGAGACAAGTGGACTCCAAGAAATATCATTCTTCTTAGATTGAAATGATTGCCGAAATTTAGCGATTGCACTGGACGCTGTGGTAGCGCTTCAGTTAAAAATTTAGATAAATAAGTCATTCTTTACTGTGGGACCAATCCTAGCTGTTATCGGGCGCTGAAGAAAGAGCGACTGTTTCAAAAACTACATTTCATTGACTTTCTAACGGTATCAATCCACTTCAGTTACAATGTTTGCGTCACATATTCGTACCAACATGTGTTTAGCGATATTTTTCTGATACTACTAGGTTGCATCGCTTTTAACAATGAAACGATGGACTGTGGGACTTAATTGAACTACCTTTTGGACTGTGACCTGATAAATGTGATAAATGAGACAATTGGACTCCAAGAAATACATTCTTTTTAATTTGACGGGTTTGCCGGAACTCAGCGATTACACGGGGCGCTGTGGTACCGCTACATTTAAAAATTTAGATAAATAAGTCATTCTTTACTGTGGGACCAATCCTAGCCGTTGTCGCGCGCTGAAGAATTATCGACAGTTTCAAAAACTACATTCCATTGACTTTCTAACGGTGTCAGTCCGTTTGAGTTACAACGGTTGGGTTACCTAATCGTACCAACATGTGTTAGCAATATTTTTCTGTTATTACTAGGTTGCATCGCTTTTAACAATGAAACGGGTGACTGTAAGACTTAATTGAACTAACTTTGGACAGTGACCTGATAAATGTGATAAATGAGACAATTTGACTCCAAGAAATAACATTCTTCTTAATTTGACATGATTGCCGAAGCTCAGCGATTACACTGGGCGCTGTGGTAGCGCTTCATTTAAAAGTTTAGGTAAATAAGTCATTCTTTACTGTGGGACCAATCCTAGCCGTTATCGCGCGCTGAAGAAATAGCGACAGTTTCAAAAACTACATTTCATTGACTTTCCAACGGTATCAATCCACTTCGGTTACAACGGTTGGGTCACCTATTCGTACCAAAATGCATTTAACGATATTTTTCTGTTATTACTAGGTTGCATCGCTTTTAACAATGAAACGATTGACTGTGGGACTAAATTGAACAAACTTTGGACTATGACCTAATAAATGTGATAAATGAGAAAATTGGACTCTAAGAAATAACATTCTTCTCAATTTGACATGATTGCCAAAACTCAGCGGTTACACTGGGCGCTGTGGTAGCGCTTCATTTAAGAATTTAGATAAATAAGTCATGCTTTACTGTGGGACCAATCCTAGCCGTTATCGCGCGCTGAAAAAATAGCGACAGTTTCAAAAGCTACATTTCATTGGCTTTCTAACAGTATCAATCCGTTTGAGTTACATCGGTTGAGTCACATATTCGTACCAACATGTATTCGTGCTATTTACCGGTATTACTAGGTTGTATGGCTTTTACCAGTGAAACGATTGACTGTGGGACTTAATTGAACTGATTATGGATTGTGACCTTAAAAATGTTATTAGTGAGACAATTTGACTCCAAGAAATAACATTCTTCTTAATTTGACATGATTGCCGAAACTCAGCGATTACACTGGGCGCTGTGGTAGCGCTTCATTTAAAAGTTTAGGTAAATAAGTCATTCTTTACTGTGGGACCAATCCTAGCCGTTATCGCGCGCTGAAGAAATAGCGACAGTTTCAAAAACTACATTTCATTGACTTTCCAACGGTATCAATCCACTTCAGTTACAACGGTTGGGTCACCTATTCGTACCAACATGTATTTAACGATATTTTTCTGTTATTATTAGGTTACATCGCTTTTAACAATGAAGCGATTGACTGTGGGACTTAATTGAACTAACTTTGGACTATGACCTGATATATGTGATAAATGAGACAATTGCACTCTAAGAAATAACATTCTTCTTAATTTGACGGGATTTCCGAAACTCAGCGATTACACTGGGCGCTGTGGTAGCGCTTCATTTAAGAATTTAGATAATTAAGTCATTCTTTACTGTGGTACCAATCCTAGCCGTTATTGCACGCTGAAGAAATAGCGACAGTTTCAAAAACTACATTTCATTGGCTTTCTAATAGTATCAGTCCGTTTAAGTTACAACGGTTGAGTCACATATTCCTACCAACATGTATTTCGTGCTATTTTCCGGTAATACTAGGTTGTATGGCTTTTACCAGTGAAACAATTGACTGTGGGACTTAATTGAACTGATTATGAACTGTGACCTTAAAAATGTTATAAGTGAGACAAGTGGACTCAAAGAAATATCATTCTTCTTAGATTGAAATGATTGCCGAAATTTAGCGATTGCACTGGACGCTGTGGTAGCGCTTCAGTTAAAAATTTAGATAAATAAGTCATTCTTTACTGTGGGACCAATCCTAGCTGTTATCGGGCGCTGAAGAAAGAGCGACTGTTTCAAAAACTACATTTCATTGACTTTCTAACGGTATCAATCCACTTCAGTTACAATGTTTGCGTCACATATTCGTACCAACATGTGTTTAGCGATATTTTTCTGATACTACTAGGTTGCATCGCTTTTAACAATGAAACGATGGACTGTGGGACTTAATTGAACTACCTTTTGGACTGTGACCTGATAAATGTGATAAATGAGACAATTGGACTCCAAGAAATACATTCTTCTTAATTTGACGGGATTGCCGGAACTCAGCGATTACACGGGGCGCTGTGGTACCGCTATATTTAAAAATTTAGATAAATAAGTCATTCTTTACTGTGGGACCAATCCTAGCCGTTGTCGCGTGCTGAAGAATTATCGACAGTTTCAAAAACTACATTCCATTGACTTTCTAACGGTGTCAGTCCGTTTGAGTTACAACGGTTGGGTTACCTATTCGTACCAACATGTGTTAGCAATATTTTTCTGTTATTACTAGGTTGCATCGCTTTTAACAATGAAACGATTGACTGTAAGACTTAATTGAACTAACTTTGGACAGTGACCTGATAAATGTGATAAATGAGACAATTTGACTCCAAGAAATAACATTCTTCTTAATTTGACATGATTGCCGAAGCTCAGCGATTACACTGGGCGCTGTGGTAGCGCTTCATTTAAAAGTTTAGGTAAATAAGTCATTCTTTACTGTGGGACCAATCCTAGCCGTTATCGCGCGCTGAAGAAATAGCGACAGTTTCAAAAACTACATTTCATTGACTTTCCAACGGTATCAATCCACTTCGGTTTACAACGGTTGGGTCACCTATTCGTACCAAAATGCATTTAACGATATTTTTCTGTTATTACTAGGTTGCATCGCTTTTAACAATGAAACGATTGACTGTGCGACTAAATTGAACAAACTTTGGACTATGACCTAATAAATGTGATAAATGAGAAAATTGGACTCTAAGAAATAACATTCTTCTCAATTTGACATGATTGCCAAAACTCAGCGGTTACACTGGGCGCTGTGGTAGCGCTTCATTTAAGAATTTAGATAAATAAGTCATGCTTTACTGTGGGACCAATCCTAGCCGTTATCGCGCGCTGAAAAAATAGCGACAGTTTCAAAAGCTACATTTCATTGGCTTTCTAACAGTATCAATCCGTTTGAGTTACAACGGTTGAGTCACATATTCGTACCAACATGTATTCGTGCTATTTACCGGTATTACTAGGTTGTATGGCTTTTACCAGTGAAAGGATTGACTGTGGGACTTAATTGAACTGATTATGGATTGTGACCTTAAAAATGTTATTAGTGAGACAAGCGGACTCCAAGAGATAACATTCCTTTCAATTTGACATGATTGCCGGAACTCAGCGATTACACTGGGCGCTGTGGTAGCGCTTCATTTAAGAATTTAGATAAATAAGTCATTCTTAACTGTGGGACCAATTCTAGCCGTTATCGCGCGCTGAAGAAATAGCGACAGTTTGAAAAACTACATTTCATTGACTTTCTAAGAATATCAATCCGTTTGAGTAACAACGGTTGAGTCACATATTCGTACCAATATGTATTTCGTGATTTTTTTTTCGGTACTGCTAGTTTTGTATGGCTTTTAACAGTGAAACGATCGACTGTGGCACTTAATTGAACTGATTATGGACTGTGACCTGATATATGTGATAAATGAGACAATTGCACTCTAAGAAATAACATTCTTCTTAATTTGACGGGATTTCCGAAACTCAGCGATTACACTGGGCGCTGTGGTAGCGCTTCATTTAAGAATTTAGATAATTAAGTCATTCTTTACTGTGGTACCAATCCTAGCCGTTATTGCACGCTGAAGAAATAGCGACAGTTTCAAAAACTACATTTCATTGGCTTTCTAATAGTATCAGTCCGTTTAAGTTACAACGGTTGAGTCACATATTCGTACCAACATGTATTCGTGCTATTTACCGGTATTACTAGGTTGTATGGCTTTTACCAGTGAAACGATTGACTGTGGGACTTAATTGAACTAACTTTGGACAGTGACCTGATAAATGTGATAAATGAGACAATTTGACTCCAAGAAATAACATTCTTCTTAATTTGACATGATTGCCGAAACTCAGCGATTACACTGGGCGCTGTGGTAGCGCTTCATTTAAAAGTTTAGGTAAGTAAGTCATTCTTTACTGTGGGACCAATCCTAGCCGTTATCGCGCGCTGAAGAAATAGCGACAGTTTCAAAAACTACATTTCATTGACTTTCCAACGGTATCAATCCACTTCAGTTACAACGGTTAAGTCACCTATTCGTACCAACATGTATTTAACGATATTTTTCTGTTATTACTAGGTTACATCGCTTTTAACAATGAAGCGATTGACTGTGGGACTTAATTGAACTAACTTTGGACTATGACCTGATATATGTGATAAATGAGACAATTGCACTCTAAGAAATAACATTCTTCTTAATTTGACGGGATTTCCGAAACTCAGCGATTACACTGGGCGCTGTGGTAGCGTTTCATTTAAGAATTTAGATAATTAAGTCATTCTTTACTGTGGTACCAATCCTAGCCGTTATTGCACGCTGAAGAAATAGCGACAGTTTCAAAAACTACATTTCATTGGCTTTCTAATAGTATCAGTCCGTTTAAGTTACAACGGTTGAGTCACATATTCGTACCAACATGTATTTCGTGCTATTTTCCGGTAATACTAGGTTGTATGGCTTTTACCAGTGAAACAATTGACTGTGGGACTTAATTGAACTGATTATGAACTGTGACCTTAAAAATGTTATAAGTGAGACAAGTGGACTCCAAGAAATATCATTCTTCTTAGATTGAAATGATTGCCGAAATTTAGCGATTGCACTGGACGCTGTGGTAGCGCTTCAGTTAAAAATTTAGATAAATAAGTCATTCTTTACTGTGGGACCAATCCTAGCTGTTATCGGGCGCTGAAGAAAGAGCAACTGTTTCAAAAACTACATTTCATTGACTTTCTACCGGTATCAATCCACTTCAGTTACAATGTTTGCGTCACATATTCGTACCAACATGTGTTTAGCGATATTTTTCTGATACTACTAGGTTGCATCGCTTTTAACAATGAAACGATGGACTGTGGGACTTAATTGAACTACCTTTTGGACTGTGACCTGATAAATTTGATAAATGAGACAATTGGACTCCAAGAAATACATTCTTCTTAATTTGACGGGATTACCGGAACTCAGCGATTACACGGGGCGCTGTGGTACCGCTACATTTAAAAATTTAGATAAATAAGTCATTCTTTACTGTGGGACCAATCCTAGCCGTTGTCGCGCGCTGAAGAATTATCGACAGTTTCAAAAACTACATTCCATTGACTTTCTAACGGTGTCAGTCCGTTTGAGTTACAACGGTTGGGTTACCTATTCGTACCAACATGTGTTAGCAATATTTTTCTGTTATTACTAGGTTGCATCGCTTTTAACAATGAAACGATTGACTGTGGGACTTAATTGAACTAACTTTGGACAGTGACCTGATAAATGTGATAAATGAGACAATTTGACTCCAAGAAATAACATTCTTCTTAATTTGACATAATTGCCGAAGCTCAGCGATTACACTGGGCGCTGTGGTAGCGCTTCATTTAAAAGTTTAGGTAAATAAGTCATTCTTTACTGTGGGACCAATCCTAGCCGTTATCGCGCGCTGAAAAAATAGCGACAGTTTCAAAAACTGCATTTCATTGACTTTCCAACGGTATCAATCCACTTCGGTTACAACGGTTGGGTCACCTATTCGTACCAAAATGTATTTAACGATATTTTTCTGTTATTACTAGGTTGCATCGCTTTTAACAATGAAACGATTGACTGTGGGACTAAATTGAACAAACTTTGGACTATGACCTAATAAATGTGATAAATGAGAAAATTGGACTCTAAGAAATAACATTCTTCTCAATTTGACATGATTGCCAAAACTCAGCGGTTACACTGGGCGCTGTGGTAGCGCTTCATTTAAGAATTTAGATAAATAAGTCATGCTTTACTGTGGGACCAATCCTAGCCGTTATCGCGTGCTGAAGAAATAGCGACAGTTTCAAAAGCTACATTTCATTGGCTTTCTAACAGTATCAATCCGTTTGAGTTACAACGGTTGAGTCACATATTCGTACCAACATGTATTCGTGCTATTTACCGGTATTACTAGGTTGTATGGCTTTTACCAGTGAAACGATTGACTGTGGGACTTAATTGAACTGATTATGGATTGTGACCTTAAAAATGTTATTAGTGAGACAAGCGGACTCCAAGAGATAACATTCCTTTCAATTTGACATGATTGCCGGAACTCAGCGATTACACTGGGCGCTGTGGTAGCGCTTCATTTAAGAATTTAGATAAATAAGTCATTCTTAACTGTGGGACCAATTCTAGCCGTTATCGCGCGCTGAAGAAATAGCGACAGTTTCAAAAACTACATTTCATTGACTTTCTAAGAATATCAATCCGTTTGAGTAACAACGGTTGAGTCACATATTCGTACCAATATGTATTTCGTGATATTTTTTTCGGTACTGCTAGTTTTGTATGGCTTTTAACAGTGAAACGATCGACTGTGGCACTTAATTGAACTGATTATGGACTGTGACCTTATAAATGTTAAAGTGAGACAATTGGACTCCAAGAAATAACATTCTTCCTAATTTGACATGATTGCCGAAACTCAGCGATTACGCTGGGTGCTGTGGCAGCGCTTCAATTAAAAATTTAGATAAAAAAGACATTCTTTACTGTGGGGCCAATCTTAGCCGTTATTGCGCGTTGAAGAATTAGTGACAGTTTCAAAAATTGCATTTCATTGACTTTTTAACGGTGTCAGTCCTTTTGAGTTACAACGGTTGGGTCACCTATTCGTACCAACATGTGTTTAGCGATATTTTTCTGATACTACTAGGTTGCATCGCTTTTAACAATGAAACGATGGACTGTGGGACTTAATTGAACTACCTTTGGACTGTGACCTGATAAATGTGATAAATGAGACAATTGGACTACAAGAAATACATTCTTCTTAATTTGACGGGATTGCCGGAACTCAGCGATTACACGGGGCGCTGTGGTACTGCTACATTTAAAAACTTAGATAAATAAGTTATTCTTTACTGCGGGACCAATCTTAGCCGTTATCGCGCGTTTAAGAATTAGCGACAGTTTCAAAAACTACATTTCATTGGCTTTCTAATAGTATCAGTCCGTTTAAGTTACAACGGTTGGGTCACATATTCGTACCAACATGTATTTCGTGCTATTTTCCGGTAATACTAGGTTGTATGGCTTTTACCAGTGAAACGATTGACTGTGGGACTTAATTGAACTGATTATGAACTGTGATCATATAAATGTTATAAGTGAGACAAGTTGACTCCAAGAAATGACAATCTTCTTAATTTGACATGATTGCCGAAACTCAACGATTACACTGGGCCCTGTGGTAGCGCTTCATTTGAGAATTAAGCTAAAAAAAGTCATTTTTTACCGTGGGACCATTCCTAGCCGTAAGCGCGCTTAAGAAATAGAGACAGTTTCAATTACTACATTTCACTGACTTTCTAACGGTGTCAGTCCGTTTGAGTTTCCACGGTTGGGTCACATATTCGTACCAACATGTAATTAGCGATATTTTTCTCATATTACTAGGTTGCATCGCATTTAACAGTGAAACGATTGAATGTGGGACAAAATTGGACTGATTTTGGATTGTGATCATATAAATGTTATAAGTGAGACAAGTGGACTCCAAGAAATAACATTCTTCTTAATTTGACATGATTACCAGAACTCAGCGATTACACTGGGCGCTGTAGTAACGCTTCATTTAAAAATTTAGATAAATAAGTCATTCTTTACTGTGGGATCAATCCTATCCGTTATCGCGCGCTGAAGAAATAGCGATAGTTTCAAAAACTACATTTCATTGACTTTGTAACGGTGTCAGTTCGTTTGAGTTGCAACGGTTGGGTCACATATTTGTACCGACATGTTTTTAGCGATATTTATCTGATATTACTAAGTTGCATCGCTTTTAGCAGTGAAACGATTGACTGTAGGATTTAATTGAACTAACTTTGGACTGTGACCTGATAAATGTGATAAATGAGACAATTGGAGTCCAAGAAATAACATTCTTCTTAATTTGACGTGATTGCCGGAACTCAGCGATTACACTGGGCGCTGTGGTAGCGCTTCATTTAAAAGTTTAGGTAAATAAGTCATTCTTTACTGTGGGACCAAACCTAACCGTTATCGGGCGCTGAAGAAATAGCGACAGTTTCAAAAACTACATTTAATTGACATTCTAACGGTATCAATCCACTTCAGTTACAACGTTTGCGTCACGTATTCGTACCAACATATATTTAGCGATATTTTTCTCATATTACTAGGTTGCATCGCTTTTAACAGTAAAACGATTGACTGTGGTACTAAATTGATCTGATTTAGGACTGTGACCTGATATATGTGATAAATGAGACAATTGGACTCAGAGAAATAACATTCTTCTTAATTTGACGTAATTGCCGGAGCTCAGCGATTACACTGGGCGCTGTGGTAGCGCTTCATTTAAAAGTTTAGGTAAATAAGTCATTCTTTACTGTGGGACCAATCCTAACCGTTATCGCGCGCCGAAGAAATAGCGACAGTTTCAAAAACTTCATTTCATTGACTTTCTAACGGTATCAATCCATTTCAGTTACAACAGTTGCGTCACATATTCGTACCGACATGTTTTTAGCGATATTTATCTGATATTACTAAGTTGCATCGCTTTTAGCAGTGAAACGATTGACTGTAGGACTTAATTGAACTAACTTTGGACTGTGACCTGATAAATGTGATAAATGAGACAATTGGACTCAGAGAAATAACATTCTTCTTAATTTGACGTAATTGCCGGAACTCAGCGATTACACTGGGCGCTGTGGTAGCGCTTCATTTAAAAGTTTAGGTAAATAAGTCATTCTTTACTGTGGGACCAATCCTAACCGTTATCGGGCGCTGAAGAAATAGCGACAGTTTCAAAAACTACATTTCATTGACTTTCTAACGGTGTCAGTCCGTTAGAGTTACAACGGTTGGGTCACATATTCGTATCAACATGTATTTAGCGATATTTTTTTGATATTACTAGGTTGCATCGCTTTTAACAATGAAACGATTGACTGTGGGACTTAATTAAACAAACTTTGGACTGCGGATAATAAATGTGATAAATAAGAAAATTGGACTCCAAGAAATAACATTCTTCTCAGTTTGACATGATTGCCGGAACTCAGCGATTACACTGGGCGCTGTGGTAGCGCCTCATTTAAGAATTTAGATAAATAAGTCATTCTTTACTGTGGGACCAATCCTAGCCGTTATCGGGCGCTGAAGAAAGAGCGACAGTTTCAAAAACTAAATTTCATTGTCTTTTTAACAGTGTCAGTCCGTTTGAGTTACAACGGTTGGGTCACATATTCGTATCAACATGTATTTAGCGATATTTTTTTGATATTACTAGGTTGCATCGCTTTTAACAATGAAACGATTGACTGTGGGACTTAATTAAACAAACTTTGGACTGCGGATAATAAATGTGATAAATGAGACAATTGCACTCTAAGAAATAACATTCTTCTTAATTTGACGGGATTTCCGAAACTCAGCGATTACACTGGGCGCTGTGGTAGCGCTTCATTTAAGAATTTAGATAAATAAGTCATTCTTTACTGTGGTACCAATCCTAGCCGTTATTGCACGCTGAAGAAATAGCGACAGTTTCAAAAACTACATTTCATTGGCTTTCTAATAGTATCAGTCCGTTTAAGTTACAACGGTTGGGTCACATATTCGTACCAACATGTATTTCGTGCTATTTTCCGGTAATACTAGGTTGTATGGCTTTTACCAGTGAAACGATTGACTGTGGGACTTAATTGAACTGATTATGAACTGTGATCATATAAATGTTATAAGTGAGACAAGTTGACTCCAAGAAATGACATTCTTCTTAATTTGACATGATTGCCGAAACTCAACGATTACACTGGGCGCTGTGGTAGCGCTTCATTTGAGAATTAAGCTAAAAAAAGTCATTTTTTACCGTGGGACCATTCCTAGCCGTTAGCGCGCTTAAGAAATAGAGACAGTTTCAATTACTACATTTCACTGACTTTCTAACGGTGTCAGTCCGTTTGAGTTTCAACGGTTGGGTCACATATTCGTACCAACATGTAATTAGCGATATTTTTCTCATATTACTAGGTTGCATCGCATTTAAAAGTGAAACGATTGAATGTGGGACAAAATTGGACTGATTTTGGATTGTGATCATATAAATGTTATAAGTGAGACAAGTGGACTCCAAGAAATAACATTCTTCTTAATTTGACATGATTACCGGAACTCAGCGGTTACACTGGGCGCTGTAGTAACGCTTCATTTAAAAATTTAGATAAATAAGTCATTCTTTACTGTGGGACCAATCCTATCCGTTATCGCGCGCTGAAGAAATAGCGATAGTTTCAAAAACTACATTTCATTGACTTTGTAACGGTGTCAGTTCGTTTGAGTTGCAACGGTTGGGTCACATATTTGTACCGACATGTTTTTAGCGATATTTATCTGATATTACTAAGTTGCATCGCTTTTAGCAGTGAAACGATTGACTGTAGGATTTAATTGAACTAACTTTGGACTGTGACCTGATAAATGTGATAAATGAGACAATTGGAGTCCAAGAAATAACATTCTTCTTAATTTGACGTGATTGCCAGAACTCAGCGATTACACTGGGCGCTGTGGTAGCGCTTCATTTAAAAGTGTAGGTAAATAAGTCATTCTTTACTGTGGGACCAAACCTAACCGTTATCGGGCGCTGAAGAAATAGCGACAGTTTCAAAAACTACATTTAATTGACATTCTAACGGTATCAATCCACTTCAGTTACAACGTTTGCGTCACGTATTCGTACCAACATATATTTAGCGATATTTTTCTCATATTACTAGGTTGCATCGCTTTTAACAGTAAAACGATTGACTGTGGTACTAAATTGATCTGATTTAGGACTGTGACCTGATATATGTGATAAATGAGACAATTGGACTCAGAGAAATAACATTCTTCTTAATTTGACGTAATTGCCGGAGCTCAGCGATTACACTGGGCGCTGTGGTAGCGCTTCATTTAATAGTTTAGGTAAATAAGTCATTCTTTACTGTGGGACCAATCCTAGCCGTTATCGCGCGCTGAAGAAATAGCGACAGTTTCAAAAACTTCATTTCATTGACTTTCTAACGGTATCAATCCATTTCAGTTACAACAGTTGCGTCACATATTCGTACCGACATGTTTTTAGCGATATTTATCTGATATTACTAAGTTGCATCGCTTTTAGCAGTGAAACGATTGACTGTAGGACTTAATTGAACTAACTTTGGACTGTGACCTGATAAATGTGATAAATGAGACAATTGGACTCAGAGATATAACATTCTTCTTAATTTGACGTAATTGCCGGAACTCAGCGATTACACTGGGCGCTGTGGTAGCGCTTCATTTAATAGTTTAGGTAAATAAGTCATTCTTTACTGTGGGACCAATCCTAGCCGTTATCGCGCGCTGAAGAAATAGCGACAGTTTCAAAAACTACATTTCATTGACTTTCTAACGGTGTCAGTCCGTTAGAGTTACAACGGTTGGGTCACATATTCGTATCAACATGCATTTAGCGATATTTTTTTGATATTACTAGGTTGCATCGCTTTTAACAATGAAACGATTGACTGTGGGACTTAATTAAACAAACTTTGGACTGCGGATAATAAATGTGATAAATGAGAAAATTGGACTCCAAGAAATAACATTCTTCTCAGTTTGACATGATTGCCGGAACTCAGCGATTACACTGGGCGCTGTGGTAGCGCCTCATTTAAGAATTTAGATAAATAAGTCATTCTTTACTGTGGGACCAATCCTAGCCGTTATCGGGCGCTGAAGAAAGACCGACAGTTTCAAAAACTAAATTTCATTGTCTTTTTAACAGTGTCAGTCCGTTTGAGTTACAACGGTTGGGTCACACATTCGTACCAACTTGTATTTAGCGATATTTTTTTTGATATTACTAGGCTGCATCGCTTTTAACAATGAAACGATTGACTGTGGGACTTAATTGAACAAACTTTGGATGTGACCTTATAAATGTTATAAGTGAGATAAGTAGACTCCAAGAAATAGCATTCTTCTTAATTTGAAATGATTGCCGAAACTCAGCGATTGCACTGGACGCTGTGGTAGCGCTTCAACTAAAAATTAAGATAAAAAAGTCATTTTTTACTGCGGGACTAATCCTAGCCGTTATCGCGCGCTGAAGAAATAGCGACAGCGTCAAAAACTACATTTCACTGACTTTCAAACGGTGTTAGTCCGTTTGAGTTACACCGGTTCGGTCACATATTCGTAATAACATGTATTTAGCGATATTTTTTTTGATATTACTAGGTTGCATCGCTCTTAACAATGAAACGATTGACTGTGGGACTTAAATGAACAAACTTTGGATTGTGACCTAATAAATGTGTAAATGAGAAAGTTGGACTCCAAGAAATAACATTCTTCTCAATTTGACATGATTGCCGGAACTCAGCGATTACACTGGGCGCTGTGGTAGCGCTTCATTTAAGAATTTAGATAAATAAGTCATTCTTAACTGTGGGACTATTTCTAGCCGTTATCGCGCGCTGAAGAAATAGCGACAGTTTCAATAACTACATTTCATTGACTTTCTAAGAATATCAATCCGTTTGAGTAACAACGGTTGAGTCACATATTCGTACCAATATGTATTTCGTGATATTTCTTTCGGTACTGCTAGGTTTGTCTGGCTTTTAACAGTTAAACGATCGACTGTGGCACTTAATTGAACTGATTATGGACTGTGACCTTATAAATGTTAAAGTGAGACAATTGGACTCCAAGAAATAACATTCTTCCTAATTTGACATGATTGCCGAAACTCAGCGATTACACTGGGCGCTGTGGTAGCGCTTCATTTAAGAATTTAGATAAATAAGTCATTCTTTACTGTGGTACCAATCCTAGCCGTTATTGCACGCTGAAGAAATAGCGACAGTTTCAAAAACTACATTTCATTGGCTTTCTAATAGTATCAGTCCGTTTAAGTTACAACGGTTGAGTCACATATTCGTACCAACATGTATTTCGTGCTATTTTCCGGTAATACTAGGTTGTATGGCTTTTACCAGTGAAACGATTGACTGTGGGACTTAATTGAACTGATTATGAACTGTGACCTTAAAAATTTTATAAGTGAGACAAGTGGACTCCAAGAAATATCATTCTTCTTAGATTGAAATGATTGCCGAAATTTAGCGATTGCACTGGACGCTGTGGTAGCGCTTCAGTTAAAAATTTAGATAAATAAGTCATTCTTTACTGTGGGACCAATCCTAGCCGTTATCGGGCGCTGAAGAAAGAGCGACTGTTTCAAAAACTACATTTCATTGACTTTCTAACGGTATGAATCCACTTCAGTTACAATGTTTGCGTCACATATTCGTACCAACATGTGTTTAGCGATATTTTTCTGATACTACTAGATTGCATCGCTTTTAACAATGAAACGATTGACTGTGGGACTTAAATGAACAAACTTTGGATTGTGACCTAATAAATGTGTAAATGAGAAAGTTGGACTCCAAGAAATAACATTCTTCTCAATTTGACATGATTGCCGGAACTCAGCGATTACACTGGGCGCTGTGGTACCGCTACATTTAAAAATTTAGATAAATAAGTCATTCTTTACTGTGGGACCAATCCTAGCCGTTGTCGCGCGCTGAAGAATTATCGACAGTTTCAAAAACTACATTTCATTGACTTTCTAACGGTGTCAGTCCGTTTGAGTTACAACGGTTGGGTCACCTATTCGTACCAACATGTGTTAGCAATATTTTTCTGTTATTACTAGGTTGCATCGCTTTTAACAATGAAACGATTGACTGTGGGACTTAATTGAACTAACTTTGGACAGTGACCTGATAAATGTGATAAATGAGACAATTTGACTCCAAGAAATAACATTCTTCTTAATTTGACATGATTGCCGAAACTCAGCGATTACATTGGGCGCTGTGGTAGCGCTTCATTTAAAAGTTTAGGTAAATAAGTCATTCTTTACTGTGGGACCAATCCTAGCCGTTATCGCGCGCTGAAGAAATAGCGACAGTTTCAAAAACTACATTTCATTGGCTTTCTAACAGTATCAATCCGTTTGAGTTACAACGGTTGAGTCACATATTCGTACCAACATGTATTCGTGCTGTTTTCCGGTATTACTAGGTTGTATGGCTTTTACCAGTGAAACGACTGACTGTGGGACTTAATTGAACTGATTATGGATTGTGACCTTAAAAATGTTGTTAGTGAGACAAGCGGACTCCAAGAAATAACATTCCTTTTAATTTGACATGATTGCCAGAACTCAGCGATTACTTTGGGCACTGTGGTAGCGCTTTATTTAAGAATTTAGATAAATAAGTCATTCTTTACTGTGGGACCAATCCTAGCCGTTATCGCGCGCTGAAGAAATAGCGACAGTTTCAAAAGCTACATTTCATTGGCTTTCTAACAGTATCAATCCGTTTGAGTTACAACGGTTGAGTCACATATTCGTACCACCATGTATTCGTGCTATTTACCGGTTTTACTAGGTTGTATGGCTTTTACCAGTGAAACGATTGACTGTGGGACTTAATTGAACTGATTATGGATTGTGACCTTAGAAATGTTATTAGTGAGACAAGCGGACTCCAAGAAATAACATTCCTTTCAATTTGACATGATTGCCGGAACTCAGCGATTACACTGGGCGCTGTGGTAGCGCTTCATTTAAGAATTTAGATAAATAAGTCATTCTTAACTGTGGGACCAATTCTAGCCGTTATCGCGCGCTGAAGAAATAGCGACAGTTTCAAAAACTACATTTCATTGACTTTCTAAGAATATTAATCCGTTTGAGTAACAACGGTTGAGTCACATATTCGTACCAATATGTATTTCGTGATATTTTTTTCGGTACTGCTAGGTTTGTATGGCTTTTAACAGTGAAACGATCGACTGTGGCACTTAATTGAACTGATTATGGGCTGTGACCTTATAAATGTTAAAGTGAGACAATTGGACTCCAAGAAATAACATTCTTCCTAATTTGACATGATTGCCGAAACTCAGCGATTACGCTGGGTGCTGTGGCAGCGCTTCAATTAAAAATTTAGATAAAAAAGACATTCTTTACTGTGGGGCCAATCTTAGCCGTTATTGCGCGTTAAAGAATTAGTGACAGTTTCAAAAACTACATTTCATTGACTTTCTAAGAATATTAATCCGTTTGAGTAACAACGGTTGAGTCACATATTCGTACCAATATGTATTTCGTGATATTTTTTTCGGTACTGCTAGGTTTGTATGGCTTTTAACAGTTAAACGATCGACTGTGGCACTTAATTGAACTGATTATGGACTGGGACCTTATAAATGTTAAAGTGAGACAATTGGACTCCAAGAAATAACATTCTTCCTAATTTGACATGATTGCCGAAACTCAGCGATTACACTGGGCGCTGTGGTAGCGCTTCATTTATGAATTTAGATAAATAAGTCATTCTTTACTGTGGTACCAATCCTAGCCGTTATTGCACGCTGAAAAAATAGCGACAGTTTCAAAAACTACATTTCATTGGCTTTCTAATAGTATCAGTCCGTTTATGTTACAACGGTTGAGTCACATATTCGTACCAACATGTATTTCGTGCTATTTTCCGGTAATACTAGGTTGTATGGCTTTTACCAGTGAAACGATTGACTGTGGGACTTAATTGAACTGATTATGAACTGTGACCTTAAAAAAGTTATAAGTGAGACAAGTGGACTCCAAGAAATATCATTCTTCTTAGATTGAAATGATTGCCGAAATTTAGCGATTGCACTGGACGCTGTGGTAGCGCTTCAGTTAAAAATTTAGATAAATAAGTCATTCTTTACTGTGGGACCAATCCTAGCCGTTATCGGGCGCTGAAGAAAGAGCGACTGTTTCAAAAACTACATTTCATTGACTTTCTAACGGTATGAATCCACTTCAGTTACAATGTTTGCGTCACATATTCGTACCAACATGTGTTTAGCGATGTTTTTCTGATACTACTAGATTGCATCGCTTTTAACAATGAAACGATGGACTGTGGGACTTAATTGAACTACCTTTGGACTGTGACCTGATAAATGTGATAAATGAGACAATTGGATTCCAAGAAATACATTCTTCTTAATTTGACGGGATTGCCGGAACTCAGCGATTACACGGGGCGCTGTGGTACCGCTACATTTAAAAATTTAGATAAATAAGTCATTCTTTACTGTGGGATCAATCCTAGCCGTTGTCGCGCGCTGAAGAATTATTGACAGTTTCAAAAACTACATTTCATTGACTTTCTAACGGTGTCAGTCCGTTTGAGTTATAACGGTTGGGTCACCTATTCGTACCAACATGTGTTAGCAATATTTTTCTGTTATTACGAGGTTGCATCGCTTTTAACAATGAAACGATTGACTGTGGGACTTAATTGAACTAACTTTGGACAGTGACCTGATAAATGTGATAAATGAGACAATTTGACTCCAAGAAATAACATTCTTCTTAATTTGACATGATTGCCGAAACTCAGCGATTACACTGGGCGCTTTGGTAGCGCTTCATTTAAAAGTTTAGGTAAATAAGTCATTCTTTACTGTGGGACCAATCCTAGCCGTTATCGCGTGCTGAAGAAATAGCGACAGTTTCAAAAACTACATTTCATTGACTTTCCAACGGTGTCAATCCACTTCGGTTACAACGGTTGGGTCACCTATTCGTACCAACATGTATTTAACGATATTTTTCTGTTATTACTAGGTTGCATCGCTTTTAACAATGAAACGATTGACTGTGGGACTAAATTGAACAAACTTTGGACTATGACCTAATAAATGTGATAAATGAGAAAATTGGACTCTAAGAAATAACATTCTTCCCAATTTGACATGATTGCCGAAACTCAGCGGTTACACTGGGCGCTGTGGTAGCGCTTCATTTAAGAATTTAGATAAATAAGTCATGCTTTACTGTGGGACCAATCCTAGCCGTTATCGCGCGCTGAAGAAATAGCGACAGTTTCAAAAACTACATTTCATTGGCTTTCTAACAGTATCAATCCGTTTGAGTTACAACGGTTGAGTCACATATTCGTACCAACATGTATTCGTGCTGTTTTCCGGTATTACTAGGTTGTATGGCTTTTACCAGTGAAACGACTGACTGTGGGACTTAATTGAACTGATTATGGATTGTGACCTTAAAAATGTTGTTAGTGAGACAAGCGGACTCCAAGAAATAACATTCCTTTTAATTTGACATGATTGCCAGAACTCAGCGATTACATTGGGCACTGTGGTAGCGCTTCATTTAAGAATTTAGATAAATAAGTCATTCTTTACTGTGGGACCAATCCTAGCCGTTATCGCGCGCTGAAGAAATAGCGACAGTTTCAAAAGCTACATTTCATTGGCTTTCTAACAGTATCAATCCGTTTGAGTTACAACGGTTGAGTCACATATTCGTACCAACATGTATTCGTGCTATTTACCGGTTTTACTAGGTTGTATGGCTTTTACCAGTGAAACGATTGACTGTGGGACTTAATTGAACTGATTATGGATTGTGACCTTAGAAATGTTATTAGTGAGACAAGCGGACTCCAAGAAATAACATTCCTTTCAATTTGACATGATTGCCGGAACTCAGCGATTACACTGGGCGCTGTGGTAGCGCTTCATTTAAGAATTTAGATAAATAAGTCATTCTTAACTGTGGGACCAATTCTAGCCGTTATCGCGCGCTGAAGAAATAGCGACAGTTTCAAAAACTACATTTCATTGACTTTCTAAGAATATCAATCCGTTTGAGTAACAACGGTTGAGTCACATATTCGTACCAATATGTATTTCGTGATATTTTTTTCGGTACTGCTAGGTTTGTATGGCTTTTAACAGTGAAACGATCGACTGTGGCACTTAATTGAACTGATTATGGACTGTGACCTTATAAATGTTAAAGTGAGACAATTGGACTCCAAGAAATAACATTCTTCCTAATTTGACATGATTGCCGAAACTCAGCGATTACGCTGGGTGCCGTGGCAGCGCTTCAATTAAAAATTTAGATAAAAAAGACATTCTTTACTGTGGGGCCAATCTTAGCTGTTATTGCGCGTTGAAGAATTAGTGACAGTTTCAAAAACTGCATTTCATTGACTTTTTAACGGTGTCAGTCCTTTTGAGTTACAACGGTTGGGTCACCTATTCGTACCAACATGTGTTTAGCGATATTTTTCTGATACTACTAGGTTGCATCGTTTTTAACAATGAAACGATTGACTGTGGGACTTAATTGAACTACCTTTGGACTGTGACCTGATAAATGTGATAAATGAGACAATTGGACTACAAGAAATACATTCTTCTTAATTTGACGGGATTGCCGGAACTCAGCGATTACACGGGGCGCTGTGGTACTGCTACATTTAAAAACTTAGATAAATAAGTCATTCTTTACTGTGGGACCAATCCTTGCCGTTATCGCGCGCTGAAGAATTATCGACAGTTTCAAAAACTACATTTCATTGACTTTCTAACGGTGTCAGTCCGTTTGAGTTACAACGGTTGGGTCACCTATTCGTACCAACATGTGTTAGCAATATTTTTCTGTTATTACTAGGTTGCATAGCTTTTAACAATGAAACGATTGACTGTGGGACTTAATTGAACTAACTTTGGCCTGTGACCTGATATATGTGATAAATGAGACAATTGGACTCTAAGAAATAACATTCTTCTTAATTTGACGGGATTTCCGAAACTCAGCGATTACACTGGGCGCTGCGGTAGTGCTTTAATTAAAAATTAAGATAAAAAAAGTCATTCTTTACTGTGGGGCCAATCTTAGCCGTTATCGCGCGTTGAAGAATTAGTGACAGTTTCAAAAACTGCATTTCATTGACTTTTTAACGGTGTCAGTCCTTTTGAGTTACAACGGTTGGGTCACCTATTCGTACCAACATGTGTTTAGCGATATTTTTCTGATACTACTAGGTTGCATCGCTTTTAACAATGAAACGATGGACTGTGGGACTTAATTGAACTACCTTTGGACTGTGACCTGATAAATGTGATAAATGAAACAATTGGACTCCAAGAAATACATTCTTCTTAATTTGACGGGATTGCCGGAACTCAGAGATTACACGGGGCGCTGTGGTACCGCTACATTTAAAAATTTAGATAAATAAGTCATTCTTTACTGTGGGACCAATCCTAGCCGTTGTCGCGCGCTGAAGAATTATCGACAGTTTCAAAAACTACATTTCATTGACTTTCTAACGGTGTCAGTCCGTTTGAGTTACAACGGTTGGGTCACCTATTCGTACCAACATGTGTTAGCAATATTTTTCTGTTATTACTAGGTTGCATAGCTTTTAACAATGAAACGATTGACTGTGGGACTTAATTGAACTAACTTTGGCCTGTGACCTGATATATGTGATAAATGAGAAAATTGGACTCTAAGAAATAACATTCTTCTTAATTTGACGGGATTTCCGAAACTCAGCGATTACACTGGGCGCTGCGGTAGCGCCTTAATTAAAAATTAAGATAAAAAAGTCATTCTTTACTGTGGGGCCAATCTTAGCCGTTATCGCGCGTTGAAGAATTAGTGACAGTTTCAAAAACTGCATTTCATTGACTTTTTAACGGTGTCAGTCCTTTTGAGTTACAACGGTTGGGTCACCTATTCGTACCAACATGTGTTTAGCGATATTTTTCTGATACTACTAGGTTGCATCGCTTTTAACAATGAAACGATGGACTGTGGGACTTAATTGAACTACCTTTGGACTGTGACCTGATAAATGTGATAAATGAGACAATTGGACTCCAAGAAATACATTCTTCTTAATTTGACGGGATTGCCGGAACTCAGCGATTACACGGGGCGCTGTGGTACCGCTACATTTAAAAATTTAGATAAATAAGTCATTCTTTACTGTGGGACCAATCCTAGCCGTTGTCGCGCGCTGAAGAATTATCGACAGTTTCAAAAACTACATTTCATTGACTTTCTAACGGTGTCAGTCCGTTTGAGTTACAACGGTTGGGTCACCTATTCGTACAAACATGTGTTAGCAATATTTTTCTGTTATTACTAGGTTGCATCGCTTTTAACAATGAAACGATTGATTGCGGGACTTAATTGAACTAACTTTGGACAGTGACCTGATAAATGTGATAAATGAGACAATTTGACTCCAAGAAATAACATTCTTCTTAATTTGACATGATTGCCGAAACTCAGCGATTACACTGGGCGCTGTGGCAGCACTTCATTTAAAAGTTTAGGTAAATAAGTCATTCTTTACTGTGGGACCAATCCTAGCCGTTATCGCGCGCTGAAGAAATAGCGACAGTTTCAAAAACTACATTTCATTGACTTTCCAACGGTATCAATCCACTTCAGTTACAACGGTTGGGTCACCTATTCGTACCAACATGTATTTAACGATATTTTTCTGTTATTACTAGGTTGCATCGCTTTTAACAATGAAGCGATTGACTGTGGGACTTAATTGAACTAACTTTGGACTATGACCTGATATATGTGATAAATGAGACAATTGCACTCTAAGAAATAACAGTCTTCTTAATTTGACGGGATTTCCGAAACTCAGCGATTACACTGGACGCTGTGGTAGCGCTTCATTTAAGAATTTAGATAAATAAGTCATTCTTTACTGTGGTACCAATCCTAGCCGTTATTGCACGCTCAAGAAATAGCGACAGTCTCAAAAACTACATTTCATTGGCTTTCTAATAGTATCAGTCCGTTTAAGTTACAACGGTTGAGTCACATATTCGTACCAACATGTATTTCGTGCTATTTTCCGGTAATACTAGGTTGTATGGCTTTTACCAGTGAAACGATTGACTGTGGGACTTAATTGAACTGATTATCAACTGTGACCTTAAAAATGTTATAAGTGAGACAAGTGGACTCCAAGAAATATCATTCTTCTTAGATGGAAATGATTGCCGAAATTTAGCGATTGCACTGGACGCTGTGCTAGCGCTTTAGTTAAAAATTTAGATAAATAAGTCATTCTTTACTGTGGGACCAATCCTAGCCGTTATCGGGCGCTGAAGAAAGAGCGACTGTTTCAAAAACTACATTTCATTGACTTTCTAACGGTATCAATCCACTTCAGTTACAATGTTTGCGTCACATATTCGTACCAACATGTATTTGGCGATATTTTTCTCATATTACTAGGTTGCATCGCTTTTAACAGTGAAACGATTGACTGTGGGACTAAATTGGACTGATTTTGGACTGTGATCATATAAATGTTATAAGTGAGACAAGTTGACTCCAAGAAATAACATTCTTCTTAATTTGACATGATTACCGGAACTCAGCGATTACACTGGGCGCTGTAGTAACGCTTCACTTAAAAATTTAGATAAATAAGTCATTTTTTACTGTGGGATCAATCCTATCCGTTATCGCGCGCTGAAGAAATAGCGATAGTTTCAAAAACTACATTTCATTGACTTTGTAACGGTGTCAGTTCGTTTGAGTTGCAACGGTTGGGTCACATATTTGTACCGACATGTTTTTAGCGATATTTATCTGATATTACTAAGTTGCATCGCTTTTAGCAGTGAAACGATTGACTGTAGGACTTAGTTGAACTAAATTTGGACTGTGACCTGATAAATGTGATAAATGAGAAAATTGGAGTCCAAGAAATAACATTCTTCTTAATTTGACGTGATTGCCGGAGCTCAGCGATTACACTGGGCGCTGTGGTAGCGCTTCATTTAAAAGTTTAGGTAAATAAGTCATTCTTTACTGTGGGACCAATCCTAACCGTTATCGCGCGCTGAAGAAATAGCGACAGTTTCAAAAACTTCATTTCATTGACTTTCTAACGGTATCAATCCATTTCAGTTAAAACAGTTGCGTCACATATTCGTACCGACATGTTTTTAGCGATATTTATCTGATATTACTAAGTTGCATCGCTTTTAGCAGTGAAACGATTGACTGTAGGACTTAATTGAACTAACTTTGGACTGTGACCTGATAAATGTGATAAATGAGACAATTGAACTCAGAGAAATAACATTCTTCTTAATTTGACGTAATTGCAGGAACTCAGCGATTACACTGGGCGCTGTGGTAGCGCTTCATTTAAAAGTTTAGGTAAATAAGTCATTCTTTACTGTGGGACCAATCCTAACCGTTATCGCGCGCTCAAGAAATAGCGACAGTTTCAAAAACTACATTTCATTGACTTTCTAACGGTGTCAGTCCGTTAGAGTTACAACGGTTGGGTCACATATTCGTATCAACATGTATTTAGCGATATTTTTTTGATATTACTAGGTTGCATCGCTTTTAACAATGAAACGATTGACTGTGGGACTTAATTAAACAAACTTTGGACTGCGGATAATAAATGTGATAAATGAGAAAATTGGACTCCAAGAAATAACATTCTTCTCAGTTTGACATGATTGCCGGAACTCAGCGATTACACTGGGCGCTGTGGTAGCGCCTCATTTAAGAATTTAGATAAATAAGTCATTCTTTACTGTGGGACCAATCCTAGCCGTTATCGGGCGCTGAAGAAAGAGCGACAGTTTCAAAAACTATATTTCCTTGTCTTTTTAACAGTGTCAGTCCGTTTGAGTTACAACGGTTGTGTCACACATTCGTACCAACATGTACTTAGCGATATTTTTTTTGATATTACTAGGCTGCATCGCTTTTAACAATGAAACGATTGACTGTGGGACTTAATTGAACAAACTTTGGACTGTGACCTAATAAATGTGATAAATGAGAAAATTGAACTCCAAGAAATAACATTCTTCTCAATTTGACATGATTGGCGGAACTCAGCGATTACACTGGGCGCTGTGGTAGCGCCTCATTTAAAAATTTAGATAAATAAGTCAATTTTTACTGTGAGACCAATCCTAGCCGTTATCGCCCGTTAAGAAATAGCGACAGTTTCAAAAACTACATTTCATTGACTTTCTAACGGTATCAATCCACTTTAGTTACAACGGTTGCGTCACATATTCCGACTAACATGTATTTAGCGATATTTTTCTCATATTACTAAGTTGCATCGCTTTTAACAGTGAAACGATTGACTGTGGGACTTAATTGAACTGATTATGAACTGTGACCTTAAAAATGTTATAAGTGAGACAAGTGGACTCCAAGAAATATCATTCTTCTTAGATGGAAATGATTGCCGAAATTTAGCGATTGCACTGGACGCTGTGCTAGCGCTTCAGTTAAAAATTTAGATAAATAAGTCATTCTTTACTGTGGGACCAATCCTAGCCGTTATCGGGCGCTGAAGAAAGAGCGACTGTTTCAAAAACTACATTTCATTGACTTTCTAACGGTATCAATCCACTTCAGTTACAATGTTTGCGTCACATATTCGTACCAACATGTAATTGGCGATATTTTTCTCATATTACTAGGTTGCATCGCTTTTAACAGTGAAACGATTGACTGTGGGACTAAATTGGACTGATTTTGGACTGTGATCATATAAATGTTATAAGTGAGACAAGTTGACTCCAAGAAATAACATTCTTCTTAATTTGACATGATTACCGGAACTCAGCGATTACACTGGGCGCTGTAGTAACGCTTCATTTAAAAATTTAGATAAATAAGTCATTCTTTACTGTGGGATCAATCCTATCCGTTATCGCGCGCTGAAGAAATAGCGATAGTTTCAAAAACTACATTTCATTGACTTTGTAACGGTGTCAGTTCGTTTGAGTTGCAACGGTTGGGTCACATATTTGTACCGACATGTTTTTAGCGATATTTATCTGATATTACTAAGTTGCATCGCTTTTAGCAGTGAAACGATTGACTGTAGGACTTAGTTGAACTAACTTTGGACTGTGACCTGATAAATGTGATAAATGAGACAATTGGAGTCCAAGAAATAACATTCTTCTTAATTTGACGTGATTGCCGGAGCTCAGCGATGACACTGGGCGCTGTGGTAGCGCTTCATTTAAAAGTTTAGGTAAATAAGTCATTCTTTACTGTGGGACCAATCCTAACCGTTATCGCGCGCTGAAGAAATAGCGACAGTTTCGAAAACTTCATTTCATTGACTTTCTAACGGTATCAATCCATTTCAGTTAAAACAGTTGCGTCACATATTCGTACCGACATGTTTTTAGCGATATTTATCTGATATTACTAAGTTGCATCGCTTTTAGCAGTGAAACGATTGACTGTAGGACTTAATTGAACTAACTTTGGACTGTGACCTGATAAATGTGATAAATGAGACAATTGGACTCAGAGAAATAACATTCTTCTTAATTTGACGTAATTGCCGGAACTCAGCGATTACACTGGGCGCTGTGGTAGCGCCTCATTTAAAAATTTAGATAAATAAGTCAATTTTTACTGTGAGACCAATCCTAGCCGTTATCGCGCGTTAAGAAATAGCGACAGTTTCAAAAACTACATTTCATTGACTTTCTAACGGTATCAATCCACTTTAGTTACAACGGTTGCGTCACATATTCCGACTAACATGTATTTAGCGATATTTTTCTCATATTACTAAGTTGCATCGCTTTTAACAGTGAAACGATTGACTGTGGTATTAAATTGAACTGATTTTGGACTGTGACCTTATAAATGTTATAAGTGAGATAAGTAGACTCCAAGAAATAGCATTCTTCTTAATTTGAAATGATTGCCGAAACTCAGCGATTGCACTGGACGCTGTGGTAGCGCTTCAACTAAAAATTAAGATAAAAAAGTCATTTTTTACTACAGGACTAATCCTAGCCGTTATCGCGCGCTGAAGAAATAGCGACAGCGTCAAAAACTACATTTCACTGACTTTCAAACGGTGTTAGTCCGTTTGAGTTACACCGGTTCGGTCACATATTCGTACCAACATGTATTTAGCGATATTTGTTTTGATATTACTAGGTTGCATCGCTCTTAACAATGAAACGATTGACTCTGGGACTTAAATGAACAAACTTTGGATTGTGACCTAATAAATGTGTAAATGAGAAAGTTGGACTCCAAGAAATAACATTCTTCTCATTTTGACATGATTGCCGGAACTCAGCGATTACACTGGGCGCTGTGATAGTGCTTCCTTTAAGAAGTTAGATAAATAAGTCATTCTTAACTGTGGGACCAATCCTAGCCGTTATCGCGCGCTGAAGAAATAGCGACAGTTTCAAAAACTACATTTCATTGACTTTCTAAGAGTATCAATCCGTTTGAGTTACAACGGTTGAGTCACCGATTCGTACCAACATGTATTTCGTGATATTTCTCCGGTACTACTAGGTTGTATGGCTTTTAACAGTGAAACGACTGACTGTGGGACTTAATTGAACTGATTATGGACTGTGACCTTATAAATGTTAAAGTGAGACAATTGGACTCCAAGAAATAACATTCTTCCTAAATTGACATGATTGCCGAAACTCAATGAATACACTGGGCGCTGTGGTAGCGCTTCAATTAAGAATTAAGATAAAAAAAGTCATTTTTTTCTGAGGGACCAATCCTAGCCGTTATCGCTCGCTGAAGAATTAGCGACAGTTTCAAAAACTACATTTCATTGTCTTTCTAACAGTGTCAGTCCGTTTGAGTTACAACGGTTGCGTCACATATTCGTACCAACATGTATTTAGCGATATTTTTTTGATATTACTAGGTTGCATCGCTCTTAACAATGAAACGATTGACTGTGGGACTTAAATGAACAAACTTTGGACTGTGACCTAATAAATGTGTAAATGAGAAAGTTGGACTCCAAGAAATAACATTCTTCTCAATTTGACATGATTGCCGGAACTCAGCGATTACACTGGGCGCTGTGATAGTGCTTCCTTTAAGAAGTTAGGTAAATAAGTCATTCTTAACTGTGGGACCAATCCTAGCCGTTTTCGCGCGCTGAAGAAATAGCGACAGTTTCAAAAACTACATTTCATTGACTTTCTAAGAGTATCAATCCGTTTGAGTTTCAACGGTTGAGTCACATATTCGTACCAACATGTATTTCGTGATATTTCTCCGGTACTACTAGCTTGTATGGCTTTTAACAGTGAAACGATTGACTGTGGGACTTAATTGAACTGATTATGGACTGTGACCTTATAAATGTTAAAGTGAGACAATTGGACTCCAAGAAATAACATTCTTCCTAAATTGAAATGATTGCCAAAACTCAATGAATACACTGGGCGCTGTGGTAGCGCTTCAATTAAGAATTAAGATAAAAAAAGTCATTTTTTTCTAAGGGACAAATCCTAGCCGTTATCGCGCGCTGAAGAATTAGCGACAGTTTCAAAAACTACATTTCATTGTCTTTCTAACAGTGTCAGTCCGTTTGAGTTACAACGGTTGGGTCACATATTCGTACCAAGATGTATTTAGCGATATTTTTTTGATATTACTAGGTTGCATCGCTCTTAACAATGAAACTATTGACTGTGGGACTTTATTGAACAAACTTTGGACTATGACCTAATAAATGTGATAAATGTGAAAATTGGGCTCCA
This sequence comes from Hydractinia symbiolongicarpus, assembly GCF_029227915.1. Lineage (NCBI taxonomy): Eukaryota > Metazoa > Cnidaria > Hydrozoa > Anthoathecata > Hydractiniidae > Hydractinia > Hydractinia symbiolongicarpus. The sequence continues at coordinate 242,169 of NC_079880.1, forward strand.
AGAATTAACATTCTTCTCAACTTGACATGATTGCCGAAACTCAGCGATCACACTAGGCGCTGTGGTAGCGCTTCATTTAAGACTTTAGATAAAGAAGTCATTCTTTACTGTGGGACCAATCCTAGCCGTTATCGCGCGCTGAAGAAATAGCGACAGTTTCAAAAACTACATTTCAATGGCTTTCTAACAGTATCAATCCATTTGAGTTACAACGGTTGAGTCACATATTCGTACCAACATGTATTTCGTGCTATTTTCCGGTATTACTAGGTTGTATGGCTTCTACCAGTGAAACGATTCCCTGTGGGACTTAGTTGAACTGATTATGGACTGTGACCTTAAAAATTTTATAACTGAGGCAAGCGTACTCCAAGAAATGACATTCTTTTTAATTTGACATGATTGCCGGAATTCAGCGATTACACTGGGCGCGGTGGTAGCGCTTCATTTAAGAATTTTGATAAATGAGTCATTCTTAACTGTGGGACCAATCCTAGCCGTTATCGCGCGCTGAAGAAATAGCGACAGTTTCAAGAACTACATTTCATTGACTTTCTAAGAGTATCGATTCGTTTAAGTTACAACAGTTGAGTCACATATTCGTACCAACATGTATTTCGTGATATTTTTCCGGTACTACTAGGTTGTATGGATTTTAACAGTGAAACGATTGACTGTGGGACTTAATTGAGCTGATAATGGACTGTGACCTTATAAATGTTAAAGTGAGACAATTGGACTCCTAGAAATAACACTCTTCCTAATTTGACATGATTGCCGAAACTCAGCGATTACACTGGGCGCTGTGGTAGCGCTTCAATTAAAAATTAAGATAAAAAAGTCATTCTTTACTCTGGGACCAATCTTGGCCGTTATCGCGCGCTGAAGAAATATCGACAGTTTCAAAAACTAAATTTCATTGACTTTCTAACGGTGTCAGTCCGTTTGAGTTACAACGGTTGGGTCACATGTTCGTACCAACATGTATTTAGCGATATTTTTTTGATATTACTAGGTTGCATCGCTCTTAACAATGAAATGATTGACTGTGGGACTTAATTGAACAAACTTTGGACTGTGACCTAATAAATGTGATAAATGAGAAAATTGGACTCCAAGAAATAACATTCTTCTCAATTTGACTTGATTGCCGGAACTCAGCGATTACATTGGGCACTGTGGTAGCGCTTCATTTAAGAATTTAGATAAATAAGTCATTCTTTACTGTGGGACCAATCCTAGCCGTTATCGCGCGCTGAAGAAATAGCAACAGTTTCAAAAGCTACATTTCATTGGCTTTCTAACAATATCAATCCGTTTGAGTTACAACGGTTGAGTCACATATTCGTACCAATATGTATTCGTGCTATTTACCGGTTTTACTAGGTTGTATGGCTTTTACCAGTGAAACGATTGACTGTGGGACTTAATTGAACTGATTATGGATTGTGACCTTAGAAATGTTATTAGTGAGACAAGCGGACTCCAAGAAATAACATTCCTTTCAATTTGACATGATTGCCGGAACTCAGCGATTACACTGGGCGCTGTGGTAGCGCTTCATTTAAGAATTTAGATAAATAAGTCATTCTTAACTGTGGGACCAATTCTAGCCGTTATCGCGCGCTGAAGAAATAGCGACAGTTTCAAAAACTACATTTCATTGACTTTCTAAGAATATCAATCCGTTTGAGTAACAACGATTGAGTCACATATTCGTACCAATATGTATTTCGTGATATTTTTTTCGGTACTGCTAGGTTTGTATGGCTTTTAACAGTGAAACGATCGACTGTGGCACTTAATTGAACTGATTATGGACTGTGACCTTATAAATGTTAAAGTGAGACAATTGGACTCCAAGAAATAACATTCTTCCTAATTTGACATGATTGCCGAAACTCAGCGATTACGCTGGGTGCCGTGGCAGCGCTTCAATTAAAAATTTAGATAAAAAAGACATTCTTTACTGTGGGGCCAATCTTAGCCGTTATTGCGCGTTGAAGAATTAGTGACAGTTTCAAAAACTGCATTCCATTGACTTTTTAACGGTGTCAGTCCTTTTGAGTTACAACGGTTGGGTCACCTATTCGTACCAACATGTGTTTAGCGATATTTTTCTGATACTACTAGGTTGCATCGTTTTTAACAATGAAACGATTGACTGTGGGACTTAATTGAACTACCTTTGGACTGTGACCTGATAAATGTGATAAATGAGACAATTGGACTACAAGAAATACATTCTTCTTAATTTGACGGGATTGCCGGAACTCAGCGATTACACGGGGCGCTGTGGTACTGCTACATTTAAAAACTTAGATAAATAAGTCATTCTTTACTGTGGGACCAATCCTAGCCGTTATCGCGCGCTGAAGAATTATCGACAGTTTCAAAAACTACATTTCATTGACTTTCGAACGGTGTCAGTCCGTTTGAGTTACAACGGTTGGGTCACCTATTCGTACCAACATGTGTTAGCAATATTTTTCTGTTATTACTAGGTTGCATAGCTTTTAACAATGAAACGATTGACTGTGGGACTTAATTGAACTAACTTTGGCCTGTGACCTGATATATGTGATAAATGAGACAATTGGACTCTAAGAAATAACATTCTTCTTAATTTGACGGGATTTCCGAAACTCAGCGATTACACTGGGCGCTGCGGTAGCGCTTTAATTAAAAATTAAGATAAAAAAGTCATTCTTTACTGTGGGGCCAATCTTAGCCGTTATCGCGCGTTGAAGATTTAGTGACAGTTTCAAAAACTGCATTTCATTGACTTTTTAACGGTGTCAGTCGTTTTGAGTTACAACGGTTGGGTCACCTATTCGTACCAACATGTGTTTAGCGATATTTTTCTGATACTACTAGTTTGCATCGCTTTTAACAATGAAACGATGGACTGTGGGACTTAATTGAACTACCTTTGGACTGTGACCTGATAAATGTGATAAATGAGACAATTGGACTCCAAGAAATACATTCTTCTTAATTTGACGGGTTTGCCGGAACTCAGCGATTACACGGGGCGCTGTGGTACCGCTACATTTAAAAATTTAGATAAATAAGTCATTCTTTACTGTGGGACCAATCCTAGCCGTTGTCGCGCGCTGAAGAATTATCGACAGTTTCAAAAACTACATTTCATTGACTTTCTAACGGTGTCAGTCCGTTTGAGTTACAACGGTTGGGTCACCTATTCGTACCAACATGTGTTAGCAATATTTTTCTGTTATTACTAGGTTGCATAGCTTTTAACAATGAAACGATTGACTGTGGGACTTAATTGAACTAACTTTGGCCTGTGACCTGATATATGTGATAAATGAGACAATTGCACTCTAAGAAATAACATTCTTCTTAATTTGACGGGATTTCCGAAACTCAGCGATTACACTGGGCGCTGTGGTAGCGCTTCATTTAAGAATTTAAATAAATAAGTCATTCTTTACTGTGGTACCAATCCTAGCCGTTATTGCACGCTGAAGAAATAGCGACAGTTTCAAAAACTACATTTCATTGGCTTTCTAATAGTATCAGTCCGTTTAAGTTACAACGGTTGAGTCACATATTCGTACCAACATGTATTTCGTCTTATTTTCCGGTAATACTAGGTTGTATGGCTTTTACCAGTGAAACGATTGACTGTGGGACTTAATTGAACTGATTATGAACTGTGACCTTAAAAATGTTATAAGTGAGACAAGTGGACTCCAAGAAATATCATTCTTCTTAGATGGAAATGATTGCCGAAATTTAGCGATTGCACTGGACGCTGTGCTAGCGCTTCAGTTAAAAATTTAGATAAATAAGTCATTCTTTACTGTGGGACCAATCCTAGCCGTTATCGGGCGCTGAAGAAAGAGCGACTGTTTCAAAAACAACAATTCATTGACTTTCTAACGGTATCAATCCACTTCAGTTACAATGTTTGCGTCACATATTCGTACCAACATGTATTTGGCGATATTTTTCTCATATTACTAGGTTGCATCGCTTTTAACAGTGAAACGATTGGCTGTGGGACTAAATTGGACTGATTTTGGACTGTGATCATATAAATGTTATAAGTGAGACAAGTTGACTCCAAGAAATAACATTCTTCTTAATTTGACATGATTACCGGAACTCAGCGATTACACTGGGCGCTGTAGTAACGCTTCATTTAAAAATTTAGATAAATAAGTCATTCTTTACTGTGGGATCAATCCTATCCGTTATCGCGCGCTGAAAAAATAGCGATAGTTTCAAAAACTACATTTCATTGACTTTGTAACGGTGTCAGTTCGTTTGAGTTGCAACGGTTGGGTCACATATTTGTACCGACATGTTTTTAGCGATATTTATCTGATATTACTAAGTTGCATCGCTTTTAGCAGTGAAACGATTGACTGTAGGACTTAATTGAACTAACTTTGGACTGTGACCTGATAAATGTGATAAATGAGACAATTGGAGTCCAAGAAATAACATTCTTCTTAATTTGACGTGATTGCCGGAGCTCAGCGATTACACTGGGCGCTGTGGTAGCGCTTCATTTAAAAGTTTAGGTAAATAAGTCATTCTTTACTGTGGGACCAATCCTAACCGTTATCGCGCGCTGAAGAAATAGCGACAGTTTCAAAAACTTCATTTCATTGACTTTCTAACGGTATCAATCCATTTCAGTTACAACAGTTGCGTCACATATTCGTACCGACATGTTTTTAGCGATATTTATCTGATATTACTAAGTTGCATCGCTTTTAACAATGAAACGATTGACTGTGGGACTTAATTGAACTAACTTTGGCCTGTGACCTGATATATGTGATAAATGAGACAATTGGACTCTAAGAAATAACATTCTTCTTAATTTGACGGGATTTCCGAAACACAGCGATTACACTGGGCGCTGCGGTAGCGCTTTAATTAAAAATTAAGATAAAAAAGTCATTCTTTACTGTGGGGCCAATCTTAGCCGTTATCGCGCGTTGAAGAATTAGTGACAGTTTCAAAAACTGCATTTCATTGACTTTTTAACGGTGTCAGTCCTTTTGAGTTACAACGGTTGGGTCACCTATTCGTACCAACATGTGTTTAGCGATATTTTTCTGATACTACTAGTTTGCATCGCTTTTAACAATGAAACGATGGACTGTGGGACTTAATTGAACTACCTTTGGACTGTGACCTGATAAATGTGATAAATGAGACAATTGGACTCCAAGAAATACATTCTTCTTAATTTGACGGGTTTGCCGGAACTCAGCGATTACACGGGGCGCTGTGGTACCGCTACATTTAAAAATTTAGATAAATAAGTCATTCTTTACTGTGGGACCAATCCTAGCCGTTGTCGCGCGCTGAAGAATTATCGACAGTTTCAAAAACTACATTTCATTGACTTTCTAACGGTGTCAGTCCGTTTGAGTTACAACGGTTGGGTCACCTATTCGTACCAACATGTGTTAGCAATATTTTTCTGTTATTACTAGGTTGCATAGCTTTTAACAATGAAACGATTGACTGTGGGACTTAATTGAACTAACTTTGGCCCGTGACCTGATATATGTGATAAATGAGACAATTGCACTCTAAGAAATAACATTCTTCTTAATTTGACGGGATTTCCGAAACTCAGCGATTACACTGGGCGCTGTGGTAGCGCTTCATTTAAGAATTTAGATAAATAAGTCATTCTTTACTGTGGTACCAATCCTAGCCGTTATTGCACGCTGAAGAAATAGCGACAGTTTCAAAAACTACATTTCATTGGCTTTCTAATAGTATCAGTCCGTTTAAGTTACAACGGTTGAGTCACATATTCGTACCAACATGTATTTCGTGCTATTTTCCGGTAATACTAGGTTGTATGGCTTTTACCAGTGAAACGATTGACTGTGGGACTTAATTGAACTGATTATGAACTGTGACCTTAAAAATGTTATAAGTGAGACAAGTGGACTCCAAGAAATATCATTCTTCTTAGATGGAAATGATTGCCGAAATTTAGCGATTGCACTGGACGCTGTGCTAGCGCTTCAGTTAAAAATTTAGATAAATAAGTCATTCTTTACTGTGGGACCAATCCAAGCCGTTATCGGGCGCTGAAGAAAGAGCGACTGTTTCAAAAACAACAATTCATTGACTTTCTAACGGTATCAATCCACTTAGGTTACAATGTTTGCGTCACATATTCGTACCAACATGTATTTGGCGATATTTTTCTCATATTACTAGGTTGCATCGCTTTTAACAGTGAAACGATTGGCTGTGGGACTAAATTGGACTGATTTTGGACTGTGATCATATAAATGGTATAAGTGAGACAAGTTGACTCCAAGAAATAACATTCTTCTTAATTTGACATGATTACCGGAACTCAGCGATTACACTGGCCGCTGTAGTAACGCTTCATTTAAAAATTTAGATAAATAAGTCATTCTTTACTGTGGGATCAATCCTATCCGTTATCGCGCGCTGAAAAAATAGCGATAGTTTCAAAAACTACATTTTATTGACTTTGTAACGGTGTCAGTTCGTTTGAGTTGCAACGGTTGGGTCACATATTTGTACCGACATGTTTTTAGCGATATTTATCTGATATTACTAAGTTGCATCGCTTTTAGCAGTGAAACGATTGACTGTAGGACTTAATTGAACTAACTTTGGACTGTGACCTGATAAATGTGATAAATGAGACAATTGGAGTCCAAGAAATAACATTCTTCTTAATTTGACGTGATTGCAGGAGCTCAACGATGACAATGGGCGCTGTGGTAGCGCTTCATTTAAAAGTTTAGGTAAATAAGTCATTCTTTACTGTGGGACCAATCCTAACCGTTATCGCGCGCTGAAGAAATAGCGACAGTTTCAAAAACTTCATTTCATTGAATTTCTAACGGTATCAATCCATTTCAGTTACAACAGTTGCGTCACATATTCGTACCGACATGTTTTTAGCGATATTTATCTGATATTACTAAGTTGCATCGCTTTTAGCAGTGAAACGATTGACTGTAGGACTTAATTGAACTAACTTTGGACTGTGACCTGATAAATGTGATAAATGAGACAATTGGACTCAGAGAAATAACATTCTTCTTAATTTGACGTAATTGCCGGAACTCAGCGATTACACTGGTCGCTGTGGTAGCGCTTCATTTAAAAGTTTAGGTAAATAAGTCATTCTTTACTGTGGGACCAATCCTAACTGTTATCGCGCGCTGAAGAAATAGCGACAGTTTCAAAAACTACATTTCATTGACTTTCTAACGGTGTCAGTCCGTTAGAGTTACAACGGTTGGGTCACATATTCGTATCAACATGTATTTAGCGATATTTTTTTGATATTACTAGGTTGCATCGCTTTTAACAATGAAACGATTGACTGTGGGACTTAATTAAACAAACTTTGGACTGCGGATAATAAATGTGATAAATGAGAAAATTGGACTCCAAGAAATAACATTCTTCTCAGTTTGACATGATTGCCGGAACTCAGCGATTACACTGGGCGCTGTGGTAGCGCCTCATTTAAGAATTTAGATAAATAAGTCATTCTCTACTGTGGGACCAATCCTAGCCGTTATCGGGCGCTGAAGAAAGAGCGACAGTTTCAAAAACTAAATTTCCTTGTCTTTTTAACAGTGTCAGTCCGTTTGAGTTACAACGGTTGGGTCACACATTCGTACCAACATGTATTTAGCGATATTTTTTTTGATATTACTAGGCTGCATCGCTTTTAACAATGGAACGATTGACTGTGGGACTTAATTGAACAAACTTTGGACTGTGACCTAATAAATGTGATAAATGAGAAAATTGAACTCCAAGAAATAAAATTCTTCTCAATTTGACATGATTGGCGGAACTCAGCGATTACACTGGGCGCTGTGGTAGCGCCTCATTTAAAAATTTAGATAAATAAGTCAATTTTTACTGTGAGACCAATCCTAGCCGTTATCGCGCGTTAAGAAATAGCGACAGTTTCAAAAACTACATTTCATTGACTTTCTAACGGTATCAATCCACTTTAGTTACAACGGTTGCGTCACATATTCCGACTAACATGTATTTAGCGATATTTTTCTCATACTACTAAGTTGCATCGCTTTTAACAGTGTGTGGTATTAAATTGAACTGATTTTGGACTGTGACCTTATAAATGTTATAAGTGAGATAAGTAGACTCCAAGAAATAGCATTCTTCTTAATTTGAAATGATTGCCGAAACTCAGCGATTGCACTGGACGCTGTGGTAGCGCTTCAACTAAAAATTAAGATAAAAAAGTCATTTTTTACTGCGGGACTAATCCTAGCCGTTATCGCGCGCTGAAGAAATAGCGACAGCGTCAAAAACTACATTTCACTGACTTGCAAACGGTGTTAGTCCGTTTGAGTTACACCGGTTCGGTCACATATTCGTACCAACATGTATTTTGCGATATTTGTTTTGATATTACTAGGTTGCATCGCTCTTAACAATGAAACGATTGACTGTGGGACTTAAATGAACAAACTTTGGATTGTGACCTAATAAATGTGTAAATGAGACAATTGAACTCAGAGAAATAACATTCTTCTTAATTTGACGTAATTGCAGGAACTCAGCGATTACACTGGGCGCTGTGGTAGCGCTTCATTTAAAAGTTTAGGTAAATAAGTCATTCTTTACTGTGGGACCAATCCTAACCGTTATCGCGCGCTCAAGAAATAGCGACAGTTTCAAAAACTACATTTCATTGACTTTCTAACGGTGTCAGTCCGTTAGAGTTACAACGGTTGGGTCACATATTCGTATCAACATGTATTTAGCGATATTTTTTTGATATTACTAGGTTGCATCGCTTTTAACAATGAAACGATTGACTGTGGGACTTAATTAAACAAACTTTGGACTGCGGATAATAAATGTGATAAATGAGAAAATTGGACTCCAAGAAATAACATTCTTCTCAGTTTGACATGATTGCCGGAACTCAGCGATTACACTGGGCGCTGTGGTAGCGCCTCATTTAAGAATTTAGATAAATAAGTCATTCTTTACTGTGGGACCAATCCTAGCCGTTATCGGGCGCTGAAGAAAGAGCGACAGTTTCAAAAACTATATTTCCTTGTCTTTTTAACAGTGTCAGTCCGTTTGAGTTACAACGGTTGGGTCACACATTCGTACCAACATGTACTTAGCGATATTTTTTTTGATATTACTAGGCTGCATCGCTTTTAACAATGAAACGATTGACTGTGGGACTTAATTGAACAAACTTTGGACTGTGACCTAATAAATGTGATAAATGAGAAAATTGAACTCAAAGAAATAACATTCTTCTCAATTTGACATGATTGGCGGAACTCAGCGATTACACTGGGCGCTGTGGTAGCGCCTCATTTAAAAATTTAGATAAATAAGTCAATTTTTACTGTGAGACCAATCCTAGCCGTTATCGCGCGTTAAGAAATAGCGACAGTTTCAAAAACTACATTTCATTGACTTTCTAACGGTATCAATCCACTTTAGTTACAACGGTTGCGTCACATATTCCGACTAACATGTATTTAGCGATATTTTTCTCATATTACTAAGTTGCATCGCTTTTAACAGTGAAACGATTGACTGTGGGACTTAATTGAACTGATTATGAACTGTGACCTTAAAAATGTTATAAGTGAGACAAGTGGACTCCAAGAAATATCATTCTTCTTAGATGGAAATGATTGCCGAAATTTAGCGATTGCACTGGACGCTGTGCTAGCGCTTCAGTTAAAAATTTAGATAAATAAGTCATTCTTTACTGTGGGACCAATCCTAGCCGTTATCGGGCGCTGAAGAAAGAGCGACTGTTTCAAAAACTACATTTCATTGACTTTCTAACGGTATCAATCCACTTCAGTTACAATGTTTGCGTCACATATTCGTACCAACATGTAATTGGCGATATTTTTCTCATATTACTAGGTTGCATCGCTTTTAACAGTGAAACGATTGACTGTGGGACTAACTTGGACTGATTTTGGACTGTGATCATATAAATGTTATAAGTGAGACAAGTTGACTCCAAGAAATAACATTCTTCTTAATTTGACATGATTACCGGAACTCAGCGATTACACTGGGCGCTGTAGTAACGCTTCATTTAAAAATTTAGATAAATAAGTCATTCTTTACTGTGGGATCAATCCTAGCCGTTATCGCGCGCTGAAGAAATAGCGATAGTTTCAAAAACTACATTTCATTGACTTTGTAACGGTGTCAGTTCGTTTGAGTTGCAACGGTTGGGTCACATATTTGTACCGACATGTTTTTAGCGATATTTATCTGATATTACTAAGTTGCATCGCTTTTAGCAGTGAAACGATTGACTGTAGGACTTAGTTGAACTAACTTTGGACTGTGACCTGATAAATGTGATAAATGAGACAATTGGAGTCCAAGAAATAACATTCTTCTTAATTTGACGTGATTGCCGGAGCTCAGCGATGACACTGGGCGCTGTGGTAGCGCTTCATTTAAAAGTTTAGGTAAATAAGTCATTCTTTACTGTGGGACCAATCCTAACCGTTATCGCGCGCTGAAGAAATAGCGACAGTTTCGAAAACTTCATTTCATTGACTTTCTAACGGTATCAATCCATTTCAGTTAAAACAGTTGCGTCACATATTCGTACCGACATGTTTTTAGCGATATTTATATGATATTACTAAGTTGCATCGCTTTTAGCAGTGAAACGATTGACTGTAGGACTTAATTGAACTAACTTTGGACTGTGACCTGATAAATGTGATAAATGAGACAATTGGACTCAGAGAAATAACATTCTTCTTAATTTGACGTAATTGCCGGAACTCAGCGATTACACTGGGGGCTGTGGTAGCGCCTCATTTAAAAATTTAGATAAATAAGTCAATTTTTACTGTGAGACCAATCCTAGCCGTTATCGCGCGTTAAGAAATAGCGACAGTTTCAAAAACTACATTTCATTGACTTTCTAACGGTATCAATCCACTTTAGTTACAACGGTTGCGTCACATATTCCGACTAACATGTATTTAGCGATATTTTTCTCATATTACTAAGTTGCATCGCTTTTAACAGTGAAACGATTGACTGTGGTATTAAATTGAACTGATTTTGGACTGTGACCTTATAAATGTTATAAGTGAGATAAGTAGACTCCAAGAAATAGCATTCTTCTTAATTTGAAATGATTGCCGAAACTCAGCGATTGCACTGGACGCTGTGGTAGCGCTTCAACTAAAAATTAAGATAAAAAAGTCATTTTTTACTACAGGACTAATCCTAGCCGTTATCGCGCGCTGAAGAAATAGCGACAGCGTCAAAAACTACATTTCACTGACTTTCAAACGGTGTTAGTCCGTTTGAGTTACACCGGTTCGGTCACATATTCGTACCAACATGTATTTAGCGATATTTGTTTTGATATTACTAGGTTGCATCGCTCTTAACAATGAAACGATTGACTGTGGGACTTAAATGAACAAACTTTGGATTGTGACCTAATAAATGTGTAAATGAGAAAGTTGGACTCCAAGAAATAACATTCTTCTCATTTTGACATGATTGCCGGAACTCAGCGATTACACTGGGCGCTGTGATAGTGCTTCCTTTAAGAAGTTAGATAAATAAGTCATTCTTAACTGTGGGACCAATCCTAGCCGTTATCGCGCGCTGAAGAAATAGCGACAGTTTCAAAAACTACATTTCATTGACTTTCTAAGAGTATCAATCCGTTTGAGTTACAACGGTTGAGTCACATATTCGTACCAACATGTATTTCGTGATATTTCTCCGGTACTACTAGGTTGTATGGCTTTTAACAGTGAAACGACTGACTGTGGGACTTAATTGAACTGATTATGGACTGTGACCTTATAAATGTTAAAGTGAGACAATTGGACTCCAAGAAATAACATTCTTCCTAAATTGACATGATTGCCGAAACTCAATGAATACACTGGGCGCTGTGGTAGCGCTTCAATTAAGAATTAAGATAAAAAAAGTCATTTTTTTCTGAGGGACCAATCCTAGCCGTTATCGCGCGCTGAAGAATTAGCGACAGTTTCAAAAACTACATTTCATTGTCTTTCTAACAGTGTCAGTCCGTTTGAGTTACAACGGTTGCGTCACATATTCGTACCAACATGTATTTAGCGATATTTTTTTGATATTACTAGGTTGCATCGCTCTTAACAATGAAACGATTGACTGTGGGACTTAAATGAACAAACTTTGGACTGTGACCTAATAAATGTGTAAATGAGAAAGTTGGACTCCAAGAAATAACATTCTTCTCAATTTGACATGATTGCCGGAACTCAGCGATTACACTGGGCGCTGTGATAGTGCTTCCTTTAAGAAGTTAGGTAAATAAGTCATTCTTAACTGTGGGACCAATCCTAGCCGTTTTCGCGCGCTGAAGAAATAGCGACAGTTTCAAAAACTACATTTCATTGACTTTCTAAGAGTATCAATCCGTTTGAGTTTCAACGGTTGAGTCACATATTCGTACCAACATGTATTTCGTGATATTTCTCCGGTACTACTAGCTTGTATGGCTTTTAACAGTGAAACGATTGACTGTGGGACTTAATTGAACTGATTATGGACTGTGACCTTATAAATGTTAAAGTGAGACAATTGGACTCCAAGAAATAACATTCTTCCTAAATTGACATGATTGCCGGAATTCAGCGATTACACTGGGCGCTGTGGTAGCGCTTCATTTAAGAATTTTGATAAATGAGTCATTCTTAACTGTGGGACCAATCCTAGCCGTTATCGCGCGCTGAAGAAATAGCGACAGTTTCAAGAACTACATTTCATTGACTTTCTAAGAGTATCGATTCGTTTAAGTTACAACAGTTGAGTCACATATTCGTACCAACATGTATTTCGTGATATTTTTCCGGTACTACTAGGTTGTATGGATTTTAACAGTGAAACGATTGACTGTGGGACTTAATTGAGCTGATAATGGACTGTGACCTTATAAATGTTAAAGTGAGACAATTGGACTCCTAGAAATAACACTCTTCCTAATTTGACATGATTGCCGAAACTCAGCGATTACACTGGGCGCTGTGGTAGCGCTTCAATTAAAAATTAAGATAAAAAAGTCATTCTTTACTCTGGGACCAATCTTGGCCGTTATCGCGCGCTGAAGAAATATCGACAGTTTCAAAAACTAAATTTCATTGACTTTCTAACGGTGTCAGTCCGTTTGAGTTACAACGGTTGGGTCACATGTTCGTACCAACATGTATTTAGCGATATTTTTTTGATATTACTAGGTTGCATCGCTCTTAACAATGAAATGATTGACTGTGGGACTTAATTGAACAAACTTTGGACTGTGACCTAATAAATGTGATAAATGAGAAAATTGGACTCCAAGAAATAACATTCTTCTCAATTTGACTTGATTGCCGGAACTCAGCGATTACATTGGGCACTGTGGTAGCGCTTCATTTAAGAATTTAGATAAATAAGTCATTCTTTACTGTGGGACCAATCCTAGCCGTTATCGCGCGCTGAAGAAATAGCAACAGTTTCAAAAGCTACATTTCATTGGCTTTGTAACAATATCAATCCGTTTGAGTTACAATGGTTGAGTCACATATTCGTACCAATATGTATTCGTGCTATTTACCGGTTTTACTAGGTTGTATGGCTTTTACCAGTGAAACGATTGACTGTGGGACTTAATTGAACTGATTATGGATTGTGACCTTAGAAATGTTATTAGTGAGACAAGCGGACTCCAAGAAATAACATTCCTTTCAATTTGACATGATTGCCGGAACTCAGCGATTACACTGGGCGCTGTGGTAGCGCTTCATTTAAGAATTTAGATAAATAAGTCATTCTTAACTGTGGGACCAATTCTAGCCGTTATCGCGCGCTGAAGAAATAGCGACAGTTTCAAAAACTACATTTCATTGACTTTCTAAGAATATCAATCCGTTTGAGTAACAACGGTTGAGTCACATATTCGTACCAATATGTATTTCGTGATATTTTTTTCGGTACTGCTAGGTTTGTATGGCTTTTAACAGTGAAACGATCGACTGTGGCACTTAATTGAACTGATTATGGACTGTGACCTTATAAATGTTAAAGTGAGACAATTGGACTCCAAGAAATAACATTCTTCCTAATTTGACATGATTGCCGAAACTCAGCGATTACGCTGGGTGCCGTGGCAGCGCTTCAATTAAAAATTTAGATAAAAAAGACATTCTTTACTGTGGGGCCAATCTTAGCCGTTATTGCGCGTTGAAGAATTAGTGACAGTTTCAAAAACTGCATTCCATTGACTTTTTAACGGTGTCAGTCCTTTTGAGTTACAACGGTTGGGTCACCTATTCGTACCAACATGTGTTTAGCGATATTTTTCTGATACTACTAGGTTGCATCGTTTTTAACAATGAAACGATTGACTGTGGGACTTAATTGAACTACCTTTGGACTGTGACCTGATAAATGTGATAAATGAGACAATTGGACTACAAGAAATACATTCTTCTTAATTTGACGGGATTGCCGGAACTCAGCGATTACACGGGGCGCTGTGGTACTGCTACATTTAAAAACTTAGATAAATAAGTCATTCTTTACTGTGGGACCAATCCTAGCCGTTATCGCGCGCTGAAGAATTATCGACAGTTTCAAAAACTACATTTCATTGAATTTCTAACGGTGTCAGTCCGTTTGAGTTACAACGGTTGGGTCACCTATTCGTACCAACATGTGTTAGCAATATTTTTCTGTTATTACTAGGTTGCATAGCTTTTAACAATGAAACGATTGACTGTGGGACTTAATTGAACTAACTTTGGCCTGTGACCTGATATATGTGATAAATGAGACAATTGGACTCTAAGAAATAACATTCTTCTTAATTTGACGGGATTTCCGAAACTCAGCGATTACACTGGGCGCTGCGGTAGCGCTTTAATTAAAAATTAAGATAAAAAAGTCATTCTTTACTGTGGGACCAATCCTAGCCGTTATCGGGCGCTGAAGAAAGAGCGACTGTTTCAAAAACAACAATTCATTGACTTTCTAACGGTATCAATCCACTTCAGTTACAATGTTTGCGTCACATATTCGTACCAACATGTATTTGGCGATATTTTTCTCATATTACTAGGTTGCATCGCTTTTAACAGTGAAACGATTGACTGTAGGACTTAATTGGACTGATTTTGGACTGTGATCATATAAATGTTATAAGTGAGACAATTGGAGTCCAAGAAATAACATTCTTCTTAATTTGACGTGATTGCCGGAGCTCAGCGATTACACTGGGCGCTGTGGTAGCGCTTCATTTAAAAGTTTAGGTAAATAAGTCATTCTTTACTGTGGGACCAATCCTAACCGTTATCGCGCGCTGAAGAAATAGCGACAGTTTCAAAAACTTCATTTCATTGACTTTCTAACGGTATCAATCCATTTCAGTTACAACAGTTGCGTCACATATTCGTACCGACATGTTTTTAGCGATATTTATCTGATATTACTAAGTTGCATCGCTTTTAACAATGAAACGATTGACTGTGGGACTTAATTGAACTAACTTTGGCCTGTGACCTGATATATGTGATAAATGAGACAATTGGACTCTAAGAAATAACATTCTTCTTAATTTGACGGGATTTCCGAAACACAGCGATTACACTGGGCGCTGCGGTAGCGCTTTAATTAAAAATTAAGATAAAAAAGTCATTCTTTACTGTGGGGCCAATCTTAGCCGTTATTGCGCGTTGAAGAATTAGTGACAGTTTCAAAAACAACAATTCATTGACTTTCTAACGGTATCAATCCACTTCAGTTACAATGTTTGCGTCACATATTCGTACCAACATGTATTTGGCGATATTTTTCTCATATTACTAGGTTGCATCGCTTTTAACAGTGAAACGATTGACTGTAGGACTTAATTGGACTGATTTTGGACTGTGATCATATAAATGTTATAAGTGAGACAATTGGAGTCCAAGAAATAACATTCTTCTTAATTTGACGTGATTGCCGGAGCTCAGCGATTACACTGGGCGCTGTGGTAGCGCTTCATTTAAAAGTTTAGGTAAATAAGTCATTCTTTACTGTGGGACCAATCCTAACCGTTATCGCGCGCTGAAGAAATAGCGACAGTTTCAAAAACTTCATTTCATTGACTTTCTAACGGTATCAATCCATTTCAGTTACAACAGTTGCGTCACATATTCGTACCGACATGTTTTTAGCGATATTTATCTGATATTACTAAGTTGCATCGCTTTTAACAATGAAACGATTGACTGTGGGACTTAATTGAACTAACTTTGGCCTGTGACCTGATATATGTGATAAATGAGACAATTGGACTCTAAGAAATAACATTCTTCTTAATTTGACGGGATTTCCGAAACACAGCGATTACACTGGGCGCTGCGGTAGCGCTTTAATTAAAAATTAAGATAAAAAAGTCATTCTTTACTGTGGGGCCAATCTTAGCCGTTATTGCGCGTTGAAGAATTAGTGACAGTTTCAAAAACTGCATTCCATTGACTTTTTAACGGTGTCAGTCCTTTTGAGTTACAACGGTTGGGTCACCTATTCGTACCAACATGTGTTTAGCGATATTTTTCTGATACTACTAGGTTGCATCGTTTTTAACAATGAAACGATTGACTGTGGGACTTAATTGAACTACCTTTGGACTGTGACCTGATAAATGTGATAAATGAGACAATTGGACTACAAGAAATACATTCTTCTTAATTTGACGGGATTGCCGGAACTCAGCGATTACACGGGGCGCTGTGGTACTGCTACATTTAAAAACTTAGATAAATAAGTCATTCTTTACTGTGGGACCAATCCTAGCCGTTATCGCGCGCTGAAGAATTATCGACAGTTTCAAAAACTACATTTCATTGAATTTCTAACGGTGTCAGTCCGTTTGAGTTACAACGGTTGGGTCACCTATTCGTACCAACATGTGTTAGCAATATTTTTCTGTTATTACTAGGTTGCATAGCTTTTAACAATGAAACGATTGACTGTGGGACTTAATTGAACTAACTTTGGCCTGTGACCTGATATATGTGATAAATGAGACAATTGGACTCTAAGAAATAACATTCTTCTTAATTTGACGGGATTTCCGAAACTCAGCGATTACACTGGGCGCTGCGGTAGCGCTTTAATTAAAAATTAAGATAAAAAAGTCATTCTTTACTGTGGGACCAATCCTAGCCGTTATCGGGCGCTGAAGAAAGAGCGACTGTTTCAAAAACAACAATTCATTGACTTTCTAACGGTATCAATCCACTTCAGTTACAATGTTTGCGTCACATATTCGTACCAACATGTATTTGGCGATATTTTTCTCATATTACTAGGTTGCATCGCTTTTAACAGTGAAACGATTGACTGTAGGACTTAATTGGACTGATTTTGGACTGTGATCATATAAATGTTATAAGTGAGACAATTGGAGTCCAAGAAATAACATTCTTCTTAATTTGACGTGATTGCCGGAGCTCAGCGATTACACTGGGCGCTGTGGTAGCGCTTCATTTAAAAGTTTAGGTAAATAAGTCATTCTTTACTGTGGGACCAATCCTAACCGTTATCGCGCGCTGAAGAAATAGCGACAGTTTCAAAAACTTCATTTCATTGACTTTCTAACGGTATCAATCCATTTCAGTTACAACAGTTGCGTCACATATTCGTACCGACATGTTTTTAGCGATATTTATCTGATATTACTAAGTTGCATCGCTTTTAACAATGAAACGATTGACTGTGGGACTTAATTGAACTAACTTTGGCCTGTGACCTGATATATGTGATAAATGAGACAATTGGACTCTAAGAAATAACATTCTTCTTAATTTGACGGGATTTCCGAAACACAGCGATTACACTGGGCGCTGCGGTAGCGCTTTAATTAAAAATTAAGATAAAAAAGTCATTCTTTACTGTGGGGCCAATCTTAGCCGTTATCGCGCGTTGAAGAATTAGTGACAGTTTCAAAAACTGCATTTCATTGACTTTTTAACGGTGTCAGTCCTTTTGAGTTACAACGGTTGGGTCACCTATTCGTACCAACATGTGTTTAGCGATATTTTTCTGATACTACTAGTTTGCATCGCTTTTAACAATGAAACGATGGACTGTGGGACTTAATTGAACTACCTTTGGACTGTGACCTGATAAATGTGATAAATGAGACAATTGGACTCCAAGAAATACATTCTTCTTAATTTGACGGGTTTGCCGGAACTCAGCGATTACACGGGGCGCTGTGGTACCGCTACATTTAAAAATTTAGATAAATAAGTCATTCTTTACTGTGGGACCAATCCTAGCCGTTGTCGCGCGCTGAAGAATTATCGACAGTTTCAAAAACTACATTTCATTGACTTTCTAACGGTGTCAGTCCGTTTGAGTTACAACGGTTGGGTCACCTATTCGTACCAACATGTGTTAGCAATATTTTTCTGTTATTACTAGGTTGCATAGCTTTTAACAATGAAACGATTGACTGTGGGACTTAATTGAACTAACTTTGGCCTGTGACCTGATATATGTGATAAATGAGACAATTACACTCTAAGAAATAACATTCTTCTTAATTTGACGGGATTTCCGAAACTCAGCGATTACACTGGGCGCTGTGGTAGCGCTTCATTTAAGAATTTAGATAAATAAGTCATTCTTTACTGTGGTACCAATCCTAGCCGTTATTGCACGCTGAAGAAATAGCGACAGTTTCAAAAACTACATTTCATTGGCTTTCTAATAGTATCAGTCCGTTTAAGTTACAACGGTTGAGTCACATATTCGTACCAACATGTATTTCGTGCTATTTTCCGGTAATACTAGGTTGTATGGCTTTTACCAGTGAAACGATTGACTGTGGGACTTAATTGAACTGATTATGAACTGTGACCTTAAAAATGTTATAAGTGAGACAAGTGGACTCCAAGAAATATCATTCTTCTTAGATGGAAATGATTGCCGAAATTTAGCGATTGCACTGGACGCTGTGCTAGCGCTTCAGTTAAAAATTTAGATAAATAAGTCATTCTTTACTGTGGGACCAATCCTAGCCGTTATCGGGCGCTGAAGAAAGAGCGACTGTTTCAAAAACAACAATTCATTGACTTTCTAACGGTATCAATCCACTTAGGTTACAATGTTTGCGTCACATATTCGTACCAACATGTATTGGGCGATATTTTTCTCATATTACTAGGTTGCATCGCTTTTAACAGTGAAACGATTGGCTGTGGGACTAAATTGGACTGATTTTGGACTGTGATCATATAAATGTTATAAGTGAGACAAGTTGACTCCAAGAAATAACATTCTTCTTAATTTGACATGATTACCGGAACTCAGCGATTACACTGGCCGCTGTAGTAACGCTTCATTTAAAAATTTAGATAAATAAGTCATTCTTTACTGTGGGATCAATCCTATCCGTTATCGCGCGCTGAAAAAATAGCGATAGTTTCAAAAACTACATTTCATTGACTTTGTAACGGTGTCAGTTCGTTTGAGTTGCAACGGTTGGGTCACATATTTGTACCGACATGTTTTTAGCGATATTTATCTGATATTACTAAGTTGCATCGCTTTTAGCAGTGAAACGATTGACTGTAGGACTTAATTGAACTAACTTTGGACTGTGACCTGATAAATGTGATAAATGAGACAATTGGAGTCCAAGAAATAACATTCTTCTTAATTTGACGTGATTGCAGGAGCTCAGCGATGACACTGGGCGCTGTGGTAGCGCTTCATTTAAAAGTTTAGGTAAATAAGTCATTCTTTACTGTGGGACCAATCCTAACCGTTATCGCGCGCTGAAGAAATAGCGACAGTTTCAAAAACTTCATTTCATTGAATTTCTAACGGTATCAATCCATTTCAGTTACAACAGTTGCGTCACATATTCGTACCGACATGTTTTTAGCGATATTTATCTGATATTACTAAGTTGCATCGCTTTTAGCAGTGAAACGATTGACTGTAGGACTTAATTGAACTAACTTTGGACTGTGACCTGATAAATGTGATAAATGAGACAATTGGACTCAGAGAAATAACATTCTTCTTAATTTGACGTAATTGCCGGAACTCAGCGATTACACTGGTCGCTGTGGTAGCGCTTCATTTAAAAGTTTAGGTAAATAAGTCATTCTTTACTGTGGGACCAATCCTAACTGTTATCGCGCGCTGAAGAAATAGCGACAGTTTCAAAAACTACATTTCATTGACTTTCTAACGGTGTCAGTCCGTTAGAGTTACAACGGTTGGGTCACATATTCGTATCAACATGTATTTAGCGATATTTTTTTGATATTACTAGGTTGCATCGCTTTTAACAATGAAACGATTGACTGTGGGACTTAATTGAACTACCTTTGGACTGTGACCTGATAAATGTGATAAATGAGACAATTGGACTCCAAGAAATACATTCTTCTTAATTTGACGGGTTTGCCGGAACTCAGCGATTACACGGGGCGCTGTGGTACCGCTACATTTAAAAATTTAGATAAATAAGTCATTCTTTACTGTGGGACCAATCCTAGCCGTTGTCGCGCGCTGAAGAATTATCGACAGTTTCAAAAACTACATTTCATTGACTTTCTAACGGTGTCAGTCCGTTTGAGTTACAACGGTTGGGTCACCTATTCGTACCAACATGTGTTAGCAATATTTTTCTGTTATTACTAGGTTGCATAGCTTTTAACAATGAAACGATTGACTGTGGGACTTAATTGAACTAACTTTGGCCTGTGACCTGATATATGTGATAAATGAGACAATTACACTCTAAGAAATAACATTCTTCTTAATTTGACGGGATTTCCGAAACTCAGCGATTACACTGGGCGCTGTGGTAGAGCTTCATTTAAGAATTTAGATAAATAAGTCATTCTTTACTGTGGTACCAATCCTAGCCGTTATTGCACGCTGAAGAAATAGCGACAGTTTCAAAAACTACATTTCATTGGCTTTCTAATAGTATCAGTCCGTTTAAGTTACAACGGTTGAGTCACATATTCGTACCAACATGTATTTCGTGCTATTTGCCGGTAATACTAGGTTGTATGGCTTTTACCAGTGAAACGATTGACTGTGGGACTTAATTGAACTGATTATGAACTGTGACCTTAAAAATGTTATAAGTGAGACAAGTGGACTCCAAGAAATATCATTCTTCTTAGATGGAAATGATTGCCGAAATTTAGCGATTGCACTGGACGCTGTGCTAGCGCTTCAGTTAAAAATTTAGATAAATAAGTCATTCTTTACTGTGGGACCAATCCTAGCCGTTATCGGGCGCTGAAGAAAGAGCGACTGTTTCAAAAACAACAATTCATTGACTTTCTAACGGTATCAATCCACTTAGGTTACAATGTTTGCGTCACATATTCGTACCAACATGTATTGGGCGATATTTTTCTCATATTACTAGGTTGCATCGCTTTTAACAGTGAAACGATTGGCTGTGGGACTAAATTGGACTGATTTTGGACTGTGATCATATAAATGTTATAAGTGAGACAAGTTGACTCCAAGAAATAACATTCTTCTTAATTTGACATGATTACCGGAACTCAGCGATTACACTGGCCGCTGTAGTAACGCTTCATTTAAAAATTTAGATAAATAAGTCATTCTTTACTGTGGGATCAATCCTATCCGTTATCGCGCGCTGAAAAAATAGCGATAGTTTCAAAAACTACATTTCCTTGACTTTGTAACGGTGTCAGTTCGTTTGAGTTGCAACGGTTGGGTCACATATTTGTACCGACATGTTTTTAGCGATATTTATCTGATATTACTAAGTTGCATCGCTTTTAGCAGTGAAACGATTGACTGTAGGACTTAATTGAACTAACTTTGGACTGTGACCTGATAAATGTGATAAATGAGACAATTGGAGTCCAAGAAATAACATTCTTCTTAATTTGACGTGATTGCAGGAGCTCAGCGATGACACTGGGCGCTGTGGTAGCGCTTCATTTAAAAGTTTAGGTAAATAAGTCATTCTTTACTGTGGGACCAATCCTAACCGTTATCGCGCGCTGAAGAAATAGCGACAGTTTCAAAAACTTCATTTCATTGAATTTCTAACGGTATCAATCCATTTCAGTTACAACAGTTGCGTCACATATTCGTACCGACATGTTTTTAGCGATATTTATCTGATATTACTAAGTTGCATCGCTTTTAGCAGTGAAACGATTGACTGTAGGACTTAATTGAACTAACTTTGGACTGTGACCTGATAAATGTGATAAATGAGACAATTGGACTCAGAGAAATAACATTCTTCTTAATTTGACGTAATTGCCGGAACTCAGCGATTACACTGGTCGCTGTGGTAGCGCTTCATTTAAAAGTTTAGGTAAATAAGTCATTCTTTACTGTGGGACCAATCCTAACTGTTATCGCGCGCTGAAGAAATAGCGACAGTTTCAAAAACTACATTTCATTGACTTTCTAACGGTGTCAGTCCGTTAGAGTTACAACGGTTGGGTCACATATTCGTATCAACATGTATTTAGCGATATTTTTTTGATATTACTAGGTTGCATCGCTTTTAACAATGAAACGATTGACTGTGGGACTTAATTAAACAAACTTTGGACTGCGGATAATAAATGTGATAAATGAGAAAATTGGACTCCAAGAAATAACATTCTTCTCAGTTTGACATGATTGCCGGAACTCAGCGATTACACTGGGCGCTGTGGTAGCGCCTCATTTAAGAATTTAGATAAATAAGTCATTCTCTACTGTGGGACCAATCCTAGCCGTTATCGGGCGCTGAAGAAAGAGCGACAGTTTCAAAAACTAAATTTCCTTGTCTTTTTAACAGTGTCAGTCCGTTTGAGTTACAACGGTTGGGTCACACATTCGTACCAACATGTATTTAGCGATATTTTTTTTGATATTACTAGGCTGCATCGCTTTTAACAATGAAACGATTGACTGTGGGACTTAATTGAACAAACTTTGGACTGTGACCTAATAAATGTGATAAATGAGAAAATTGAACTCCAAGAAATAAAATTCTTCTCAATTTGACATGATTGGCGGAACTCAGCGATTACACTGGGCGCTGTGGTAGCGCCTCATTTAAAAATTTAGATAAATAAGTCAATTTTTACTGTGAGACCAATCCTAGCCGTTATCGCGCGTTAAGAAATAGCGACAGTTTCAAAAACTACATTTCATTGACTTTCTAACGGTATCAATCCACTTTAGTTACAACGGTTGCGTCACATATTCCGACTAACATGTATTTAGCGATATTTTTCTCATACTACTAAGTTGCATCGCTTTTAACAGTGTGAGGTATTAAATTGAACTGATTTTGGACTGTGACCTTATAAATGTTATAAGTGAGATAAGTAGACTCCAAGAAATAGCATTCTTCTTAATTTGAAATGATTGCCGAAACTCAGCGATTGCACTGGACGCTGTGGTAGCGCTTCAACTAAAAATTAAGATAAAAAAGTCATTTTTTACTGCGGGACTAATCCTAGCCGTTATCGCGCGCTGAAGAAATAGCGACAGCGTCAAAAACTACATTTCACTGACTTGCAAACGGTGTTAGTCCGTTTGAGTTACACCGGTTCGGTCACATATTTGTACCAACATGTATTTTGCGATATTTGTTTTGATATTACTAGGTTGCATCGCTCTTAACAATGAAACGATTGACTGTGGGACTTAAATGAACAAACTTTGGATTGTGACCTAATAAATGTGTAAATGAGAAAGTTGGACTCCAAGAAATAACATTCTTCTCAATTTGACATGATTGCCGGAACTCAGCGATTACACTGAGCGCTGTGATAGTGCTTCCTT
Source organism: Hydractinia symbiolongicarpus (assembly GCF_029227915.1). Taxonomy (NCBI): domain Eukaryota; kingdom Metazoa; phylum Cnidaria; class Hydrozoa; order Anthoathecata; family Hydractiniidae; genus Hydractinia; species Hydractinia symbiolongicarpus. Next base: position 266,067 of record NC_079880.1, read on the forward strand.
TAAGAAGTTAGATAAATAAGTCATTCTTAACTGTGGGACCAATCCTAGCCGTTATCGCGCGCTGAAGAAATAGCGACAATTTCAAAAACTACATTTCATTGTCTTTCTAAGAGTATCAACCCGTTTGAGTTACAACGGTTGAGTCACATATTCGTACCAACATGTATTTCGTGATATTTCTCCGGTACTACTAGGTTGTATGGCTTTTAACAGTGAAACGACTGACTGTGGGACTTAATTGAACTGATTATGGACTGTGACCTTATAAATGTTAAAGTGAGACAATTGGACTCCAAGAAATAACATTCTTCCTAAATTGACATGATTGCCGAAACTCAATGAATACACTGGGCGCTGTGGTAGCGCTTCAGTTAAGAATTAAGATAAGAAAAGTCATTTTTTTCTGAGGGACCAATCCTAGCCGTTATCGCGCGCTGAAGAATTAGCGACAGTTTCAAAAACTACATTTCATTGTCTTTCTAACAGTGTCAGTCCGTTTGAGTTACAACGGTTGGGTTACATGTTCGTACCAACATGTATTTAGCGATATTTTTTTGATATTACTATGTTGCATCGCTCTTAACAATGAAACGATTGACTGTGGGACTTAAATGAACAAACTTTGGACTGTGACCTAATAAATGTGTAAATGAGAAAGTTGGACTCCAAGAAATAACATTCTTCTCAATTTGACATGATTGCCGGAACTCAGCGATTACACTGGGCGCTGTGATAGTGCTTCCTTTAAGAAGTTAGGTAAATAAGTCATTCTTAACTGTGGGACCAATCCTAGCCGTTTTCGCGTGCTGAAGAAATAGCGACAGTTTCAAAAACTACATTTCATTGACTTTCTAAGAGTATCAATCCGTTTGAGTTTCAACGGTTGAGTCACATATTCGTACCAACATGTATTTCGTGATATTTCTCCGGTACTACTAGCTTGTATGGCTTTTAACAGTGAAACGATTGACTGTGGGACTTAATTGAACTGATTATGGACTGTGACCTTATAAATGTTAAAGTGAGACAATTGGACTCCAAGAAATAACATTCTTCCTAATTTGACATGATTGCCGAAACTCAATGAATACACTGGGCGCTGTGGTAGCGCTTCAATTAAGAATTAAGATAAAAAAAGTCATATTTTTCTAAGGGACCAATCCTAGCCGTTATCGCGCGCTGAAGAATTAGCGACAGTTTCAAAAACTACATTTCATTGTCTTTCTAACAGTGTCAGTCCGTTTGAGTTACAACGGTTGGGTCACATATTCGTACCAAGATGTATTTAGCGATATTTTTTTGATATTACTAGGTTGCATCGCTCTTAACAATGAAACTATTGACTGTGGGACTTTATTGAACAAACTTTGGACTATGACCTAATAAATGTGATAAATGTGAAAATTGGGCTCCAAGAATTAACATTCTTCTCAACTTGACATGATTGCCGAAACTCAGCGATTACACTGGGCGCTGTGGTAGCGCTTCATTTAAGACTTTAGATAAAGAAGTCATTCTTTACTCTGGGACCAATCTTGGCCGTTATCGCGCGCTGAAGAAATATCGACAGTTTCAAAAACATTGCTGCGTGGTTTTGATGTCATTCATGATAAATTGGTGCGGCATCATCACAAGCGTAACTTTTATGCAAAACTATGGAATGAGGTACTGCCAGTGGCGTGGCATCCGGATCGATATTGGAATTGGTGTTTAGATGAGGAAGAAAAGCGCGAGATATCTAAATTATGGAAGTAATGTCAAGTATTTTGATCCTGGTTGAGGTTAAAAAAAATCTATATTAAAGAGATGCCTTTCCTATCTGCAGAACAATTTGACGCCTTGAAATCAGAACACGAGAGCATTATGAAGTGGCGTGATGTTCCCACTGGTATCATATTTAAAATTGAGTATGTTGAAGAGATCAAGACCAAAAAAGGTGATGCAACTGTCATCACATTGATCGATTGCGATGGTGAACGATTTCAAGCATGGGCAACGAGTGTACTGAGAGAAGCTTTGATAGGTCGAACAGGTCAGATGTTCATCAAATCACTGGGAAGGAAACAATCTACGAAGAATCCTGGTCAATTTTACTATGATTACGACCTTGTGGAAGTGGAAGACTAAAAAGTAATCTTTTGTGGCTGTCTCCAGTCACAAAAATAACGAAAGCCTGGCGCTGTTCACATAAACAAATGGACAAACTGCGACAAGAAGCTAAAGCCTTAGGTCTCAAAGGGTACTCTACGTTGAAGCGAATAGACCTTGTTGAAGCCATATGCAAAGTCAAGTATAAGGATGCGTCGACACAAACGGACGGACCGTACTGCCAGCCTTGTGCTAAAATTGCATGGGAGAAAAATCTTGAACAATATTTGAGGGATCTCGCTAAAAAACAGCGACGTATCGTACATGATAGCGACTTGCTCATAGATCAAGATACGGGAGAAGTGATCGAAATTGTCTAGTATGTTGACCAACATATTAGACCCTGTAAGCGGGTGGAGACTCTAATTAGCGCTGGCATACTGCGCAGATTGAAGTTTTTTCAAAATTTCATCTTTGGCTTCTTGCCTGCCTTGTGCCACCAACTCTGCGCGTTCATTCTCGTTGATGGATTTCACAGCTTTTCTCGTTCGTTGTCGGATCTGCTCCTTGAGTATCATGTAGCGCTGTTTTTCCTGCATGATCCATGTAAACTCGTAGTCTGAAATTGTACCATTTAGGATCGCTCTGGAAATCTTATCGTATACAGTGTCTAGCTTCGACTCTGCCAGGAGTTTGATGCATTCGTGCTTGTGCACCTTGTGCTCTAGTCGCTTCGAGGCATTCTTGAGACCTACTTGGTCCATGCCCACTGCAAGAGCCGCGGCTTCAAGACCAATTGCTATGGGGGCTCTGAATCCGGTTGCAAGCGTGGAAATACCTGCTGCGGAGGTGATGACAGTAACAGCAATCATGCCATGATCAGCATACCGAAGCCCCATCCCCCAAAGCTTTAACTTTTTGTATAGCTTTTCTCTCTCCTTGATCTCAGACCGCAGGTACTGTTCCACCTCTTCGATCTTTTTTAGTCTGTAGACCTGACTTTCTTGCTCCTGCGGAGCCGCCAGGCGATCAGGCTCCTGCTCAGGCGCACTTGGCGGCAAAGTTGGGTAAAGCTTCATATCTGCCATTTATTTTATGAGTAAATGCATCGTAATTCCGACGAACGAAACATTTTTTTTATGATGATACTCGTCCGTCAGCATGAACTCCAGTCTGTCTGTTGAGCCTTTCAAAGGAAGGTAGATTGGAGTGTCAAAACTCCATGTAAGCATATCTCCCCATGCGTTTAACTCTTTGGTGGGAAGCAAAGCAAGAATTTTTGATTTCTTTCCATCCAGTAGGCAATCGTCTTCATCCAGCTGGGGGCAAACGAGTCTTAATCTTTGGTACACGTCAGTTTTGTAGTAGCTGTCATAGTCGCCTTTGGTAAAGTACTTTTTTGCAGGGTCGTAGGGTAGCCCCATAAGCTCCTGAAGTTTTCGATGGATTACCACAGTATACCCGTCACTAACCCTAAGCCTACATAGTCCATTTTTCAGGACAAACAGCTTAATCTTGTCCTGTGCTTGACTGTTGACGATGGCCGCGATATCCTCGATCTTGTACAGGCTGTTCATTATTTCAATTCGGGTAACAGTCTGATCAGGTCCTACTTTGCGTATTGTAAAATCGTTGTTACTGTAAAGGTTCAGCCATACGGGCCTGATACTTATCGATTTCAGGGCAATTCTCGTGTCCTGCCCTAGGTAATCGTCAAAAATCGTAGGCTTCTCTATATACGTGACATACAGCTGTCTCATGTTTCTTTAAAGAAACATGAATATTTATAGCTATAACCACAAGGCAAAATACAAGTCCAATAGAGGCGAATGGCCTCTCGGTGTAATTAATCTAGAGCATCAAGACCTCTACGTTTCTACAGAATCACACATTCCCGGGACCTTCTCGATGTTCACGAAATACCCAATAAAAGTCCCAACTAACCTGTTGAACGACCCCGTAAGTGTAAATTGGACCGGTCAAGCCCTTGGATACTGGAATATACAAGTTAATTTCGCTTGTCATTGCGCTAGCACCGCCCTGGATATATCCGCCAAACACTTGAATAGCTCGGTACCCCTTATCAATAGTATCTTTAAATTCCACGTCTATTACCACATGCGTCGTATCCTAGCGAGAATGAAGGTACCCATGCCATACGATGACGGCTTTTCTCAATACGAGAACCCCTACTCTACATCTGGATATGCCCAGATTTGTCGTGAATATGGTGCCGACCCAAATGCCAAATACAAGTTTAAGGCTCTCATGTCCTCGCTCACAAATGGTAGATGGTGGCCGCAAGTAGATGGTGATTGGGCCAAGTTTATCATGCCTACGAGCCAAGGCCTGAAATCGGAAGGTCTGTCGAAGCTTAGCGAGAGTATTCGTGTTTACGTGATTTTACTACTAGGGTCCCAAGCTGATGCCAAGGCATCCCTTATAGGTTCGGATGCTGACAATTTTACAGCGAGACAGATACTACTACAGAAATTCGAAGCCATGGTACAACGTGAGGAGAACGTAGGCCACGATATCACCGAGTTTCAAAAGGTGCTTCAATATGCCAGGACCCCAGTGAATTTTGCCGTGATGCACCACGTGTACATGCTACCATCCGATATGAACCTGCGTATTGGTAAAATTGTGGGGTATAACAACAACATCTTGATCGCGCCGGCGAATGCGATGATTGGTATAAGGCTAGACCTAAACAACAAGCCCATTACCACACAGCCTCCGGGTTTAAAACGAGTCAGGTCACCTGGGCAAAAAATATCGAGGGGTGGTGCCACCCTAACCGGGGGGTCTGAAAAGATACCTCAGTCAGGTGTAGGAGATGGAAAGCCTCACGAGGACACCAAAGCCACCTTGGTTACTGCGCGAGTAGGTCTCATCTTAGCATATCTATGGCTTAAAAAATATGTGCTCATGCTGAGCCGCAAGGCGATCTAATATGTTTTTTTTTGTCAACATACTAGATCATCTACGACTTCTTGCCTCTCTTATATGCCACAACAAAAGCAGCAGCAGCGGCAGCGAATGCCATGTATAGATGCTTGGCTACATATTCGACAACTTTTGCAGCCACTCTGAAAAAGAACGAGACAACCGTGCCAATAATCCCTGGTAGCGCCGCACCTGCCTTACCTGCTAGGTATTTCAAAAAAATACCAAGCCTTTCCGGCTGTTTTTATATAAAACCTTTTTTTCCAGCGGCACTTCCTCCTGCGCCTGTTGCGGAACCTCCACCTGTAACTGCGAGTACGATAGTGGAAATCAGTAGACCAACAGCCGCCACGATGCTAGCTATAGTAACCCCCTGCTCCTTGAACAAGATTCTAAGCTTTTCAGCTAGAGATTTATCGTCTTCTGTGATTTTCATCAGTGTCTCCTTAATAGCTTTCAGTTGGCTCTGAGTATCCGAGGAAAGTAAACCGTGTGCTTCTCGTACTGCTTCCTTTTGATCTTGGAGTCGTTCTAGCTCTTCATTAGCCCTCGCGATATCCTCGTTCCAGATAGCTAGCTGCTCCTCGGATGCCCCAGGTGTACCCTTCTTCGTCTCAAGCCTTTTCACCTTGGCTTCTGCTTTAGCGATCTCGCTGTCGTAGAAAATCATCTTGTTTTTCAAGTGCTTTAGGTTACCCTTTAGCGTTTGAAGCTCGAGGTTGAGCCATCTTCTTTCCCGCTCTGTGAAGCTGGCGCCAAAAGGAGTCTCTTGCTCTTGCTGAGCCGGTAGGCGATCGATCAGGCTCTCCGTTTCATCAAGGACGTTCTCGAGCAGCGGCATCATTTCAATATCATCGGCCTTCTGTTCAACATGAACAATCTCGTTAAGGAGTTTCTGAGCCATCGCTCTACTACCTTTGTTTGGTGTAGTATAGTCGGTAAACCCCATGGCTCACAAGCGATAAGTACCTAACCTCCTCTTTATCTAGGCAACGCTCCTCAATTCACCATGCCTTTTCGTGATCTCTATACCATCGTAAAGAAGCTGGTTTCCTCGTGCCTCAAACTCATTGTAATATCTCGCGATTGGCTGCCCCAGCTCCTCACCAAGGTGTTCGTAAAGATCGTCGACCTTTGATTTTAATAGTTCTTCCCTCTGCCTTGTCGTGGTGTCTCGTGCTGAGCCGGATTGTTCCTAATCTTGCTGCTGATGCTCTTGCAGAGCCGCCAGGCGATCTGGCGTTAAATTGGCATCAGGCCTACTGAAATCCTCGTCTGGAATGTTTTCCTCTGGCGTAAAGTCGTCTCCTTGGTATATTGGATTAACCGGCATTTATTTGAAACGTAAATCAGCTAATAATAAAGCATGAGTAACATATTCGGAACTAAGCTCGATCCCTACGCGGAGATTAAAACAATGATGGCTATGAAAGGGAAGAAGCAGCGTGTAAAAGTAAGTCATGTCCCTAGTACGATTAATCAGAACGAGGACTTGTATGTTGACATTCCCAACATGGGGCAGAACGATGTAATTTTTCCAGGCAGTATCAAACTACTTTTCGATCTGGAACTTACGGGAACAAACACGAAGCGCACTATCGTCAGCAATATCGGCAAAGCCCTGGTGCAAAATCTTCGTATCACTTTGAATGGCAACGAGGTGCAAAATATTAGCGATTTCAGCACCCTGGCGGTCTACCGGGATCTCTGGCTACCAAAATTTGATCGGGAAAACAACTTGATCCTAGAGGGGATCAATCCGAATGACGGTACAATCCGCGCCCTACAGGTAAAAGCGACTGATCATGTAGGCACGAACGAGGAAAAAGCGACCTTCGCAGCTTATGGCAGCACGTTTTGTGTTCCTCTAGGAAAAATGTTTGAATTGACACGAGACTTGCCGTTCTACCAGCCAGGGCTACACGATAGGCTGCAATTCGTTATACATTTTACATCATATGGTGACGTTATCAAAGATGGTGGTACCCCAGCTGTTGGAAATACCGCAGCTAAACCACCAGATGCTGCCTACAAGATCACTGATATCGCATTAGAGTTTGACAAGGTTAATAACGAGGGTCTCGCGAGCGCTATGATGTCAAGATACAGCCGTCTCGCCCTACCCTATGAAAGGGTACTTCGTAGCAAGGTTGTCACGATGAAAAAGGTTGACACAAGCTAAAATTTGCAAATTGATACGCCTGCAAAAAGTTTGAAAGGCGTTTTACTGCTCTTTGTAGACCCTGGAAAAGTGAAGGCTTACTCGGGTGCTAACGAGGTCTTCTACAACCCAAAGATCGAAAAAATCTCGATCACTGTCGAGGGTGAGCCTAATGAGCTCTACACGCACGCGATGCTCCCGAAAGATCACCTCGAGCAGATCGTAAACTTACTCGGTAGCCACGATTCGGGGGTGACGATTGGGCAGTTCATGACTGAGCGTTATGCCCTGTTTGTTGATTTCCGAGCATCACCTGATCACAGTCTCCATGGTTCCGGAAGGCCGTTACAGAGATTGTCAGACGGTATAACATTGCATATGACAAAGAAAGCAGACGGAACAACGGGGGATATTAAATGCTACGTTTTCCTACTTCAAGATGCTCAGCTGAATATCTTAGATGGGCGTTTTCACAGTGTCGAATATTGAAATAAAGATGGCAAGCATATTAGTACTCACGGGTGGGGCTATAATCAATGCCCTCGCGTTTAGCGGATCGAATTACTTAATCAGTAAGCTGTCAGGCCATGGCGAGGCCGAGCGTAAAAGGCGTGATAAAGCAATTCGAACAACTTCAAGCTGCTCAAGCACAGTGGGTAAGAAGAGATCGGCAGGTAAAAGATTGGTATAACCATCAACGAGAGCTGAAAAGGCAAGATGGAGAGAGCTTGAAGGAGCTCGATGAAGGTATGAGAGACTATTACATCGCAACGATCAAGAAGGTTCCTAAGTTATCCGACTTCTACACGCCCAGCAAGCAGCAACAAGACGGTGAGCTAACGTTCATCGTTGGATCCTTAGCCCTCCTTGGTTTTGCAGTGTACAAATGGGCGTAACGTCTCCACAGGAGTTCAAATGTTTTCGACTTGTAATAAACATGTCGAAACATATTCCCACAGAGAAGGAGGTAGAAAAATTAAGCAGTATTTACTATACCCCTGAAAATTTATGGACTGGTCGGAAGGCTGTTAAATTGCTCGCTGAGCACAGTGGACTACCTAAAAAAAAAGTCGTACACTGGCTATCTCGTCAGTTGCTCTGGCTCAGACATATCAAGGGGCCCAAGCGCATCAACTACCCGCATTTCACAATCACAAAGCCCAATGAAATGCATCAATTTGATTTGCTCTATATGCCTCATAACAAAGTATACAGTAACGTGTACAAATATATCCTCACAGGGATCGATGTAGCCTCGAGATACAAGGTAGCTAGACCATTGAGAACGAAGAAAGCCAGCGAAGTCGCTGACATGATCAAAGACATTTACGCGAAGCCCGGAGGCAAAGCAAGACCTTTACGTTATCCGAAGATCTTCCAGTGTGACAACGGTAGTGAGTTTAAGTCAGATGTGACAAAACTGCTAGAGGGCAAAGGGGTCGAGATTAAGCGCGCAACCACCAAATATCATCATACGTTCACAGCCTTTGGCGAGTCCTATAACAAGGTGCTTGCGGAGAGACTGTTCAAGACCCAGGATGCACAAGAGTTGGTCACTGATGAGACTAGTACTACATGGGTGAAACATCTGTACACCATCGTGCCATGATCGGCATGAAACCTTCAAAAGCGATCAAGATGGACGAAGTCCTACTTAAGAAAGGCGAGGAATATCCCGAGGAAAAGCCGTTACCTGAGGACGGTCTTAACTTGTACCTGCTACAACCGGGAGAAGAGCATGGTGATGCGCAAAGACGTGCTACTGACGCCTGGTGGAGCAAAAAGACGTATAGAATCGTTCGTGCTCTTGCTGAGACGGCCGTGTCAGCGGAAGGTCGTAGCCCGTCTAGCCGTCTTCTGTACTATTTGGCAGATGGGCCTGATCGAAGCTTTGTGGCAGAGGAGTTGATGCTGGTGCCGGAAGATGTTGAAGTACCTCCCGAGCATGTTAAGGAGTGGTAAGCTGACGATATTTTTTTTTTGTAATCTATCAGGGTTACAAAAAAAATCCTGGATCTCGACAAGCTCCATCAATCTCTGATGTGTATAATTACGACCTAATCGAAAGTGCCTTGGACGTTCAGGATTTATTTCAATGCATCCACGCTCTCGGAGCCAGTTGTAATGTACAATGGCATTTGGGGTTTCTGCAAGAACGACGAGTTGACCGTTGGGATGATCTGTTAAGTTGTTGCGAATCTCTTGCGCTACATGGCCTTGTTGCCCACATATAGCGACATACGGATATTCATCATCGTTATTCTTTTGTATTATAACCATTCCGTTATCCTTTCTAGGATCTTGCGCACATGGAACATGTCGCTGTCGCAGCTCTATGATTTCTTGCTCTTGTGCGGCTAACGTTCGATCCTTGTAATTCAAGCCGTTGTAGCGCAGAACCAGCTCCGCTTTCTTTTTTTCAACAAACCAATCCAAAAATGGTTCTGCTTCAGGTCTACCATACCTCAAGAGGAAGCAGTAAAGGCCTGGCTCTGTCAGCAAAACTGTGTTTGGGTGGACAGATCTGTCCACCTCATCGAGCTCAGCAAAAAAAGCGTCGCCAAGCCGTATTTTGTACTTGTCGGGAACAAGTCTCTGAAGGGCTTTTACTCCCACCTCCCGCTTATAGCCCGCGGCTCTCCAAACATCGGAGGCAACGATGCATTGACCTTTATACTGACCTTTACACTGAAATGATCGGACTTGCTTTCCTTCAAAGCAATCAACCACAAGAGACATCTTTCTTATACACGCCAAGGCTCAACCACAGTTTTTTTGTGATTCGAAAAAAGTCACAAAATTACTGGATCCAATAACGAACACCAAGCTGAGGAAGCCATGGATATTTTTTGCATAACTCTTCAATATCCCGAGTCGTGTTTACCAGTTTGCTATCATCGTCATCATGCACTGCATCCATCAGTCTGTCGTGGGCTCTCAAAAGAGCTTGATACACAGCTTTAATTACGCTCTCATTATCCATCTTTTCTTATATGTTAAGAGTCTAACCAACAATCTTGTAACTTCTAGGATGCTCCAGTCTTACGTACAATTAACATGCTTTGACTTTTTCAGCTGAGCCTTAATAATGGAAATTTCTTCCCTACTTGAAATTACATCGTTCTCTTCATGAATGAGCTCAAACTCCTTCCGATTCTTCGGATACCAGACAAAAAGCTGTTTCATTTGATCCCTTATTGTTATTGGGATCTTCTTATATCTTTTTGTTAGTAACCAGAGACTATGTGATTGCGATGTCTACCCGAAACAGCTAGTTCTAGCAACGCACCACGAGTTTTGTCGAGACTCTCGTCGGCTATCATATCGTTAACGATAAACAACGTCTCTTCGCCCGCCAACAATGACAGTTTTTGGATCCACTCGAAGAGTTGATCCTTGGGGTCCACCAGAAACACGTAGTCATCCCTCCATAGCGAGGATCTCTCTTGATAGGTCTTGTTCCAGCGGATTGTATGTTGTCGAATGTTGTCGAAATGCTGCCTATAATCGTTCTCAAGCAAATCCAGGACACGCTGCGTCTTGCCACAACTTGTCGGTCCAGTAAAGATTGCCGTATGCGGCTCCTTGACAATGTCTAGAGTCATTTTATTTTACTCGTGTTTGCCTTGGGTAGACATGCTAGGGTGCTTACTTAGAGATGAAGCGGTTACCTTTTCTAATGTTCTCGCTTGCCCACATTGGTTGGGTATTTGTATAGTGTAGTCTTCTCGTTGGTCAACTATTTTGGAGGCATCATGGAACGCTTATACCACCCTTGTTTTATCGCGTAATCGTCGAATAATATCGCTCCTGTCATATATCCAGCGAGCTTCAAGCCGTCCTCCATGTCCATCTTGGCCCCCGGTCTAGAAACTCCCAGAGCTTTTTTCGCGCCTAGCGCCAAGACAATAGTATAGGATACTAGTCTGACAGATTACCACAAGGAATCGACGACTTCTTTCTGATACTCTTTGCTGCTCATTTATTAAGGTTATCGCATCTTGAAAATGTCGATATGACGCCCTTCCGCTGACACGGTCGCCAGGCGATCGCGTTGCTTTTGCGTGGGTTGAGACGGCCCTTGCTCATGCTGAGCCGCCAGGCGATCCGCTGGCGCACCTGTGGAGACGGTTTCAGCAGGCTTCTTACGTATGTAATAGACTGCCACGCAAACGGCAAGTACGGCAATGCCTCCAGCGCCATAGAGATATGCACTGTCCGGGAACTTGTGAGGACTTGCGACAGGTTCCTGACCCTCTTGCGAAGCACTTTTGCCCAAGTTCTTCTGTAAGTCAGCCTTGTTCTTGCGATTCCATTCAGCAAGTCTCTTGCCAGCAGCAACACGACCCTCATTCTTCTTGGTTATGACTTGGTTAGATTGTTCTTCACTCATTTATTTAGACTTGCCCTTGGAAAAATAGTAGGTGAAAAGAGGTTTTTATCTGAGGTTCTTCGATTGGGGGTAGAGGTGACTGTCGATTCAACAGGGACCTATAATGAAGGTAAGCCATTTATATCAATGAATTTGGGGTTTATAATTTGATATTTGGAAGCAGCCGAAGCAAGTCAAAAAGAGCTACAAATGCTCAATTAAAGCTGGGAGTGAGGTGGCACAGGATTCCTGTGCCACCCCACTCCCTTACAACGACGGCAAAGCTGTGTACATTTCCAAGTCTTTATCTGAAGTGCCCAGATCGGGGGTGGTAGTGGGGTACGTTTCATACCCCACCTACAACGAGGGGAAAGCCATCTACTGTTTTAAACGACCAAAGGCTGGCTTGGGCTAAAAATTTTGTAAAGAGCTTTACAAAATTTCCTTGTAGTGACGAATCAGTGAATTTTCGACTTTTCTTAGAAATTCCTCTACGTATGCGCGGTTTTTCCGCCTTTACGAGAGTTCGGCTAGCGTTGCAGTCTTTCTCAAAACATTTCGGTACTGGTCTTCGTCTACCATCCAATACTGCCTTTTCAATTTTTTTGTTAATTATCTGACTGCTCCCCATCTTCTTCTTGCTGTTCATCATCTCGCTCTTTATCTGTCTTATGTTTCACGGAGAGCTGAGTGTGATTAATGGTATGAGCAGCAACCAAGAGTGGCGCTAGAAATTTCCAAAGGCAGAGTACACAAGGATCCCCAAATCTGCCATGGAGTCCTTGATAATCGGATCTTCCTCGATGTCTTTTTTCAGACTCTCCGCACTATCGAGTTGAACAACATTACCTACGGCCTTCGCGTACATGCTAATCGCATGTGAAGATAGTGCCTTGGCGGTCTTTTCTCCTTTCTCGTGAATTTCACGTTGAACGAATTCCGCGTACGCTTTTTCGATCACCTCATCTGATGCCTTGTCAACAAAGCTTTCAGTACATTTCTTCGGCAAGAGATGCTGTTTGCCTTTGCGTATAGCATCCTTCAAGGCTTGACGTTTGTCGATACGTTTTTCTTTGGGTTGAAAGGCTTCCGCAGGTGTGTCTACAACATCAAATATAGCTGTAATCTCACTCATCTTTATTAACACCCTTCTAAAACGCAAAAAGCAGAGCACGATCAAGACGTACGGAAGGATTATTGCTACGGTGAGGCCTATGTCGTTCATCATTTTTATTTTTCAAAACAAAACCCTCGCAAGGGAACCCTCTGGTTTTTTTTTTGTTTTTGTTGTTGTTGTTTGAACCCAGAGGGTTTTTGATTCTGTGAGTATACCACTCAGAGCCTTTGGTTCACCATATCCAAGGTGTTTTTCAGCGCTGTCCTGCTTTGCAGGCTCAGCACACCTGCGCTTTATACTCTATACAGAATGTCGTGCTTGTACTACGCGTTAACGAAACCCACCTTTTTAAGTGAGCACTTTCAGAGGCCGTTCCTTGCACTGACATTTAACCGACATTTTGGCGCAATTTTCCCCGACTGGCACATTGTGTGGGAGAAACCGGGGCGAGACGGCCGCTTCCAGCTAGGACGTGCTCTCGCCCGCGCACTCCTACCCTTCCGCCAGGATCTAAGCCTGCTCCCATAATTTTACCATAATTCGAGCTTGGTATAAAACTATTCAGTATCACCTTGAGTACTACCTGTGTGAAAATTCACGCATCACTGGCTAGCTCGTTTGCTGGTGATGCAGAAAACCTCTTGATTATTCAGAAATGTGTTTATCATTTTTGAATGGATGAGGCAAATGAGTTTTATCTTGTTTCTACCGCTTCATACTGAAGAGGAGTGACTCAAAGTTTTGAGAAAATTTAAAATATTTTTCAACGCGGCCTACTTTACTCAGATATATATCGATGGCCCTTGCTTTGATTATCCTTGGTCCACAAGGGTTGCATGTTAGTATAGTGGAGCCTTGCTAATTGCACCTTCTCGCTGGGGTATTCCCCGTTCTCTCTGTATTTTAGTGGCACCTTGTGATCAAACTGCCACTGCCCTCGGTTTCCCCAGCACATCCCGTCCTTGAATTGGGCCTGGATATGACCGATAAATGTGCAGATATTGCATCCAAGGTACTCAGTAGAGGCTATTTCGGTATCATACCTTAGAGCAGCGTGAATTCTGGCCTTAATGAGGTCATACTTATACCCTGGGAAATCGCATATGTGGCATTGTCTTGTTCTTTTTTTATGCGGGCATTTGCTACGTGCTATTGACGCGTTGTTACTATCGCGGCATTTGATACACAATTTTGTCAATTGACCGTTACGTTGACTCTTGAAATTGTCGAGTAAAAAAGAGTAATTACAGTGCGTACATTTTTTATAACCCTCCATTTTTTATTTGTTAATTTTTGTGAGGTACTACCTCACAAAAATCCCGACAGGGAAACCTCACTATTTACAGCGTCAGCGGTACTGTGTGGATGCCATCCCTGAGTACCTTCCGCTTATCGTATAACGCCGAGAGTCCCAGCTTGTTTTGTTCGTACGTAACCATCCCCTGGTTGCGCACCCGGAAACCTACGTTTTTCGCAGTGTCAATAGAGCCATTCAACGCGTTCTTATACCTCTCCCATGTCATAGCGTTATGCTTCTTCCACATGCCTTTACAGGAGAATTTTGTGCCCTCTTTCCCTTCAACGAAATAGCACTTGGCTGTCGTGGCAATCATCCTAAACCCCATAAACTCAAGCTTAAACAGACCTCCTGTTCGACTCGAGTACTTATCGGTGACGAGCCAGTTTTTCACGTCTTTGTCGTACTCGTCAAGCAGTTCAGGGCGAACGACATCTCGTAACTCTTCTCCAGAGATGGCAAAATAGGCACTGTCCGTATCCATATAAATATATTCAAACTCTCGACGATCCACGTACTTGTCAATGAAGTCATAATAGAACTCAAGCATGCGCAATTTGGCCAGCTGGTACACTGCAATGCCGCACTGGTACGCTCTGTCGATATGCACCTTTTTCTTTCCTTCTCGGATCTCGTAAGCATCACCTATCTCTTCAAGATCTTCAAGGTATGGCGATCTCATCGCTGCATCCACCTTCTTTTCATCTCTCGTAAAGATGGTGTTCGCGTGTCTCGCTAGATCTTCGATCATTTTTCCATAGAACAAGTTCCCTTTCAGCTTGGCTGTATCTCCCGCAATACGCTTGTCAGGGTCTTTATCGGCTTGTCGTCGTGCATCCGCAATTTCTTCCGGAAACCATGCAAATGGCTTACCTCGTTTGTACTTGATGAACTGGTGAAACGCTGTCACCTTCAGGCCATGGTCAAGGTACCATTTCAGCACGGGCGTGTACAGCAAGATCTTTTCAGCTTTCATCAACCCTAGAAGCTTACGTGTACCAGGCATACGCTTTCGCCCTGTTGCTTTTAGGTACTCGTGCATGTGCTCAGGGATTTGATCGTCGGGTATCTCCTTGACCACAAATAGCGGAACCATCTCGCTAAATTTGTCATACAGTTCCAGAGGGACCTCGATGTCGACCTGCGCAAAACCGAAGAAGGATCCATTTTGCACACCTTGTGTTAGTAGCTCGAGATTGTGTTTCGCTGTCGGTGTAGGCACCTTGATCAGCTTCTCCTTCCCACAAGGAAAGTCTTGCATCAACGTACTCGGGTACAGCATGTTCGCGTCAAGCCCCAAAACAGTTTTGCACTTCCGTGGCTCCTGGTAGATATGGGATCTGATACCAGTCACGTCTCTCTCGTGGTACCTACAGAACACGATGGCAGGCCCACCGACCATGCCCGTTTGGAGCAGTTCATACGCCTCGTTCTTTGTGCACTCAGTGCAAGCCTTTTGCACCTTTTTGCACGCCTTGCAACTCTTGGAACTATGTTCCGCGTTGGTGTTGAAGCAGTCTTCATTACACTTATGCTTACAAGGCTCTCCTGGAGCGTATAGCTCTAGCTTTGGATTCAGTCGTAGAGACTTGTTCAAGACGTAGCGCATCGATACACCTGGAATACTTACCGCGTCTTTCAAAATATCTATCTCGTCGTCGTAGTACTGCAGCCTTGTCTTGTCCACGGCTTCGATGAAGGGTTCCACATCGGCTAAATTGTACTCACGCAACCAGTCCATCATGGTGACGCAGCCTCGCTTGTAAAACTCTGCACGGAATGTTTCATACTCTTCAGGAGAGAGGGTGTTTTTACCAATAAGACTGCTATGGAAGTTCTTGTGCTCCACCGGGCCGACGTGGTTTAGCTTGTCATAGCTCGTCAGCCACTCGTATGGGAACACCAGCTTTTCGAGCTTGCAATCCAGAGACTTGCACCATAAGTCGTAGCTCATGCCAGGAACTATAAAAGTTTTGATATCGAGAAATTTGAACCTCGAGGTCGTAAAGAACATGTAGTTGTTGTCTTTCTTCGCCACTTTGATCTTTTTGCTATCGTCTTTGGTAATTTGATCGACAAAGTACCGCTTGATCATGTTCAGGTCATACTTTCCACTGTTGAAGCCGATCACGGGCACTTGGTTTACCCACGCGTCCCATGCATTCTGAGTCTTGTCCGAAAGCATGTCAAAATCATCGGGTCTCGGGTACATTCTCTAAACTTCATACACGATGTGGGTGTGTCTCTTTTCGAGCTGCTCCACAAATCGTTTAACCAAGATCTTAGGATCATCGTGCTCCAAGAACGTTGGATCTCCGTTCAGACTATCGTGAATAGCGACGCTGACCGGCACATGCTCCGAGATGTATGTTAGATCGGATGTTTGCCGCTGGTGTAAAGGTGTTAGGAGGGCCTCGAAATCAAACACGATGTAGTGAGGGTAGGGTCGAAATTCTTTCTTGAAGTACCTCTTAGCTTTGGGTGGGCTCTCACACTCTCACACTGTCACGAGGTTGTAGCCAAGTTTTCGGATGCCTTCCTCCTTTGACTTGGTGGCAATATATCGATTTTTGTTCGTGTTTGTTCCTTGGCAGGGGCATCCGTGCCACTTGCAACCGTGGTACTCATGGACTGTCTCAGTCTCTGGCTCATAGCCGTCTACCTTGTAGACCTCGTCCCCAAAATCATTTCGTATCACACGCTCTCCTCCATGCCCACATAGCGCGTGATGTATGTGCCTTCCAGTTTCCCTCGACATGTATTCTATCCACTGAGAAGCAGCGTAGCTGAAGCCCTCATCGTAAAAGACCTTCTCTGACTTGCTAGTCATGCACTTGACCTTCTCACTTTTGCAGATAATAGTCGGCTTTTTTCCCTCACACTCTTTCTTTGTGTGCCTTGTTAGGTTTTCAGCTCTGGTGAATCGCTGTTTGCAGACCATGCACTTCCAGTGTTGCGTTAAAACATCTATCTTTTTAATGTAAAAACAGTGCCCATCCAACATACCAAGGTTGATCGTGTCTAAATCTTTTTTGTATTGATTCTGACCGTACACGAGTCTCCAGGGTGCCTTTTCAGAGTTTGTCAGGGGCTCAAAGACTCTGATGTTGATCTTGAAACGCTTTGCTATCCCCTCAAAGTCTACGAGCTTCGTAGCACGTACATCTTCCCTCTTTAGTTTGGGATTCTCGTAGTACTCGCGTGCTAGCGCGAGAGCTGGCCTTGTAAGATACTTTTCTTTTTGCTTCTTATCTTCACGTGAGTGTACGGCAAGACATCTCCAGACACACAAATTGTCGGTTCTCTCATCCTCCTTGTCAAAGCTGTAGATGCACCTCTTCTTTCGCAACCAGTCTGGTAAAGGTCCACAGCCTAACAGGGGCTCCCTTGTGGAGATGATCTTGATCTGCACATGCTGGAAGACTATTTTCCCTTCGTACGATCCTGGGGTCTCGATTGTTCTTTCTGGTGGCAAGTACGCCTTCCCCCAAAACTCATGATCTCCTAGATCTAATCGCTGCATTTCGCATTTTTCGATAAAGGCTTCGATGTCAGCTAGGCTCGTAAGCGATCCTTTGCTTCCCTTGCTCTTGTGATACGGAGACGTGCCACCTCCTGCTTCGTAGATGGTGCAAGCAAAACTGTAGACTACCTTGACTCTCATATCTATGTAGGGCGTAACGTTTCGCATGATGGCCTCCGCCAGTGGCTGATTAAGGTTCTTGTTGAACCGCCATGTCTTGGCACGATTTCCGTCTTCCAACATCTGTGTGTCATTTTCGTCAAAAATATGCTGAATGTCTTCGACGCCTTCGGATCGTTTTTTCTCTTGTGGGAACATGTGTTTGATGTCTTCGACTCCGCTGTATTCGTCTTGTATGTCTCCGGCATCGTAAAAGTCCTCTCGCGCTTCGGTTTCGATTTCGTCGTGCAGTGTCGTCCTTCCAGCAATTTGTTCCCTTGCTCTGTTATAGTAAGAAGTAACAGTGTCTCGTACACTCTTCAGGCGATCGGCAAGAGCGTCGCGAGTTGCTGCTACTGGCGCTGAGACAGCGCTATATAATTTACTAATTGCATTCTTGAACCAACTCATTTCTCTTTATTATAAGTAGATTCAAACTTCAACTAACAGCGGTCGCAATTTGAGTAGGGAATTCCCCTATTCAAACAAATTTGCGGATTAAAAGGTGTGGGAGGAGGTCGATGTACTTAAGTTCACTACTTCGTACTTTTTCAACGATATAACCATCGAAATACCTTTTTCGGTTTTGCTCATCCCTGTAAGCGTTCTTAAGCAGGCACTCGACACAATTTGTGCTAAATCTTGGGCTCTTTTTGTTTATTATCCTATACTCGAAATCAAATTTAAGCTCCCCGCAACAGGGGCACATTTTACCATTACCATATTTTTTCCGACGTTCTTCGAGGGCGGCAGCCTGTATAGCCTCAAGGCACCAGATGCAGGATTTTTTCCTCTGCCCATCATCCTTTAATCCGAATTTATCAATGGATAAAAATTGTCTACACTGTAGGCATTTTGAGCGTTCCATTCTTCTTTTTACAACTCCGGTGTAGACTTCAACTAACAGCGGTCGCAATTTGAGTAGGGAATTTCCCTTTCCATTCAAATAGATTTGCGCATGCGCGTTTGTCAGCAGTTTTGTCGAGTGCCGTCATTTTTGATGATGTCAGCAAATTTGTTGAATATGACGTGACTTGTACACTCATTTGAGGCATGATGAAATCTGTGACGTCACAGCTGTTTTAGGGGGTCTAAAAGCAGCGTTTTTTAATAGGGGTTTGACCGTCGAAAACCTAAAACCGGATTAAATTACCTCCTTACTCTAGCTGCTGTGGTAGCGCTTCATTTAAGAATTTAGATAAATAAGTCATTCTTTACTGTGGGACCAATCCTATCCGTTATAGCGCGCTGAAGAAATAGCGACAGTTACAAGAACTACATTTCATTGTCTTTCTAACAGTGTCAGTCCGTTTGACTTACAACGGTTGAGTCACATATTCGTACCAACATGTATTTCGTGATATTTTTCAGGTACCACTAGGTTGTATGGCTTTTAACAGTGAAACGATTGACTGTGGGACTTAATTGAACTGACTATGGACTGTGACCTTATAAATGTTATTGGACTCCTAGAAATAACACTCTTCCTAATTTGACATGATTGCCGAAACTCAGCGATTAGACTGGGCGCTGTGGTAGCGCTTCAATTAAAAATTAAGATAAAAAAGTCATTCTTTACTGTGGGACCAATCTTAACCGTTATCGCGCGCTGAAGAAATATCGACAGTTTCAAAAACTAATTTTCATTGACTTTCTAACGGTGTCAGTCCGTTTGAGTTGCAACGGTTGAGTCACATATTCGTACCAACATGTATTTGTGCTATTTTCCGGTATTACTAGGTTGTATGGCTTTTACCAGGGAAACGATTGACTGTGGGACTTAATTGAACTGATTATGGACTGTGACCTTAAAAATGTTTTAAGTGAGACAATTGGACTCCAAGAAATAACATTCTTCCTAATTTGACATGATTGCCGAAACTCAGCGATTACGCTGGGTGCTGTGGCAGCACTTCAATTAAAAATTAAGATAAAAAAGTCATTCTTTACTGTGGGACAAATCTTAGCCGTTATTGCGCGCTGAAGAATTAGCGACAGTTTCAAAATCTACATTTCATTGACTTTTTAACGGTGTCAGTCCTTTTGAGGTACAACGGTTGGGTCACCTATTCGTACCAACATGTGTTTAGCGATATTTTTTTGATACTACTAGGTTGCATCGCTTTTAACAATGAAACGATGGACTGTGGGACTTAATTGAACTACCTTTGGACTGTGACCTAATAAATGTGATAAATGAGACAATTTGACTCCAAGAAATTACATTTTTCTTAATTTGACAGGATTGCCGGAACTCAGCGATTACACGGGGCGCTGTGGTAGCGCTTCATTTAAAATTTTAAATAAATAAGTCATTCTTTACTGTGGGACCAATCCTAGCCGTTATCGCGCGCTGAAGAAATAGCGACAATTACAAAAACTACATTTCATTGTCTTTCTAACAGTGTCAGTCCGTTTGAGTTACAACGGTTGGGTCACATAATCGTACCAACATGTATTTAGCGATATTTTTCCGGTACTACTAGGTTGTATGGCTTTTACCAGTGAAACGATTGACTGTGGGACTTAATTGAACTGACTCTGGACTGTGACCTTAAAAATGTTATAAGTGAGACAAGCGGACTCCAAGAAATAACATCCTTTTTAATTTGACATGATTTCCGGAACTCAGCGATTACTCTGGGCGCTGTGGTAGCGCTTCATTTAAGAATTTAGATAAATAAGTCATTCTTTACTGTGGGACCAATCCTAGCCGTTATCGCGCGCTGAAGAAATAGCGACAGTTTCAAAAACTAAATTTCATTGACTTTCTAACGGTGTCAGTCCGTTTGAGTTACAACGTTTGAGTCACATATTCGTACCAACATGTATTTCGTGATGTTTTTCCGGTACTACTAGGTTGTAAGGCTTTTAACAGTGAAACGATTGACTGCGGGACTTAATTGAACTGATTATGGACTGTGACCTTATAAATGTTAAAGTGAAACAATTGGACTCCAAGAAATAACATTCTTCCTAATTTGACATGATTGCCGAAACTCAGCGATTACACAGGGCGCTGTGGTAGCGCTTCAATTAAAAATTAAGATAAAAAAGTCATTCTTTACTGTGGGACCAATCTTAGCCGTTATCGCGCTGTAGAATTAGCGACAGTTTCAAAAACTACATTTCATTTGCTTTCTAACGGTGTCAGTCCGTTTGAGTTGCAACGGTTGAGTCACATATTCGTACCAACATGTACTTGTGCTATTTTCCGGTATTACTAGGTTGTATGGCTTTTACCAGTGAAACGATTGACTGTGGGACTTAATTGAACTGATTATGGACTATGACCTTAAAAATGTTATAAATGAGACAATTGGACTCCAAGAAATAACATTCTTCCTAACTTGACATGATTGCCAAAACTCAGCGATTACGCTGGGCGCTGTGGCAGCACTTCAAATAAAAATTAAGATAAAAAAGTCATTCTTTACTGTGGGACAAATCTTAGCCGTTATCGCACGCTGAAGAATTAGCGACAGTTTCAAAATCTACATTTCATTGACTTTTTAACGGTGTCAGTCCTTTTGAGCTACAACGGTTGGGTCACCTATTCGTACCAACATGTGTTTAGCGATATTTTTCCAGTACTACTAGGTTGTATGGCTTTTAGCAGTGAAACGATTGACTGTGGGACTTAATTGAACAAACTTTGGACTATAACCTAATAAATTTGATAAGTGAGAAAATTGGACTCCAAGAAATAACATTCTTCTCAATTTGACATGATTGCCGAAACTCAGCGATTACACTGGGCGCTGTGGTAGCGCTTCAATTAAAAATTAAGATAAAAAAGTCATTCTTTACTGTGGGACCAATCCTAGCCGTTATCGCGCGCTGAAGAAATAGCGACAGTTTCAAAAACTAAATTTCATTGACTTTCTAAGAATATCAATTCGTTTGAGTTACAACGGTTGAGTCACATATTCGTACCAACATGTATTTCGTGATGTTTTTCCGGTACTACTAGGTTGTAAGGCTTTTAACAGTGAAACGATTGACTGTGGGACTTAATTGAACTGATTATGGACTATGACCTTAAAAATGTTATAAATGAGACAATTGGACACCAAGAAATAACATTCTTCTTAATTTGACAGGATTGCCGGAACTCAGCGATTACACGGGGCGCTGTGGTAGCGCTTCAATTAAAAAATTTAGATAAAAAAGTCATTCTTTACTGTGGGACCAATCTTAGCCGTTATCGCGCTGTAGAATTAGCGACAGTTTCAAAAACTACATTTCATTTGCTTTCTAACGGTGTCAGTCCGTTTGAGTTGCAACGGTTGAGTCACATATTCGTACCAACATGTACTTGTGCTATTTTCCGGTATTACTAGGTTGTATGGCTTTTACCAGTGAAACGATTGACTGTGGGACTTAATTGAACAAACTTAGGACTATAACCTAGTAAATGTGATAAATGAGAAAATTGGACTCCAAGAAATAACATTCTTCTCATATTGACATGATTGCCGAAACTCAGCGATTACACTGGGCGCTGTGGTAGCGCTTCAATTAAAAATAAAGATAAAAAAGTCATTCTTTACTGTGGGACCAATCCTAGCCGTTATCGCGCGCTGAAAAAATAGCGACAGTTTCAAAAACTAAATTTCATTGACTTTCTAAGAATATCAATTCGTTTGAGTTACAACGGTTGAGTCACATATTCGTACCAACATGTATTTCGTGATGTTTTTCCGGTACTACTAGGTTGTAAGGCTTTTAACAGTGAAACGATTGACTGCGGGACTTAATTGAACTGATTATGGACTGTGACCTTATAAATGTTAAAGTGAAACAATTGGACTCCAAGAAATAACATTCTTCCTAATTTGACATGATTGCCGAAACTCAGCGATTACACAGAGCGCTGTGGTAGCGCTTCAATTAAAAATTAAGATAAAAAAGTCATTCTTTACTGTGGGACCAATCTTAGCCGTTATCGCGCTGTAGAATTAGCGACAGTTTCAAAAACTACATTTCATTTGCTTTCTAACGGTGTCAGTCCGTTTGAGTTGCAACGGTTGAGTCACATATTCGTACCAACATGTACTTGTGCTATTTTCCGGTATTACTAGGTTGTATGGCTTTTACCAGTGAAACGATTGACTGTGGGACTTAATTGAACTGATTATGGACTGTGACCTGATAAATGTGATAAATGAGACAATTGGACTCCAAGAAATAACATTCTTCTTAATTTGACAGGATTGCCGGAACTCAGCGATTACACGGGGCGCTGTGGTAGCGCTTCATTTAAAAATTTAGATAAATAAGTCATTCTTTACTGTGGGACCAATCCTAGCCGTTATCGCGCGCTGAAGAAATAGCGACAGTTACAAAAACTACATTTCATTGTCTTTCTAACAGTGTCAGTCCGTTTGAGTTACAACGGTTGGGTCACATATTCGTACCAACATGTATTTAGCGATATTTTTCCGGTACTACTAGGTTGTATAGCTTTTAGCAGTGAAACGATTGACTGTGGGACTTAATTGAACAAACTTTGGACTATAACCTAATAAATGTGATAAATGAGAAAATTGGACTCCAAGAAATAACATTCTTCTCATATTGACATGATTGCCGAAACTCAGCGATTACACTGGGCGCTGTGGTAGCGCTTCAATTAAAAATAAAGATAAAAAAGTCATTCTTTACTGTGGGACCAATCCTAGCCGTTATCGCGCGCTGAAGAAATAGCGACAGTTTCAAAAACTAAATTTCATTGACTTTCTAAGAATATCAATCCGTTTGAGTTACAACGGTTGAGTCACATATTCGTACCAACATGTATTTCGTGATGTTTTTCCGGTACTACTAGGTTGTAAGGCTTTTAACAGTGAAACGATTGACTGCGGGACTTAATTGAACTGATTATGGACTGTGACTTTATAAATGTTAAAGTGAGACAATTGGACTCCAAGAAATAACATTCTTCCTAATTTGACATGATTGCCGAAACTCAGCGATTACACAGAGCGCTGTGGTAGCGCTTCAATTAAAAATTAAGATAAAAAAGTCATTCTTTACTGTGGGACCAATCTTAGCCGTTATCGCGCTGTAGAATTAGCGACAGTTTCAAAAACTACATTTCATTTGCTTTCTAACGGTGTCAGTCCGTTTGAGTTGCAACGGTTGAGTCACATATTCGTACCAACATGTACTTGTGCTATTTTCCGGTATTACTAGGTTGTATGGCTTTTACCAGTGAAACGATTGACTGTGGGACTTAATTGAACTGATTATGGACTGTGACCTGATAAATGTGATAAATGAGACAATTGGACTCCAAGAAATAACATTCTTCTTAATTTGACAGGATTGCCGGAACTCAGCGATTACACGGGGCGCTGTGGTAGCGCTTCATTTAAAAATTTAGATAAATAAGTCATTCTTTACTGTGGGACCAATCCTAGCCGTTATCGCGCGCTGAAGAAATAGCGACAGTTACAAAAACTACATTTCATTGTCTTTCTAACAGTGTCAGTCCGTTTGAGTTACAACGGTTGGGTCACATATTCGTACCAACATGTATTTAGCGATATTTTTCCGGTACTACTAGGTTGTATAGCTTTTAGCAGTGAAACGATTGACTGTGGGACTTAATTGAACAAACTTTGGACTATAACCTAATAAATGTGATAAATGAGAAAATTGGACTCCAAGAAATAACATTCTTCTCATATTGACATGATTGCCGAAACTCAGCGATTACACTGGGCGCTGTGGTAGCGCTTCAATTAAAAATAAAGATAAAAAAGTCATTCTTTACTGTGGGACCAATCCTAGCCGTTATCGCGCGCTGAAGAAATAGCGACAGTTTCAAAAACTAAATTTCATTGACTTTCTAAGAATATCAATCCGTTTGAGTTACAACGGTTGAGTCACATATTCGTACCAACATGTATTTCGTGATGTTTTTCCGGTACTACTAGGTTGTAAGGCTTTTAACAGTGAAACGATTGACTGCGGGACTTAATTGAACTGATTATGGACTGTGACTTTATAAATGTTAAAGTGAGACAATTGGACTCCAAGAAATAACATTCTTCCTAAATTGACATGATTGCCGAAACTCAGCGATTACGCTTGGCGCTGTGGCAGCACTTCAATTAAAAATTAAGATAAAAAATTCATTCTTTACTGTGGGACAAATCTTAGCCCTTATCGCACGCTGAAGAATTAGCGACAGTTTCAAAATCTACATTTCATTGACTTTTTAACGGTGTCAGTCCTTTTGAGCTACAACGGTTGTGTCATCTATTCGTACCGACATGTGTTTAGCGGGATTTTTTTGATACTACTAGGTTGCATCGCTTTTAACAATGAAACGATGGACTGTGGGACTTAATTGAACTACCTTTGGACTGTGACCTGGTAAATGTGATAAATGAGACAATTGGACACCAAGAAATAACATTCTTCTTAATTTGACAGGATTGCCGGAACTCAGCGATTACACGGGGCGCTGTGGTAGCGCTTCAATTAAAAAATTTAGATAAATAAGTCATTCTTTACTGTGGGACCAATCCTAGCCGTTATCGCGCGCTGAAGAAATAGCGACAGTTACAAAAACTACATTTCATTGTCTTTCTAACAGTGTCAGTCCGTTTGAGTTACAACGGTTGGGTCACATTTTCGTACCAACATGTATTTAGCGATATTTTTCCGGTACTACTAGGTTGTATAGCTTTTAGCAGTGAAACGATTGACTGTGGGACTTAATTGAACAAACTTTGGACTATAACCTAATAAATGTGATAAATGAGAAAATTGGACTCCAAGAAATAACATTCTTCTCATATTGACATGATTGCCGAAACTCAGCGATTACACTGGGCGCTGTGGTAGCGCTTCAATTAAAAATAAAGATAAAAAAGTCATTCTTTACTGTGGGACCAATCCTAGCCGTTATCGCGCGCTGAAAAAATAGCGACAGTTTCAAAAACTAAATTTCATTGACTTTCTAAGAATATCAATTCGTTTGAGTTACAACGGTTGAGTCACATATTCGTACCAACATGTATTTCGTGATGTTTTTCCGGTACTACTAGGTTGTAAGGCTTTTAACAGTGAAACGATTGACTGCGGGACTTAATTGAACTGATTATGGACTGTGACCTTATAAATGTTAAAGTGAGACAATTGGACTCCAAGAAATAACATTCTTTCTAATTTGACATGATTGCCGAAACTCAGCGATTGCACAGGGCGCTGTGGTAGCGCTACAATTAAAAATTAAGATAAAAAAGTCATTCTTTACTGTGGGACCAATCTTAGCCGTTATCGCGCTGTAGAATTAGCGACAGTTTCAAAAACTACATTTCATTTGCTTTCTAACGGTGTCAGTCCGTTTGAGTTGCAACGGTTGAGTCACATATTCGTACCAACATGTACTTGTGCTATTTTCCGGTAATACTAGGTTGTATGGCTTTTACCAGTGAAACGATTGACTGTGGGACTTAATTGAACTGATTATGGACTGTGACCTGATAAATGTGATAAATGAGACAATTGGACTCCAAGAAATAACATTCTTCTTAATTTGACAGGATTGCCGGAACTCAGCGATTACACGGGGCGCTGTGGTAGCGCTTCATTTAAAAATTTAGATAAATAAGTCATTCTTTACTGTGGGACCAATCCTAGCCGTTATCGCGCGCTGAAGAAATAGCGACAGTTAAAAAAACTACATTTCATTGTCTTTCTAACAGTGCCAGTCCGTTTGAGTTACAACGGTTGGGTCACATATTCGTACCAACATGTATTTAGCGATATTTTTCCGGTACTACTAGGTTGTATAGCTTTTAGCAGTGAAACGATTGACTGTGGGACTTAATTGAACAAACTTTGGACTATAACCTAATAAATGTGATAAATGAGAAAATTGGACTCCAAGAAATAACATTCTTCTCATATTGACATGATTGCCGAAACTCAGCGATTACACTGGGCGCTGTGGTAGCGCTTCAATTAAAAATAAAGATAAAAAAGTCATTCTTTACTGTGGGACCAATCCTAGCCGTTATCGCGCGCTGAAAAAATAGCGACAGTTTCAAAAACTAAATTTCATTGACTTTCTAAGAATATCAATTCGTTTGAGTTACAACGGTTGAGTCACATATTCGTACCAACATGTATTTCGTGATGTTTTTCCGGTACTACTAGGTTGTAAGGTTTTTAACAGTGAAACGATTGACTGCGGGACTTAATTGAACTGATTATGGACTGTGACCTTATAAATGTTAAAGTGAGACAATTGGTCTCCAAGAAATAACATTCTTCCTAATTTGACATGATTGCCGAAACTCAGCGATTACACAGGGCGCTGTGGTAGCGCTTCAATTAAAAATTAGGATAAAAAAGTCATTCTTTACTGTGGGACCAATCTTAGCCGTTATCGCGCTGTAGAATTAGCGACAGTTTCAAAAACTACATTTCATTTGCTTTCTAACGGTGTCAGTCCGTTTGAGTTGCAACGGTTGAGTCACATATTCGTACCAACATGTACTTGTGCTATTTTCCGGTATTACTAGGTTGTATGGCTTTTACCAGTGAAACGATTGACTGTGGGACTTAATTGAACTGATTATGGACTGTGACCTTAAAAATGTTATAAGTGAGACAATTGGACTACAAGAAATAACATTCTTCCTAATTTGACATGATTGCCAAAACTCAGCGATTACGCTGGGCGCTGTGGCAGCACTTCAAATAAAAATTAAGATAAAAAAGTCATTCTTTACTGTGGGACAAATCTTAGCCGTTATCGCACGCTGAAGAATTGGCGACAGTTTCAAAATCTACATTTCATTGACTTTTTAACGGTGTCAGTCCTTTTGAGCTACAACGGTTGGGGCACCTATTCGTACCAACATGTGTTTAGCGATAATTTTCCGGTACTACTAGGTTGTATGGCTTTTAGCAGTGAAACGATTGACTGTGGGACTTAATTGAACAAACTTTGGACTATAACCTAATAAATTTGATAAGTGAGAAAATTGGACTCCAAGAAATAACATTCTTCTCAATTTGACATGATTGCCGAAACTCAGCGATTACACTGGGCGCTGTGGTAGCGCTTCAATTAAAAATTAAGATAAAAAAGTCATTCTTTACTGTGGGACCAATCCTAGCCGTTATCGCGCGCTGAAGAAATAGCGACAGTTTCAAAAACTAAATTTCATTGACTTTCTAAAAATATCAATCCGTTTGAGTTACAACGGTTGAGTCACATATTCGTACCAACATGTATTTCGTGATGTTTTTCCGGTACTACTAGGTTGTAAGGCTTGTAACAGTGAAACGATTGACTGCGGGACTTAATTGAACTGATTATGGACTGTGACCTTATAAATGTTAAAGTGAGACAATTGGACTCCAAGAAATAACATTCTTCCTAATTTGACATGATTGCCGAAACTCAGCGATTACGCTGGGCGCTGTGGCAGCACTTCAATTAAAAATTAAGATAAAAAAGTCATTCTTTACTGTGATACAAATCTTAGCCGTTATCGCACGCTGAAGAATTAGCGACAGTTTCAAAATCTACATTTCATTGACTTTTTAACGGTGTCAGTCCTTTTGAGCTACAACGGTTGTGTCACCTATTCGTACTGACATGTGTTTAGCGATATTTTTTTGATACTACTAGGTTGCATCGCTTTTAACAATGAAACGATGGACTGTGGGACTTAATTGAACTACCTTTGGACTGTGACCTGATAAATGTGATAAATGAGACAATTGGACACCAAGAAATAACATTCTTCTTAATTTGACAGGATTGCCGGAACTCAGCGATTACATGGGGCGCTGTGTTAGCGCTTCATTTAAAAATTTAGATAAATAAGTCATTCTTTACTGTGGGACCAATCCTAGCCGTTATCGCGCGCTGAAGAAATAGCGACTGTTACAAAAACTACATTTCATTGTCTTTCTAACAGTGTCAGTCCGTTTGAGTTACAACGGTTGGGTCACATATTCGTACCAACATGTATTTAGCGATATTTTTCCGGTACTACTAGGTTGTATAGCTTTTAGCAGTGAAACGATTGACTGTGGGACTTAATTGAACAAACTTTGGACTATAACCTAATAAATGTGATTAATGAGAAAATTGGAGTCCAAGAAATAACATTCTTCTCATATTGACATGATTGCCGAAACTCAGCGATTACACTGGGCGCTGTGGTAGCGCTTCAATTAAAAATAAAGATAAAAAAGTCATTCTTTACTGTGGGACCAATCCTAGCCGTTATCGCGCTGTAGAATTAGCGACAGTTTCAAAAACTACATTTCATTTGCTTTCTAACGGTGTCAGTCCGTTTGAGTTGCAACGGTTGAGTCACATATTCGTACCAACATGTACTTGTGCTATTTTCCGGTATTACTAGGTTGTATGGCTTTTACCAGTGAAACGATTGACTGTGGGACTTAATTGAACTGATTATGGACTGTGACCTTAAAAATGTTATAAGTGAGACAATTGGACTCCAAGAAATAACATTCTTCCTAATTTGACATGATTGCCGAAATCCAGCGATTACGCTGGGCGCTGTGGCAGCACTTCAAATAAAAATTAAGATAAAAAAGTCATTCTTTACTGTGGGACAAATCTTAGCCGTTATCGCACGCTGAAGAATTAGCGACAGTTTCAAAATCTACATTTCATTGACTTTTTAACGGTGTCAGTCCTTTTGAGCTACAACGGTTGGGTCACCTATTCGTACCAACATGTGTTTAGCGATGATTTTCCGGTACTACTAGGTTGTATGGCTATTAGCAGTGAAACGATTGACTGTGGGACTTAATTGAACAAACTTTGGACTATAACCTAATAAATTTGATAAGTGAGAAAATTGGACTCCAAGAAATAACATTCTTCTCAATTTGACATGATTGCCGAAACTCAGCGATTACACTGGGCGCTGTGGTAGCGCTTCAATTAAAAATTAAGATAAAAAAGTCATTCTTTACTGTGGGACCAATCCTAGCCGTTATCGCGCGCTGAAGAAATAGCGACAGTTTCAAAAACTAAATTTCATTGACTTTCTAAAAATATCAATCCGTTTGAGTTACAACGGTTGAGTCACATATTCGTACCAACATGTATTTCGTGATGTTTTTCCGGTACTACTAGGTTGTAAGGCTTGTAACAGTGAAACGATTGACTGCGGGACTTAATTGAACTGATTATGGACTGTGACCTTATAAATGTTAAAGTGAGACAATTGGACTCCAAGAAATAACATTCTTCCTAATTTGACATGATTGCCGAAACTCAGCGATTACGCTGGGCGCTGTGGCAGCACTTCAATTAAAAATTAAGATAAAAAAGTCATTCTTTACTGTGATACAAATCTTAGCCGTTATCGCACGCTGAAGAATTAGCGACAGTTTCAAAATCTACATTTCATTGACTTTTTAACGGTGTCAGTCCTTTTGAGCTACAACGGTTGTGTCACCTATTCGTACTGACATGTGTTTAGCGATATTTTTTTGATACTACTAGGTTGCATCGCTTTTAACAATGAAACGATGGACTGTGGGACTTAATTGAACTACCTTTGGACTGTGACCTGATAAATGTGATAAATGAGACAATTGGACACCAAGAAATAACATTCTTCTTAATTTGACAGGATTGCCGGAACTCAGCGATTACATGGGGCGCTGTGTTAGCGCTTCATTTAAAAATTTAGATAAATAAGTCATTCTTTACTGTGGGACCAATCCTAGCCGTTATCGCGCGCTGAAGAAATAGCGACTGTTACAAAAACTACATTTCATTGTCTTTCTAACAGTGTCAGTCCGTTTGAGTTACAACGGTTGGGTCACATATTCGTACCAACATGTATTTAGCGATATTTTTCCGGTACTACTAGGTTGTATAGCTTTTAGCAGTGAAACGATTGACTGTGGGACTTAATTGAACAAACTTTGGACTATAACCTAATAAATGTGATTAATGAGAAAATTGGAGTCCAAGAAATAACATTCTTCTCATATTGACATGATTGCCGAAACTCAGCGATTACACTGGGCGCTGTGGTAGCGCTTCAATTAAAAATAAAGATAAAAAAGTCATTCTTTACTGTGGGACCAATCCTAGCCGTTATCGCGCTGTAGAATTAGCGACAGTTTCAAAAACTACATTTCATTTGCTTTCTAACGGTGTCAGTCCGTTTGAGTTGCAACGGTTGAGTCACATATTCGTACCAACATGTACTTGTGCTATTTTCCGGTATTACTAGGTTGTATGGCTTTTACCAGTGAAACGATTGACTGTGGGACTTAATTGAACTGATTATGGACTGTGACCTTAAAAATGTTATAAGTGAGACAATTGGACTCCAAGAAATAACATTCTTCCTAATTTGACATGATTGCCGAAATCCAGCGATTACGCTGGGCGCTGTGGCAGCACTTCAAATAAAAATTAAGATAAAAAAGTCATTCTTTACTGTGGGACAAATCTTAGCCGTTATCGCACGCTGAAGAATTAGCGACAGTTTCAAAATCTACATTTCATTGACTTTTTAACGGTGTCAGTCCTTTTGAGCTACAACGGTTGGGTCACCTATTCGTACCAACATGTGTTTAGCGATGATTTTCCGGTACTACTAGGTTGTATGGCTATTAGCAGTGAAACGATTGACTGTGGGACTTAATTGAACAAACTTTGGACTATAACCTAATAAATTTGATAAGTGAGAAAATTGGACTCCAAGAAATAACATTCTTCTCAATTTGACATGATTGCCGAAACTCAGCGATTACACTGGGCGCTGTGGTAGCGCTTCAATTAAAAATTAAGATAAAAAAGTCATTCTTTACTGTGGGACCAATCCTAGCCGTTATCGCGCGCTGAAGAAATAGCGACAGTTTCAAAAACTAAATTTCATTGACTTTCTAAGAATATCAATCCGTTTGAGTTACAACGGTTGAGTCACATATTCGTACCAACATGTATTTCGTGATGTTTTTCCGGTACTACTAGGTTGTAAGGCTTTTAACAGTGAAACGATTGACTGCGGGACTTAATTGAACTGATTATGGACTGTGACCTTATAAATGTTAAAGTGAGACAATTGGACTCCAAGAAATAACATTCTTCCTAATTTGACATGATTGCCGAAACTCAGCGATTACACTGGGCGCTGTGGTAGCGCTTCAATTAAAAATAAAGATAAAAAAGTCATTCTTTACTGTGGGACCAATCCTAGCCGTTATCGCGCTGTAGAATTAGCGACAGTTTCAAAAACTACATTTCATTTGCTTTCTAACGGTGTCAGTCCGTTTGAGTTGCAACGGTTGAGTCACATATTCGTACCAACATGTACTTGTGCTATTTTCCGGTATTACTAGGTTGTATGGCTTTTACCAGTGAAACGATTGACTGTGGGACTTAATTGAACTGATTATGGACTGTGACCTTAAAAATGTTATAAGTGAGACAATTGGACTCCAAGAAATAACATTCTTCCTAATTTGACATGATTGCCGAAACTCAGCGATTACGCTGTGGCAGCACTTCAAATAAAAATTAAGATAAAAAAGTCATTCTTTACTGTGGGACAAATCTTAGCCGTTATCGCACGCTGAAGAATTAGCGACAGTTTCAAAATCTACATTTCATTGACTTTTTAACGGTGTCAGTCCTTTTGAGCTACAAAGGTTGGGTCACCTATTCGTACCAACATGTGTTTAGCGATGATTTTCCGGTACTACTAGGTTGTATGGCTATTAGCAGTGAAACGATTGACTGTGGGACTTAATTGAACAAACTTTGGACTATAACCTAATAAATTTGATAAGTGAGAAAATTGGACTCCAAGAAATAACATTCTTCTCAATTTGACATGATTGCCGAAACTCAGCGATTACACTGGGCGCTGTGGTAGCGCTTCAATTAAAAATTAAGATAAAAAAGTCATTCTTTACTGTGGGACCAATCCTAGCCGTTATCGCGCGCTGAAGAAATAGCGACAGTTTCAAAAACTAAATTTCATTGACTTTCTAAGAATATCAATCCGTTTGAGTTACAACGGTTGAGTCACATATTCGTACCAACATGTATTTCGTGATGTTTTTCCGGTACTACTAGATTGTAAGGCTTTTAACAGTGAAACGATTGACTGCGGGACTTAATTGAACTGATTATGGACTGTGACCTTATAAATGTTAAAGTGAGACAATTGGACTCCAAGAAATAACATTCTTCCTAATTTGACATGATTGCCGAAACTCAGCGATTACACATGACGCTGTGGTAGCACTTCAATTAAAAATTAAGATAAAAAAGTCATTCTTTACTGTGGGACCAATCTTAGCCGTTATCGCGCGCTGTAGAATTAGCGACAGTTTCAAAAACTACATTTCATTTGCTTTCTAACAGAATCAATCCGTTTGAGTTGCAAACGGTTTAGTCACATATTCGTACCAACATGTATTCGTGCTATTTTCCGGTATTACTAGGTTGTATGGCTTTTACCAGTGAAACGATTGAATGTGGGACTTAAATGAACTGACTATGAACTGTGACCTTAAAAATGTTATAAGTGAGACAAGCGGACTCCAAGAAATAACATTCTTTTTAATTTGACATGATTGCCGGAACTCAGCGATTACACTGGGCGCTGTGGTAGCGCTTCATTTAAGAATTTAGATAAATAAGTCATTCTTTACTGTGGGACCAATCCTAGCCGTTATCGCGCGCTGAAGAAATAGCGACAGTTTCAAAAACTAAATTTCATTGACTTTCTAAGAATATCAATCCGTTTGAGTTACAACGGTTGAGTCACATATTCGTACCAACATGTATTTCGTGATATTTTTTCCGGTACTACTAGGTTGTAAGGCTTTTAACAGTGAAACGATTGACTGTGGGACTTAATTGAACTGATTATAGACTGTGACCTTATAAATGTTAAAGTGAGACAATTGGACTCCAAGAAATAACATTCTTCCTAATTTGACATGATTGCCGAAACTTAGCGATTACACTGGGCGCTGTGGTAGCGCTTCAATTAAAAATTAAGATAAAGAAGTCATTCTTTACTGTGGGATCAATCTTAGCCGTTATCGTGCGCTGAAGAATTAGCGACAGTTTCAAAAACTACATTTCATTTGCTTTCTAACAGTATCAATCCGTTTGAGTTGCAACGGTTGAGTCACATATTCGTACCAACATGTATTCGTGCTATTTTCCGGTATTACTAGGTTGTATGGCTTTTACCAGTGAAACGATTGACTGTGGGACTTAATTGAACTGACAATGGACTGTGACCTTAAAAATGTTTTAAGTGAGACAAGCGGACTCCAAGAAATAACATTCTTTTTAATTTGACATGATTTCCGGAACTCAGCGATTACACTGGGCGCTGTGGTAGCGCTTCAATTAAAAATAAAGATAAAAAAGTCATTCTTTTTTGTGGGACCAATCCTAGCCGTTATCGCGCGCTGAAAAAGTAGCGACAGTTTCAAAAACTAAATTTCATTGACTTTCTAAGAATATCAATTCGTTTGAGTTACAACGGTTGAGTCACATATTCGTACCAACATGTACTTGTGCTATTTTCCGGTATTACTAGGTTGTATGGCTTTTACCAGTCAAACGATTGACTGTGGGACTTAATTGAACTGATTATGGACTGTGACCTTAAAAAATGTTATAAGTGAGACAATTGGACTCCAAGAAATAACATTCTTCCTAATTTGACATGATTGCCGAAACTCAGCGATTACGCTGGGCGCTGTGGCAGCACTTCAAATAAAAATTAAGATAAAAAAGTCATTCTTTACTGTGGGACAAATCTTAGCCGTTATCGCACGCTGAAGAATTAGCGACAGTTTCAAAATCTACATTTCATTGACTTTTTAACGGTGTCAGTCCTTTTGAGCTACAACGGTTGGGTCACCTATTCGTACCAACATGTGTTTAGCGATATTTTTCCGGTACTACTAGGTTGTATGGCTTTTAGCAGTGAAACGATTGACTGTGGGACTTAATTGAACAAACTTTGGACTATAACCTAATAAATTTGATAAGTGAGAAAATTGGACTCCAAGAAATAACATTCTTCTCAATTTGACATGATTGCCGAAACTCAGCGATTACCCTGGGCGCTGTGGTAGCGCTTCAATTAAAAATTAAGATAAAAAAGTCATTCTTTACTGTGGGACCAATCTTAGCCGTTATCGCAAGCTGTAGAATTAGCGACAGTTTCAAAAACTACATTTCATTTGCTTTCTAACAGAATCAATCCGTTTGAGTTGCAAACGTTTTAGTCACATGTTCGTACCAACATGTATTCGTGCTATTTTCCGGTATTACTAGGTTGTATGGCTTTTACCAGTGAAACGATTGACTGTGGGACTTAATTGAACTGACTATGAACTGTGACCTTAAAAATGTTATAAGTGAGACAAGCGGACTCCAAGAAATAACATTCTTTTTAATTTGACATGATTGCCGGAACTCAGCGATTACACGGGGCGCTGTGGTAGCGCTTCATTTAAAAATTTAGATAAATAAGTCATTCTTTACTGTGGGACCAATCCTAGCCGTTATCGCGCGCTGAAGAATTAGCGACAGTTACAAAAACTACATTTCATTGTCTTTCTAACAGTGTCAGTCCGTTTGAGTTACAACGGTTGGGTCACATATTCGTACCAACATGTATTTAGCGATATTTTCCGGTACTACTAGGTTGTATGGCTTTTAGCAGTGAAACGATTGGCTGTGGGACTTAATTGAACAAACTTTGGACTATAACCAAATAAATTTGATAAATGAGAAAATTGGACTCCAAGAAATAACATTCTTCTCAATTTGACATGATTGCCGAAACTCAGCGATTACACTGGGCGCTGTGGTAGCGCTTCAATTAAAAATTAAGATAAAAAAGTCATTCTTTACTGTGGGACCAATCCTAGCCGTTATCGCGCGCTGAAGAAATAGCGACTGTTTCAAAAACTAAATTTCATTGACTTTCTAAGAATATCAATCCGTTTGAGTTACAACGTTTGAGTCACATATTCGTACCAACATGTATTCGTGCTATTTTCCGGTATTACTAGGTTGTATGGCTTTTACCAGTGAAACGATTGACTGTGGGACTTAATTGAACTGACTATGAACTGTGACCTTAAAAATGTTATAAGTGAGACAAGCGGACTCCAAGAAATAACATTCTTTTTAATTTGACATGATTGCCGGAACTCAGCGATTACACTGGGCGCTGTGGTAGCGCTTCATTTAAGAATTTAGATAAATAAGTCATTCTTTACTGTGGGACCAATCCTAGCCGTTATCGCGCGCTGAAGAAATAGCGACAGTTTCAAAAACTAAATTTCATTGACTTTCTAAAAATATCAATCCGTTTGAGTTACAACGGTTGAGTCACATATTCGTACCAACATGTGTTTAGCGATATTTTTTTGATACTACTAGGTTGCATCGCTTTTAACAATAAACGATGGACTGTGTGACTTAATTGAACTACCTTTGGACTGTGACCTGATAAATGTGATAAATAAGACAATTGGACTCCAAGAAATAACATTCTTCTTAGTTTGAGAGGATTGCCGGAACTCAGCGATTACACGGGACGCTGTGGTAGCGCTTCATTTAAAAATTTAGATAAATAAGTCATTCTTTACTGTGGGACCAATCCTAGCCGTTATCGCGCGCTGAAGAAATAACGACAGTTACAAAAACTACATTTCATTGTCTTTCTAACAGTGTCAGTCCGTTTGAGTTACAACGGTTGGGTCACATATTCGTACCAACATGTATTTAGCGATATTTTCCGGTACTACTAGGTTGTATGGCTTTTAGCAGTGAAACGATTGGCTGTGGGACTTAATTGAACAAACTTTGGACTATAACCAAATAAATTTGATAAATGAGAAAATTGGACTCCAAGAAATAACATTCTTCTCAATTTGACATGATTGCTGAAACTCAGCGATTACACTGGGCGCTGTGGTAGCGCTTCAATTAAAAATTAAGAAAAAAAAGTCATTCTTTAATGTGGGACCAATTCTAGCCGTTATCGCGCGCTGAAGAAATAGCGACAGTTTCAAAAATTAAATTTCATTGTTTTTCTAAGAATATCAATCCGTTTGAGTTACAACGTTTGAGTCACATATTCGTACCAACATGTATTAGTGCTATTTTCCGGTATTACTAGGTTGTATGGCTTTTACCAGTGAAACGATTGACTGTGGGACTTAATTGAACTGACTATGAACTGTGACCTTAAAAATGTTATAAGTGAGACAAGCGGACTCCAAGAAATAACATTCTTTTTAATTTGACATGATTGCCGGAACTCAGCGATTACACTGGGCGCTGTGGTAGCGCTTCATTTAAGAATTTAGATAAATAAGTCATTCTTTACTGTGGGACCAATCCTAGCCGTTATCGCGCGCTGAAGAAATAGCGACAGTTTCAAAAACTAAATTTCATTGACTTTCTAAGAATATCAATCCGTTTGAGTTACAACGGTTGAGTCACATATTCGTACCAACATGTATTTCGTGATATTTTGTCCGGTACTACTAGGTTGTAAGGCTTTTAACAGTGAAACGATTGACTGTGGGACTTAATTGAACTGATTATAGACTGTGACCTTATAAATGTTAAAGTGAGACAATTGGACTCCAAGAAATAACATTCTTCCTAATTTGACATGATTGCCGAAACTTAGCGATTACACTGGGCGTTGTGGTAGCGCTTCAATTAAAAATTAAGATAAAGAAGTCATTCTTTACAGTGGGACCAATCTTAGCCGTTATCGCGCGCTGAAGAATTAGCAACAGTTTCAAAAACTACATTTCATTTGCTTTCTAACAGTATCAATCCGTTTGAGTTGCAACGGTTGAGTCACATATTCGTACCAACATGTATTCGTGCTATTTTCCGGTATTACTAGGTTGTATGGCTTTTACCAGTGAAACGATTGACTGTGGGACTTAATTGAACTGACAATGGACTGTGACCTTAAAAATGTTTTAAGTGAGACAAGCGGACTCCAAGAAATAACATTCTTTTTAATTTGACATGATTTCCGGAACTCAGCGATTACACTGGGCGCTGTGGTAGCGCTTTATTTAAGAATTTAGATAAATAAGTCATTCTTAACTGTGGGACCAATCCTAGCCGTTATCCCGCGCCGAAGAAATAGCGACAGTTTCAAAAAATTCATTTCACTGACTTTCTAAGAATATCAGTATGTTTGAGTTACAACGGTTGAGTCACATATTCGTACCAACATGTATTTCGTGATACTTTTCCGGTACTACTAGGTTGTATGGCTTTTACCAGTGAAACGATTGACTGTGGGACTTAATTGAACTGATTATGGACTGTGACCTTAACAATGTTATAAGTGAGACAATTGGACTCCAAGAAATAACATTCTTCCTAATTTGACATGATTGCCGAAACTCAGCGATTACGCTGGGCGCTGTGGCAGCGCTTCAATTAAAAATTAAGATAAAAAAGTCATTCTTTACTGTGGGACAAATCTTAGCCGTTATCGCACGCTGAAGAATTAGCGACAGTTTCAAAATATACATTTCATTGACTTTTTAACGGTGTCAGTCCTTTTGAGCTACAACGGTTGGGTCACCTATTCGTACCAACATGTGTTTAGCGATATTTATTTGATACTACTAGGTTGCATCGCTTTTAACAATGAAACGATTGACTGTGGGTCTTAAATGAACAAACTTTGGACTGTGACCTGATAAATGTGATAAATGAGACAATTGGACTCCAAGAAATAACATTCTTTTTAATTTGACGGGATTTCCGGAACTCAGCGATTGCACTGGGCGCTGTGGTAGCGCTTTATTTAAAAATTAAGATAAAAAAGTCATTCTTTACTGTGGGACCAATCTTAGCCGTTATCGCGCGCTGTAGAATTAGCGACAGTTTCAAAAACTACATTTCATTTGCTTTCTAACAGTATCAATCCGTTTGAGTTGCAAACGGTTGAGTCACACATTCGTACCAACATGTATTCGTGCTATTTTCCGGTATTACTAGGTTGTATGGCTTTTACCAGTGAAACGATTGACTGTGGGACTTAATTGAACTGACTACGGACTGTGACCTTAAAAATGTTTTAAGTGAGACAAGCGGATTCCAAGAAATGTCATTCTTTTTAATTTGATATGATTTCCGGAACTCAGCGAATACACTGGGCGCTGTGGTAGCGCTTCATTTAAGAATTTATATAAATAAGTCATTCTTTACTGTGGGACCAAATCTAGCCGTTTTCGCGCGCTGAAGAAATAGCGACAGTTTCAAAAACTACATTCCATTGACTTTCTAAAAATATCAATCCGTTTGAGTTACAACGGTTGAGTCGCATATTCGTACCAACATGTATTTCGTGATATTTTTCCGGTACTACTAGGTTGTATGGCTTTTAACAGTGAAACGATTGACTGTGGGACTTAATTGAACTGATTATGGACTGCGACCTTAAAAATGTTATAAGTGAGACAAGCGGACTCCAAGAAATAACAATCTTTTTAAATTTGACATGATTGCCGGAACTTAGCGATTACACTGGGCGCTGTGTTAGCGCTTCATTTAAGAATTTAGATAAAGAAGTCATTCTTTACTGTGGAACCAATCTTAGCCGTTATCGCGCGCTGAAGAATTAGCGACAGTTTCAAAAACTACATTTCATTTGCTTTCTAACAGTATTAATCCGTTTGAGTTGCAACGGTTGAGTCACATATTCGTACCAACATGTATTCGTGCTATTTTCCGGTATTACTAGGTTGTATGGCTTTTACCAGTGAAACGATTGACTGTGGGACTTAATTGAACTGACAATGGACTGTGACCTTAAAAATGTTTTAAGTGAGACAAGCGGACTCCAAGAAATAACATTCTTTTTAATTTGACATGATTTTCGGAACTCAGCGATTACACTGGGCGCTGTGGTAGCGCTTTATTTAAGAATTTAGATAAATAATTCATTCTTAACTGTGGGACCAATCCTAGCCGTTATCCCGCGCTGAAGAAATAGCGACAGTTTCAAAAAATTCATTTCATTGACTTTTTAAGAATATCAATCCGTTTGAGTTACAACGGTTGAGTCACATATTCGTACCAACATGTTATTCGTGATACTTTTCCGGTACTACTAGGTTGTATGGCTTTTACCAGTGAAACGATTGACTGTGGGACTTAATTGAACTGATTATGGACTTTGACCCTAAAAATGTTATAAGTGAGACAATTGGACTCCAAGAAATAACATTCTTCCTAATTTGACATGATTGCCGAAACTCAGCGATTACGCTGGGCGCTGTGGCAGCGCTTCAATTAAAAATTAAGCTACAAAAAGTCATTCTTTACTGTGGGACAAATCTTAGCCGTTATTGCACGCTGAAGAATTAGCGACAGTTTCAAAATATACATTTCATTGACTTTTTAACGGTGTCAGTCCTTTTGAGCTACAACGGTTGGGTCACCTATTCGTACCAACATGTGTTTAGCGATATTTTTTTGATACTACTAGGTTGCATCGCTTTTAACAATGAAACGATGGACTGTGTGACTTAATTGAACTACCTTTGGACTGTGACCTGATAAATGTGATAAATGAGACAATTGGACTCCAAGAAATAACATTCTTCTTAGTTTGAGAGGATTGCCGGAACTCAGCGATTACACGGGGCGCTGTGGTAGCGCTTCATTTAAAAATTTAGATAAATAAGTCATTCTTTACTGTGGGACCAATCCTAGCCGTTATCGCGCGCTGAAGAAATAGCGACAGTTACAAAAACTACATTTCATTGTCTTTCTAACAGTGTCAGTCCGTTTGCGTTACAACGGTTGAGTCACATATTCGTACCAACATGTATTTAGCGATATTTTCCGGTACTACTAGGTTGTATGGCTTTTAGCAGTGAAACGATTGGCTGTGGGACTTAATTGAACAAACTTTGGACTATAACCAAATAAATTTGATAAATGAGAAAATTGGACTCCAAGAAATAACATTCTTCTCAATTTAACATGATTGTCGAAACTCAGCGATTACACTGGGCGCTGTGGTAGCGCTTCAATTAAAAATTAAGATAAAAAAGTCATTCTTTACTGTGGGACCAATCCTAGCCGTTATCGCGCGCTGAAGAAATAGCGACAGTTTCAAAAACTAAATTTCATTGACTTTCTAAGAATATCAATCCGTTTGAGTTACAACGTTTGAGTCACATATTCGTACCAACATGTATTTCGTGATGTTTTTCCGGTACTACTAGGTTGTAAGGCTTTTAACAGTGAAACGATTGACTGTGGGACTTAATTGACTGACTATGGCCTGTGACCTTAAAAATGTTATAAGTGAGACAAGCGGACTCCAAGAAATAACATTCTTTTTAATTTGACATGATTGCCGGAACTCAGCGATTACACTGGGCGCTGTGGTAGCGCTTCATTTAAGAATTTAGATAAATAAGTCATTCTTTACTGTGGGACCAATCCTAGCCGTTATCGCGCGCTGAAGAAATAGCGACAGTTTCAAAAACTAAATTTCATTGACTTTCTAAGAATATCAATCCGTTTGAGTTACAACGGTTGAGTCACATATTCGTACCAACATGTAATTCGTGATATTTTTCCGGTACTACTAGGTTGTAAGGATTTTAACAGTGAAACGATTGACTGTGGGACGTAATTGAACTGATTATGGACTGTGACCTTATAAATGTTAAAGTGAGACAATTGGAATCCAAGAAATAACATTCTTCCTAATTTGACATGATTGCCGAATCTTAGCGATTACACTGGGCGCTGTGGTAGCGCTTCAATTAAAAATTAAGATAAAAAAGTCATTCTTTACTGTGGGACCAATCTTAGCCGTTATCGCGCGCTGAAGGATTAGCGACAGTTTCAAAAACTATATTTCATTTGCTTTCTAACAGTATCAATCCGTTTGAGTTGCAACGGTTGAGTCACATATTCGTACCAACATGTATTCGTGCTATTTTCCGGTATTACTAGGTTGTATGGCTTTTACCAGTGAAACGATTGACTGTGGGACTTAATTGAACTGACTACGGACTGTGACCTTAAAAATGTTTTAAGTGAGACAAGCGGACTCCAAGAAATAACAATCTTTTTAAATTTGACATGATTGCCGGAACTTAGCGATTACACTGGGCGCTGTGTTAGCGCTTCATTTAAGAATTTAGATAAAGAAGTCATTCTTTACTGTGGAACCAATCTTAGCCGTTATCGCGCGCTGAAGAATTAGCGACAGTTTCAAAAACTACATTTCATTTGCTTTCTAACAGTATTAATCCGTTTGAGTTGCAACGGTTGAGTCACATATTCGTACCAACATGTATTCGTGCTATTTTCCGGTATTACTAGGTTGTATGGCTTTTACCAGTGAAACGATTGACTGTGGGACTTAATTGAACTGACAATGGACTGTGACCTTAAAAATGTTTTAAGTGAGACAAGCGGACTCCAAGAAATAACATTCTTTTTAATTTGACATGATTTTCGGAACTCAGCGATTACACTGGGCGCTGTGGTAGCGCTTTATTTAAGAATTTAGATAAATAATTCATTCTTAACTGTGGGACCAATCCTAGCCGTTATCCCGCGCTGAAGAAATAGCGACAGTTTCAAAAAATTCATTTCATTGACTTTTTAAGAATATCAATCCGTTTGAGTTACAACGGTTGAGTCACATATTCGTACCAACATGTTATTCGTGATACTTTTCCGGTACTACTAGGTTGTATGGCTTTTACCAGTGAAACGATTGACTGTGGGACTTAATTGAACTGATTATGGACTTTGACCTTAAAAATGTTATAAGTGAGACAATTGGACTCCAAGAAATAACATTCTTCCTAATTTGACATGATTGCCGAAACTCAGCGATTACGCTGGGCGCTGTGGCAGCGCTTCAATTAAAAATTAAGCTACAAAAAGTCATTCTTTACTGTGGGACAAATCTTAGCCGTTATTGCACGCTGAAGAATTAGCGACAGTTTCAAAATATACATTTCATTGACTTTTTAACGGTGTCAGTCCTTTTGAGCTACAACGGTTGGGTCACCTATTCGTACCAACATGTGTTTAGCGATATTTTTTTGATACTACTAGGTTGCATCGCTTTTAACAATGAAACGATGGACTGTGTGACTTAATTGAACTACCTTTGGACTGTGACCTGATAAATGTGATAAATGAGACAATTGGACTCCAAGAAATAACATTCTTCTTAGTTTGAGAGGATTGCCGGAACTCAGCGATTACACGGGGCGCTGTGGTAGCGCTTCATTTAAAAATTTAGATAAATAAGTCATTCTTTACTGTGGGACAAATCCTAGCCGTTATCGCGCGCTGAAGAAATAGCGACAGTTTCAAAAACTAAATTTCATTGACTTTCTAAGAATATCAATCCGTTTGAGTTACAACGTTTGAGTCACATTGTCGTACCAACATGTATTTCGTGATGTTTTTCCGGTACTACTAGGTTGTAAGGCTTTTAACAGTGAAACGATTGACTGTGGGACTTAATTGACTGACTATGGCCTGTGACCTTAAAAATGTTATAAGTGAGACAAGCGGACTCCAAGAAATAACATTCTTTTTAATTTGACATGATTGCCGGAACTCAGCGATTACACTGGGCGCTGTGGTAGCGCTTCATTTAAGAATTTAGATAAATAAGTCATTCTTTACTGTGGGACCAATCCTAGCCGTTATCGCGCGCTGAAGAAATAGCGACAGTTTCAAAAACTAAATTTCATTGACTTTCTAAGAATATCAATCCGTTTGAGTTACAACGGTTGAGTCACATATTCGTACCAACATGTAGTTCGTGATATTTTTCCGGTACTACTAGGTTGTAAGGATTTTAACAGTGAAACGATTGACTGTGGGACGTAATTGAACTGATTATGGACTGTGACCTTATAAATGTTAAAGTGAGACAATTGGAATCCAAGAAATAACATTCTTCCTAATTTGACATGATTGCCGAATCTTAGCGATTACACTGGGCGCTGTGGTAGCGCTTCAATTAAAAATTAAGATAAAAAAGTCATTCTTTACTGTGGGACCAATCTTAGCCGTTATCGCGCGCTGAAGGATTAGCGACAGTTTCAAAAACTACATTTCATTTGCTTTCTAACAGTATCAATCCGTTTGAGTTGCAACGGTTGAGTCACATATTC
Source organism: Hydractinia symbiolongicarpus (assembly GCF_029227915.1). Taxonomy (NCBI): domain Eukaryota; kingdom Metazoa; phylum Cnidaria; class Hydrozoa; order Anthoathecata; family Hydractiniidae; genus Hydractinia; species Hydractinia symbiolongicarpus. The sequence goes on from NC_079880.1 coordinate 309,977, forward strand.
GTACCAACATGTATTCGTGCTATTTTCCGGTATTACTAGGTTGTATAGCTTTTACCAGTGAAACGATTGACTGTGGGACTTAATTGAACTGACTACGGACTGTGATCTTAAAAATATTTTAAGTGAGACAAGCGGATTCCAAGAAATATCATTCTTTTTAATTTGACATGATTTCCGGAACTCAGCGATTACACTGGGCGCTGTGGTAGCGCTTCATTTAAGAATTTAGATAAGTAAGTCACTCTTAACTGTGGGACCAATCCTAGCCGTTATCCCGCGCTGAAGAAATAGCGACAGTTTCAAAAACAAAATTTCATTGACTTTCTAACGGTGTCAGTCCGTTTGAGTTACAACGATTGGGTCACATATTCGTACCAAAATGTATTTAGCGATATTTTTTGATATTACTAGGTTGCATCGCTCTTAACAATGAAACGATTGACTGTGGGACTTAATTGAACAAACTTTGGACTGTGACCTAATAAATGTGATAAATGAGACAATTGGAATCCAAGAAATAACATTCTTCCTAATTTGACATGATTGCCGAATCTTAGCGATTACACTGGGCGCTGTGGTAGCGCTTCAATTAAAAATTAAGATAAAAAAGTCATTCTTTACTGTGGGACCAATCTTAGCCGTTATCGCGCGCTGAAGGATTAGCGACAGTTTCAAAAACTACATTTCATTTGCTTTCTAACAGTATCAATCCGTTTGAGTTGCAACGGTTGAGTCACATATTCGTACCAACATGTATTCGTGCTATTTTCCGGTATTACTAGGTTGTATGGCTTTTACCAGTGAAACGATTGACTGTGGGACTTAATTGAACTGACTACGGACTGTGACCTTAAAAATGTTTTAAGTGAGACAAGCGGATTCCAAGAAATATCATTCTTTTTAATTTGATATGATTTCCGGAACTCAGCGAATACACTGGGCGCTGTGGTAGCGCTTCATTTAAGAATTTATATAAATAAGTCATTCTTTACTGTGGGACCAAATCTAGCCGTTTTCGCGCGCTGAAGAAATAGCGACAGTTTCAAAAACTACATTCCATTGACTTTCTAAAAATATCAATCCGTTTGAGTTACAACGGTTGAGTCGCATATTCGTACCAACATGTATTTCGTGATATTTTTCCGGTACTACTAGGTTGTATGGCTTTTAACAGTGAAACGATTGACTGTGGGACTTAATTGAACTGATTATGGACTGCGACCTTAAAAATGTTATAAGTGAGACAAGCGGACTCCAAGAAATAACAATCTTTTTAAATTTGACATGATTGCCGGAACTTAGCGATTAAACTGGGCGCTGTGTTAGCGCTTCATTTAAGAATTTAGATAAAGAAGTCATTCTTTACTGTGGAACCAATCTTAGCCGTTATCGCGCGCTGAAGAATTAGCGACAGTTTCAAAAACTACATTTCATTTGCTTTCTAACAGTATTAATTCGTTTGAGTTGCAACGGTTGAGTCACATATTCGTACCAACATGTATTCGTGCTATTTTCCGGTATTACTAGGTTGTATGGCTTTTACCAGTGAAACGATTGACTGTGGGACTTAATTGAACTGACAATGGACTGTGACCTTAAAAATGTTTTAAGTGAGACAAGCGGACTCCAAGAAATAACATTCTTTTTAATTTGACATGATTTTCGGAACTCAGCGATTACACTGGGCGCTGTGGTAGCGCTTTATTTAAGAATTTAGATAAATAATTCATTCTTAACTGTGGGACCAATCCTAGCCGTTATCCCGCGCTGAAGAAATAGCGACAGTTTCAAAAAATTCATTTCATTGACTTTTTAAGAATATCAATCCGTTTGAGTTACAACGGTTGAGTCACATATTCGTACCAACATGTTATTCGTGATACTTTTCCGGTACTACTAGGTTGTATGGCTTTTACCAGTGAAACGATTGACTGTGGGACTTAATTGAACTGATTATGGACTTTGACCTTAAAAATGTTATAAGTGAGACAATTGGACTCCAAGAAATAACATTCTTCCTAATTTGACATGATTGCCGAAACTCAGCGATTACGCTGGGCGCTGTGGCAGCGCTTCAATTAAAAATTAAGCTACAAAAAGTCATTCTTTACTGTGGGACAAATCTTAGCCGTTATTGCACGCTGAAGAATTAGCGACAGTTTCAAAATATACATTTCATTGACTTTTTAATGGTGTCAGTCCTTTTGAGCTACAACGGTTGGGTCACCTATTCGTACCAACATGTGTTTAGCGATATTTTTTTGATACTACTAGGTTGCATCGCTTTTAACAATGAAACGATGGACTGTGTGACTTAATTGAACTACCTTTGGACTGTGACCTGATAAATGTGATAAATGAGACAATTGGACTCCAAGAAATAACATTCTTCTTAGTTTGAGAGGATTGCCGGAACTCAGCGATTACACGGGGCGCTGTGGTAGCGCTTCATTTAAAAATTTAGATAAATAAGTCATTCTTTACTGTGGGACCAATCCTAGCCGTTATCGCGCGCTGAAGAAATAGCGACAGTTACAAAAACTACATTTCATTGTCTTTCTAACAGTGTCAGTCCGTTTGTGTTACAACGGTTGAGTCACATATTCGTACCAACATGTATTTAGCGATATTTTCCGGTACTACTAGGTTGTATGGCTTTTAGCAGTGAAACGATTGGCTGTGGGACTTAATTGAACAAACTTTGGACTATAACCAAATAAATTTGATAAATCAGAAAATTGGACTCCAAGAAATAACATTCTTCTCAATTTAACATGATTGTCGAAACTCAGCGATTACACTGGGCGCTGTGGTAGCGCTTCAATTAAAAATTAAGATAAAAAAGTCATTCTTTACTGTGGGACCAATCCTAGCCGTTATCGCGCGCTGAAGAAATAGCGACAGTTTCAAAAACTAAATTTCATTGACTTTCTAAGAATATCAATCCGTTTGAGTTACAACGTTTGAGTCACATATTCGTACCAACATGTATTTCGTGATGTTTTTCCGGTACTACTAGGTTGTAAGGCTTTTACCAGTGAAACGATTGACTGTGGGACTTAATTGAACTGACAATGGACTGTGACCTTAAAAATGTTTTAAGTGAGACAAGCGGACTCCAAGAAATAACATTCTTTTTAATTTGACATGATTTTCGGAACTCAGCGATTACACTGGGCGCTGTGGTAGCGCTTTATTTAAGAATTTAGATAAATAATTCATTCTTAACTGTGGGACCAATCCTAGCCGTTATCCCGCGCTGAAGAAATAGCGACAGTTTCAAAAAATTCATTTCATTGACTTTTTAAGAATATCAATCCGTTTGAGTTACAACGGTTGAGTCACATATTCGTACCAACATGTTATTCGTGATACTTTTCCGGTACTACTAGGTTGTATGGCTTTTACCAGTGAAACGATTGACTGTGGGACTTAATTGAACTGATTATGGACTTTGACCTTAAAAATGTTATAAGTGAGACAATTGGACTCCAAGAAATAACATTCTTCCTAATTTGACATGATTGCCGAAACTCAGCGATTACGCTGGGCGCTGTGGCAGCGCTTCAATTAAAAATTAAGCTACAAAAAGTCATTCTTTACTCTGGGACAAATCTTAGCCGTTATTGCACGCTGAAGAATTAGCGACAGTTTCAAAATATACATTTCATTGACTTTTTAACGGTGTCAGTCCTTTTGAGCTACAACGGTTGGGTCACCTATTCGTACCAACATGTGTTTAGCGATATTTTTTTGATACTACTAGGTTGCATCGCTTTTAACAATGAAACGATGGACTGTGTGACTTAATTGAACTACCTTTGGACTGTGACCTGATAAATGTGATAAATGAGACAATTGGACTCCAAGAAATAACATTCTTCTTAGTTTGAGAGGATTGCCGGAACTCAGCGATTACACGGGGCGCTGTGGTAGCGCTTCATTTAAGAATTTAGATAAATAAGTCATTCTTTACTGTGGGACCAATCCTAGCCGTTATCGCGCGCTGAAGAAATAGCGACAGTTTCAAAAACTAAATTTCATTGACTTTCTAAGAATATCAATCCGTTTGAGTTACAACGGTTGAGTCACATATTCGTACCAACATGTAATTCGTGATATTTTTCCGGTACTACTAGGTTGTAAGGATTTTAACAGTGAAACGATTGACTGTGGGACGTAATTGAACTGATTATGGACTGTGACCTTATAAATGTTAAAGTGAGACAATTGGAATCCAAGAAATAACATTCTTCCTAATTTGACATGATTGCCGAATCTTAGCGATTACACTGGGCGCTGTGGTAGCGCTTCAATTAAAAATTAAGATAAAAAAGTCATTCTTTACTGTGGGACCAATCTTAGCCGTTATCGCGCGCTGAAGGATTAGCGACAGTTTCAAAAACTATATTTCATTTGCTTTCTAACAGTATCAATCCGTTTGAGTTGCAACGGTTGAGTCACATATTCGTACCAACATGTATTCGTGCTATTTTCCGGTATTACTAGGTTGTATGGCTTTTACCAGTGAAACGATTGACTGTGGGACTTAATTGAACTGACTACGGACTGTGACCTTAAAAATGTTTTAAGTGAGACAAGCGGATTCCAAGAAATATCATTCTTTTTAATTTGATATGATTTCCGGAACTCAGCGAATACACTGGGCGCTGTGGTAGCGCTTCATTTAAGAATTTATATAAATAAGTCATTCTTTACTGTGGGACCAAATCTAGCCGTTTTCGCGCGCTGAAGAAATAGCGACAGTTTCAAAAACTACATTCCATTGACTTTCTAAAAATATCAATCCGTTTGAGTTACAACGGTTGAGTCGCATATTCGTACCAACATGTATTTCGTGATATTTTTCCGGTACTACTAGGTTGTATGGCTTTTAACAGTGAAACGATTGACTGTGGGACTTAATTGAACTGATTATGGACTGCGACCTTAAAAATGTTATAAGTGAGACAAGCGGACTCCAAGAAATAACAATCTTTTTAAATTTGACATGATTGCCGGAACTTAGCGATTACACTGGGCGCTGTGTTAGCGCTTCATTTAAGAATTTAGATAAAGAAGTCATTCTTTACTGTGGAACCAATCTTAGCCGTTATCGCGCGCTGAAGAATTAGCGACAGTTTCAAAAACTACATTTCATTTGCTTTCTAACAGTATTAATCCGTTTGAGTTGCAACGGTTGAGTCACATATTCGTACCAACATGTATTCGTGCTATTTTCCGGTATTACTAGGTTGTATGGCTTTTACCAGTGAAACGATTGACTGTGGGACTTAATTGAACTGACAATGGACTGTGACCTTAAAAATGTTTTAAGTGAGACAAGCGGACTCCAAGAAATAACATTCTTTTTAATTTTACATGATTTTCGGAACTCAGCGATTACACTGGGCGCTGTGGTAGCGCTTTATTTAAGAATTTAGATAAATAATTCATTCTTAACTGTGGGACCAATCCTAGCCGTTATCCCGCGCTGAAGAAATAGCGACAGTTTCAAAAAATTCATTTCATTGACTTTTTAAGAATATCAATCCGTTTGAGTTACAACGGTTGAGTCACATATTCGTACCAACATGTTATTCGTGATACTTTTCCGGTACTACTAGGTTGTATGGCTTTTACCAGTGAAACGATTGACTGTGGGACTTAATTGAACTGATTATGGACTTTGACCTTAAAAATGTTATAAGTGAGACAATTGGACTCCAAGAAATAACATTCTTCCTAATTTGACATGATTGCCGAAACTCAGCGATTACGCTGGGCGCTGTGGCAGCGCTTCAATTAAAAATTAAGCTACAAAAAGTCATTCTTTACTGTGGGACAAATCTTAGCCGTTATTGCACGCTGAAGAATTAGCGACAGTTTCAAAATATACATTTCATTGACTTTTTAACGGTGTCAGTCCTTTTGAGCTACAACGGTTGGGTCACCTATTCGTACCAACATGTGTTTAGCGATATTTTTTTGATACTACTAGGTTGCATCGCTTTTAACAATGAAACGATGGACTGTGTGACTTAATTGAACTACCTTTGGACTGTGACCTGATAAATGTGATAAATGAGACAATTGGACTCCAAGAAATAACATTCTTCTTAGTTTGAGAGGATTGCCGGAACTCAGCGATTACACGGGGCGCTGTGGTAGCGCTTCATTTAAAAATTTAGATAAATAAGTCATTCTTTACTGTGGGACCAATCCTAGCCGTTATCGCGCGCTGAAGAAATAGCGACAGTTACAAAAACTACATTTCATTGTCTTTCTAACAGTGTCAGTCCGTTTGTGTTACAACGGTTGAGTCACATATTCGTACCAACATGTATTTAGCGATATTTTCCGGTACTACTAGGTTGTATGGCTTTTAGCAGTGAAACGATTGGCTGTGGGACTTAATTGAACAAACTTTGGACTATAACCAAATAAATTTGATAAATGAGAAAATTGGACTCCAAGAAATAACATTCTTCTCAATTTAACATGATTGTCGAAACTCAGCGATTACACTGGGCGCTGTGGTAGCGCTTCAATTAAAAATTAAGATAAAAAAAACATTCTTTACTGTGGGACCAATCCTAGCCGTTATCGCGCGCTGAAGAAATAGCGACAGTTTCAAAAACTAAATTTCATTGACTTTCTAAGAATATCAATCCGTTTGAGTTACAACGGTTGAGTCACATATTCGTACCAACATGTAATTCGTGATATTTTTCCGGTACTACTAGGTTGTAAGGATTTTAACAGTGAAACGATTGACTGTGGGACGTAATTGAACTGATTATGGACTGTGACCTTATAAATGTTAAAGTGAGACAATTGGAATCCAAGAAATAACATTCTTCCTAATTTGACATGATTGCCGAATCTTAGCGATTACACTGGGCGCTGTGGTAGCGCTTCAATTAAAAATTAAGATAAAAAAGTCATTCTTTACTGTGGGACCAATCTTAGCCGTTATCGCGCGCTGAAGGATTAGCGACAGTTTCAAAAACTACATTTCATTTGCTTTCTAACAGTATCAATCCGTTTGAGTTGCAACGGTTGAGTCACATATTCGTACCAACATGTATTCGTGCTATTTTCCGGTATTACTAGGTTGTATGGCTTTTACCAGTGAAACTATTGACTGTGGGACTTAATTGAACTGACTACGGACTGTGATCTTAAAAATATTTTAAGTGAGACAAGCGGATTCCAAGAAATATCATTCTTTTTAATTTGACATGATTTCCGGAACTCAGCGATTACACTGGGCGCTGTGGTAGCGCTTCATTTAAGAATTTAGATAAGTAAGTCACTCTTAACTGTGGGACCAATCCTAGCCGTTATCCCGCGCTGAAGAAATAGCGACAGTTTCAAAAACAAAATTTCATTGACTTTCTAACGGTGTCAGTCCGTTTGAGTTACAACGATTGGGTCACATATTCGTACCAAAATGTATTTAGCGATATTTTTTGATATTACTAGGTTGCATCGCTCTTAACAATGAAACGATTGTCTGTGGGACTTAATTGAACAAACTTTGGACTGTGACCTAATAAATGTGATAAATGAGAAAATTGGACTCCAAGAAATAACATTCTTCTCAATTTGACATGATTGCCGGAACTCAGCGATTACACAGGGCGCTGTGGTAGCGCTTTATTTAAGAATTTAGATAAATAAGTCATTCTTTACTGTGGGACCAATCCTATCCGTTATCGCGCACTGAAGAAATAGCGACAGTTTCAAAAACTACATTTTATTGTCTTTCTAACAGTGTCAGTCCGTTTGAGTTACAACGGTTGGGTCACATATTCGTACTAACATGTATTTAGCGATATTTTTTCTGATATTACTAGGTTGCATCGCTTTTAACAATGAAATGATTGACTGTGGGACTTAATTGAACTAACTTTGGACTGTGACCTGATAAATGTGATAAATGAGACAATTGGACTCCAAGAAATAACATTCTTTCTAGTTTTACGGGATTTCCGGAACTCAGCGATTACACTGGGCGCTGTGGTAGCGCTTTATTTCAAAATTTAGATAAAAAAGTCATTCTTTACTGTGGGACCAATCCTAGCCGCTAGTGCGCGCTGAAGAAATATCGACAGTTTCAAAAACTAAATTTCATTGACTTTCTAACGGTGTCAGTCCTTTTGAGCTACAACGGTTGGGTCACCTATTCGTACCAACATGTGTTTAGCGATATTTTTTTGATACTACTAGGTTGCATCGCTTTTAACAATGAAACGATGGACTGTGTGACTTAATTGAACTACCTTTGGACTGTGACCTGATAAATGTGATAAATGAGACAATTGGACTCCAAGAAATAACATTCTTCTTAGTTTGAGAGGATTGCCGGAACTCAGCGATTACACGGGGCGCTGTGGTAGCGCTTCATTTAAAAATTTAGATAAATAAGTCATTCTTTACTGTGGGACCAATCCTAGCCGTTATCGGGCGCTGAAGAAATAGCGACAGTTACAAAAACTACATTTCATTGTCTTTCTAACAGTGTCAGTCCGTTTGAGTTACAACGGTTGGGTCACATATTCGTACCAACATGTATTTAGCGATATTTTCCGGTACTACTAGGTTGTATGGCTTTTACCAGTGAAACGATTGACTGTGGGACTTAATTGAACTGACAATGGACTGTGACCTTAAAAATGTTTTAAGTGAGACAAGCGGACTCCAAGAAATAACATTCTTTTTAATTTGACATGATTTTCGGAACTCAGCGATTACACTGGGCGCTGTGGTAGCGCTTTATTTAAGAATTTAGATAAATAAGTCATTCTTAACTGTGGGACCAATCCTAGCCGTTATCGCACGCTGAAGAATTAGCGACAGTTTCAAAATATACATTTCATTGACTTTTTAACGGTGTTAGTCCGTTTGAGTTACAACGGTTGAGTCACATATTCGTACCAACATGTATTTAGCGATATTTTCCGGTACTACTAGGTTGTATGGCTTTCAGCAGTGAAACGATTGGCTGTGGGACTTAATTGAACAAACTTTGGACTATAACCAAATAAATTTGATAAATGAGAAAATTGGACTCCAAGAAATAACATTCTTCTCAATTTGACATGATTGCCGAAACTCAGCGATTACACTGGGCGCTGTGGTAGCGCTTCAATTAAAAATTAAGATAAAAAAGTCATTCTTTACTGTGGGACCAATCCTAGCCGTTATCGCGCGCTGAAGAAATAGCGACAGTTTCAAAAACTAAATTTCATTGACTTTCTAAGAATATCAATCCGTTTGAGTTACAACGTTTGAGTCACATATTCGTACCAACATGTATTTCGTGATGTTTTTCCGGTACTACTAGGTTGTAAGGCTTTTAACAGTGAAACGATTGACTGTGGGACTTAATTGACTGACTATGGCCTGTGACCTTAAAAATGTTATAAGTGAGACAAGCGGACTCCAAGAAATAACATTCTTTTTAATTTGACATGATTTCCGGAACTCAGCGATTACACTGGGCGCTGTGGTAGCGCTTCATTTAAGAATTTAGATAAATAAGTCATTCTTTACTGTGGGACCAATCCTAGCCGTTCTCGCGCGCTGAAGAAATAGCGACAGTTTCAAAAACTAAATTTCATTGACTTTCTAAGAATATCAATCCGTTTGAGTTACAACGGTTGAGTCACATATTCGTACCAACATGTAATTCGTGATATTTTTTCCGGTACTACTAGGTTGTAAGGATTTTAACAGTGAAACGATTGACTGTGGGACGTAATTGAACTGATTATGGACTGTGACCTTATAAATGTTAAAGTGAGACAATTGGAATCCAAGAAATAACATTCTTCCTAATTTGACATGATTGCCGAAACTTAGCGATTACACTGGGCGCTGTGGTAGCGCTTCAATTAAAAATTAAGATAAAAAAGTCATTCTTTACTGTGGGAACAATCTTAGCCGTTATCGCGCGCTGAAGAAATAGCGACAGTTTCAAAAACTACATTTCATTTGCGTTCTAACAGTATCAATCCGTTTGAGTTGCAACGGTTGAGTCACATATTCGTACCAACATGTATTCGTGCTATTTTCCGGTATTACTAGGTTGTATGGCTTTTACCAGTGAAACGATTGACTGTGGGACTTAATTGAACTGACTACGGACTGTGATCTTAAAAATATTTTAAGTGAGACAAGCGGATTCCAAGAAATATCATTCTTTTTAATTTGACATGATTTCCGGAACTCAGCGATTACACTGGGCGCTGTGGTAGCGCTTCATTTAAGAATTTAGATAAGTAAGTCACTCTTAACTGTGGGACCAATCCTAGCCGTTATCGGGCGCTGAAGAAATAGCGACAGTTACAAAAACTACATTTCATTGACTTTCTAACAGTGTCAGTCCGTTTGAGTTACAACGGTTGGGTCACATATTCGTACTAACATGTATTTAGCGATATTTTTTTTGATATTACTAGGTTGCATCGCTTTTAACAATGAAATGATTGACTGTGGGACTTAATTGAACTAACTTTGGACTGTGACCTGATAAATGTGATAAATGAGACAATTTGACTCCAAGAAATAACATTCTTTCTAATTTGACGGGATTTCCGGAACTCAGCGATTACACTGGGCGCTGTGGTAGCGCTTTATTTCAAAATTTAGATAAATAAGTCATTCTTCACTGTGGGACCAATCCTAGCCGACAGTTTCAAAAACTAAATTTCATTGACTTTCTAACGGTGTCAGTCCTTTTGAGCTACAACGGTTGGGTCACCTATTCGTACCAACATGTGTTTAGCGATATTTTTTTGATACTACTAGGTTGCATCGCTTTTAACAATGAAACGATGGACTGTGTGACTTAATTGAACTACCTTTGGACTGTGACCTGATAAATGTGATAAATGAGACAATTGGACTCCAAGAAATAACATTCTTCTTAGTTTGAGAGGATTGCCGGAACTCAGCGATTACACGGGGCGCTGTGGTAGCGCTTCATTTAAAAATTTAGATAAATAAGTCATTCTTTACTGTGGGACCAATCCTAGCCGTTATCGCGCGCTGAAGAAATAGCGACAGTTACAAAAACTACATTTCATTGTCTTTCTAACAGTGTCAGTCCGTTTGAGTTACAACGGTTGGGTCACATATTCGTACCAACATGTATTTAGCGATATTTTCCGGTACTACTAGGTTGTATGGCTTTTACCAGTGAAACGATTGACTGTGGGACTTAATTGAACTGACAATGGACTGTGACCTTAAAAATGTTTTAAGTGAGACAAGCGGACTCCAAGAAATAACATTCTTTTTAATTTGACATGATTTTCGGAACTCAGCGATTACACTGGGCGCTGTGGTAGCGCTTTATTTAAGAATTTAGATAAATAAGTCATTCTTAACTGTGGGACCAATCCTAGCCGTTATCCCGCGCTGAAGAAATAGCGACAGTTACAAAAAATTCATTTTATTGACTTTCTAAGAATATCAATCCGTTTGAGTTACAACGGTTGAGTCACATATTCGTGCCAACATGTATTTCGTGATACTTTTCCGGTACTACTAGGTTGTATGGCTTTTGCCAGTGACACGATTAACTGTGGGACTTAATTGAACTGATTATGGACTGTGACCTTAAAAATGTTATAAGTGAGACAATTGGACTCCAAGAAATAACATTCTTCCTAATTTGACATGATTGCCGAAACTCAGCGATTACGCTGGGCGCTGTGGCAGCGCTTCAATTAAAAATTAAGATAAAAAAGTCATTCTTTACTATGGGACAAATCTTAGCCGTTATCGCACGCTGAAGAATTAGCGACAGTTTCAAAATATACATTTCATTGACTTTTTAAGGGTGTCAGTCCTTTTGAGCTACAACGGTTGGGTCACCTATTCGTACCAACATGTGTTTAGCGATATTTTTTTGATACTACTAGGTTGCATCGCTTTTAACAATGAAACGATGGACTGTGTGACTTAATTGAACTACCTTTGGACTGTGACCTGATAAATGTGATAAATGAGACAATTTGACTCCAAGAAATAACATTCTTTCTAATTTGACGGGATTTCCGGAACTCAGCGATTACACTGGGCGCTGTGGTAGCGCTTTATTTCAAAATTTAGATAAATAAGTCATTCTTTACTGTGGGACCAATCCTAGCCGCTAGTGCGCGCTGAAGAAATATCGACAGTTTCAAAAACTAAATTTCATTGACTTTCTAACGGTGTCAGTCCTTTTGAGCTACAACGGTTGGGTCACCTATTCGTACCAACATGTGTTTAGCGATATTTTTTTGATACTACTAGGTTGCATCGCTTTTAACAATGAAACGATGGACTGTGTGACTTAATTGAACTACCTTTGGACTGTGACCTGATAAATGTGATAAATGAGACAATTGGACTCCAAGAAATAACATTCTTCTTAGTTTGAGAGGATTGCCGGAACTCAGCGATTACACGGGGCGCTGTGGTAGCGCTTCATTTAAAAATTTAGATAAATAAGTCATTCTTTACTGTGGGACCAATCCTAGCCGTTATCGCGCGCTGAAGAAATAGCGACAGTTACAAAAACTACATTTCATTGTCTTTCTAACAGTGTCAGTCCGTTTGAGTTACAACGGTTGGGTCACATATTCGTACCAACATGTATTTAGCGATATTTTCCGGTACTACTAGGTTGTATGGCTTTTACCAGTGAAACGATTGACTGTGGGACTTAATTGAACTGACAATGGACTGTGACCTTAAAAATGTTTTAAGTGAGACAAGCGGACTCCAAGAAATAACATTCTTTTTAATTTGACATGATTTTCGGAACTCAGCGATTACACTGGGCGCTGTGGTAGCGCTTTATTTAAGAATTTAGATAAATAAGTCATTCTTAACTGTGGGACCAATCCTAGCCGTTATCCCGCGCTGAAGAAATAGCGACAGTTACAAAAAATTCATTTCATTGACTTTCTAAGAATATCAATCCGTTTGAGTTACAACGGTTGAGTCACATATTCGTGCCAACATGTATTTCGTGATACTTTTCCGGTACTACTAGGTTGTATGGCTTTTACCAGTGAAACGATTGACTGTGGGACTTAATTGAACTGATTATGGACTGTGACCTTAAAAATGTTATAAGTGAGACAATTGGACTCCAAGAAATAACATTCTTCCTAATTTGACATGATTGCCGAAACTCAGCGATTACGCTGGGCGCTGTGGCAGCGCTTCAATTAAAAATTAAGATAAAAAAGTCATTCTTTACTGTGGGACAAATCTTAGCCGTTATCGCACGCTGAAGAAATATCGACAGTTTCAAAAACTAATTTTCATTGACTTTCTAACGGTGTCAGTCCTTTTGAGCTACAACGGTTGGGTCACCTATTCGTACCAACATGTGTTTAGCGATATTTTTTTGATACTACTAGGTTGCATCGCTTTTAACAATGAAACGATGGACTGTGTGACTTAATTGAACTACCTTTGGACTGTGACCTGATAAATGTGATAAATGAGACAATTGGACTCCAAGAAATAACATTCTTCTTAGTTTGAGAGGATTGCCGGAACTCAGCGATTACACGGGGCGCTGTGGTAGCGCTTCATTTAAAAATTTAGATAAATAAGTCATTCTTTACTGTGGGACCAATCCTAGCCGTTATTGCGCGCTGAAGAAATAGCGACAGTTACAAAAACTACATTTCATTGTCTTTCTAACAGTGTCAGTCCGTTTGAGTTACAACGGTTGGGTCACATATTCGTACCAACATGTATTTAGCGATATTTTCCGGTACTACTAGGTTGTATGGCTTTTAGCAGTGAAACGATTGGCTGTGGGACTTAATTGAACAAACTTTGGACTATAACCGAATAAATTTGATAAATGAGAAAATTGGACTCCAAGAAATAACATTCTTCTCAATTTGACATGATTGCCGAAACTCAGCGATAACACTGGGCGCTGTGGTAGCGCTTCAATTAAAAATTAAGATAAAAAAGTCATTCTTTACTGTGGGACCAATCCTAGCTGCTAGTGCGCGCTGAAGAAATATCGACAGTTTCAAAAACTAAATTTCATTGACTTTCTAACGGTGTCAGTCCTTTTGAGCTACAACGGTTGGGTCACCTATTCGTACCAACATGTGTTTAGCGATATTTTTTTGATACTACTAGGTTGCATCGCTTTTAACAATGAAACGATGGACTGTGTGACTTAATTGAACTACCTTTGGACTGTGACCTGATAAATGTGATAAATGAGACAATTGGACTCCAAGAAATAACATTCTTCTTAGTTTGAGAGGATTGCCGGAACTCAGCGATTACACGGGGCGCTGTGGTAGCGCTTCATTTAAAAATTTAGATAAATAAGTCATTCTTTACTGTGGGACCAATCCTAGCCGTTATCGCGCGGTGAAGAAATAGCGACAGTTACAAAAACTACATTTCATTGTCTTTCTAACAGTGTCAGTCCGTTTGAGTTACAACGGTTGGGTCACATATTCGTACCAACATGTATTTAGCGATATTTTCCGGTACTACTAGGTTGTATGGCTTTTACCAGTGAAACGATTGACTGTGGGACTTAATTGAACTGACAATGGACTGTGACCTTAAAAATGTTTTAAGTGAGACAAGCGGACTCCAAGAAATAACATTCTTTTTAATTTGACATGATTTTCGGAACTCAGCGATTACACTGGGCGCTGTGGTAGCGCTTTATTTAAGAATTTAGATAAATAAGTCATTCTTAACTGTGGGACCAATCCTAGCCGTTATCCCGCGCTGAAGAAATAGCGACAGTTACAAAAAATTCATTTCATTGACTTTCTAAGAATATCAATCCGTTTGAGTTACAACGGTTGAGTCACATATTCGTGCCAACATGTATTTCGTGATACTTTTCCGGTACTACTAGGTTGTATGGCTTTTACCAGTGAAACGATTGACTGTGGGACTTAATTGAACTGACTACGGACTGTGATCTTAAAAATATTTTAAGTTAGACAAGCGGATTCCAAGAAATATCATTCTTTTTAATTTGACATGATTTCCGGAACTCAGCGATTACACTGGGCGCTGTGGCAGCGCTTCATTTAAGAATTTAGATAAGTAAGTCACTCTTAACTGTGGGAACAATCCTAGCCGTTATCCCGCGCTGAAAAAATAGCGACAGTTTCAAAAACAAAATTTCATTGACTTTCTAACGGTGTCAGTCCGTTTGAGTTACAACGATTGGGTCACATATTCGTACCAAAATGTATTTAGCGATATTTTTTGATATTACTAGGTTGCATCGCTCTTAACAATGAAACGATTGACTGTGGGACTTAATTGAACAAACTTTGGACTGTGACCTAATAAATGTGATAAATGAGAAAATTGGACTCCAAGAAATAACATTCTTCTCAATTTGACATGATTGCCGGAACTCAGCGATTACACAGGGCGCTGTGGTAGCGCTTTATTTAAGAATTTAGATAAATAAGTCATTCTTTACTGTGGGACCAATCCTATCCGTTATCGCGCACTGAAGAAATAGCGACAGTTTCAAAAACTAAATTTCATTGACTTTCTAACGGTGTCAGTCCTTTTGAGCTACAACGGTTGGGTCACCTATTCGTACCAACATGTGTTTAGCGATATTTTTTGATACTACTAGGTTGCATCGCTTTTAACAATGAAACGATGGACTGTGTGACTTAATTGAACTACCTTTGGACTGTGACCTGATAAATGTGATAAATGAGACAATTGGACTCCAAGAAATAACATTCTTCTTAGTTTGAGAGGATTGCCGGAACTCAGCGATTACACGGGGCGCTGTGGTAGCGCTTCATTTAAAAATTTAGATAAATAAGTCATTCTTTACTGTGGGACCAATCCTAGCCGTTATCGCGCGCTGAAGAAATAGCGACAGTTACAAGAACTACATTTCATTGTCTTTCTAACAGTGTTAGTCCGTTTGAGTTACAACGGTTGAGTCACATATTCGTACCAACATGTATTTAGCGATATTTTCCGGTACTACTAGGTTGTATGGCTTTCAGCAGTGAAACGATTGGCTGTGGGACTTAATTGAACAAACTCTGGACTATAACCAAATAAATTTGATAAATGAGAAAATTGGACTCCAAAGAAATAACATTCTTCTCAATTTGACATGATTGCCGAAACTCAGCGATTACACTGGGCGCTGTGGTAGCGCTTCAATTAAAAATTAAGATAAAAAAGTCATTCTTTACTGTGGGACCAATCCTAGCCGTTATCGCGCGCTGAAGAAATAGCGACAGTTTCAAAAACTAAATTTCATTGACTTTCTAAGAATATCAATCCGTTTGAGTTACAACGGTTGAGTCACATATTCGTACCAACATGTAATTCGTGATATTTTTTCCGATACTACTAGGTTGTAAGGATTTTAACAGTGAAACGATTGACTGTGGGACGTAATTGAACTGATTATGGACTGTGACCTTATAAATGTTAAAGTGAGACAATTGGAATCCAAGAAATAACATTCTTCCTAATTTGACATGATTGCCGAAACTTAGCGATTACACTGGGCGCTGTGGTAGCGCTTCAATTAAAAATTAAGATAAAAAAGTCATTCTTTACTGTGGGACCAATCTTAGCCGTTATAGCGCGCTGAAGAATTAGCGACAGTTTCAAAAACTACATTTCATTTGCTTTCTAACAGTATCAATCCGTTTGAGTTGCAACGGTTGAGTCACATATTCGTACCAAAATGTATTTAGCGATATTTTTTGATATTACTAGGTTGCATCGCTCTTAACAATGAAACGATTGACTGTGGGACTTAATTGAACAAACTTTGGACTGTGACCTAATAAATGTGATAAATGAGAAAATTGGACTCCAAGAAATAACATTCTTCTCAATTTGACATGATTGCCGGAACTCAGCGATTACACAGGGCGCTGTGGTAGCGCTTTATTTAAGAATTTAGATAAATAAGTCATTCTTTACTGTGGGACCAATCCTATCCGTTATCGCGCACTGAAGAAATAGCGACAGTTTCAAAAACTAAATTTCATTGACTTTCTAACGGTGTCAGTCCTTTTGAGCTACAACGGTTGGGTCACCTATTCGTACCAACATGTGTTTAGCGATATTTTTTGATACTACTAGGTTGCATCGCTTTTAACAATGAAACGATGGACTGTGTGACTTAATTGAACTACCTTTGGACTGTGACCTGATAAATGTGATAAATGAGACAATTGGACTCCAAGAAATAACATTCTTCTTAGTTTGAGAGGATTGCCGGAACTCAGCGATTACACGGGGCGCTGTGGTAGCGCTTCATTTAAAAATTTAGATAAATAAGTCATTCTTTACTGTGGGACCAATCCTAGCCGTTATCGCGCGCTGAAGAAATAGCGACAGTTACAAGAACTACATTTCATTGTCTTTCTAACAGTGTTAGTCCGTTTGAGTTACAACGGTTGAGTCACATATTCGTACCAACATGTATTTAGCGATATTTTCCGGTACTACTAGGTTGTATGGCTTTCAGCAGTGAAACGATTGGCTGTGGGACTTAATTGAACAAACTCTGGACTATAACCAAATAAATTTGATAAATGAGAAAATTGGACTCCAAAGAAATAACATTCTTCTCAATTTGACATGATTGCCGAAACTCAGCGATTACACTGGGCGCTGTGGTAGCGCTTCAATTAAAAATTAAGATAAAAAAGTCATTCTTTACTGTGGGACCAATCCTAGCCGTTATCGCGCGCTGAAGAAATAGCGACAGTTTCAAAAACTAAATTTCATTGACTTTCTAAGAATATCAATCCGTTTGAGTTACAACGGTTGAGTCACATATTCGTACCAACATGTAATTCGTGATATTTTTTCCGATACTACTAGGTTGTAAGGATTTTAACAGTGAAACGATTGACTGTGGGACGTAATTGAACTGATTATGGACTGTGACCTTATAAATGTTAAAGTGAGACAATTGGAATCCAAGAAATAACATTCTTCCTAATTTGACATGATTGCCGAAACTTAGCGATTACACTGGGCGCTGTGGTAGCGCTTCAATTAAAAATTAAGATAAAAAAGTCATTCTTTACTGTGGGACCAATCTTAGCCGTTATCGCGCGCTGAAGAATTAGCGACAGTTTCAAAAACTACATTTCATTTGCTTTCTAACAGTATCAATCCGTTTGAGTTGCAACGGTTGAGTCACATATTCGTACCAACATGTATTCGTGCTATTTTCCGGTATTACTAGGTTGTATGGCTTTTACCAGTGAAACGATTGACTGTGGGACTTAATTGAACTGACTACGGACTGTGATCTTAAAAATATTTTAAGTGAGACAAGCGGATTCCAAGAAATATCATTCTTTTTAATTTGACATGATTTCCGGAACTCAGCGATTACACTGGGCGCTGTGGTAGCACTTCATTTAAGAATTTAGATATGTAAGTCACTCTTAACTGTGGGACCAATCCTAGCCGTTATCCCGCGCTGAAGAAATAGCGACAGTTTCAAAAACAAAATTTCATTGACTTTCTAACAGTGTCAGTCCGTTTGAGTTACAACGGTTGGGTCACATATTCGTACTAACATGTATTTAGCGATAATTTTTTTGATATTACTAGGTTGCATCGCTTTTAACAAAGAAATGATTGACTGTGGGACTTAATTGAACTAACTTTGGACTGTGACCTGATAAATGTGATAAATGAGACAATTGGACTCCAAGAAATAACATTCTTTCTAATTTGACGGGATTTCCGGAACTCAGCGATTACACTGGGCGCTGTGGTAGCGCTTTATTTCAAAATTTAGATAAATAAGTCATTCTTTACTGTGGGACCAATCCTAGCCGCTAGTGCGCGCTGAAGAAATATCGACAGTTTCAAAAACTAAATTTCATTGACTTTCTAACGGTGTCAGTCCTTTTGAGCTACAACGGTTGGGTCACCTATTCGTACCAACATGTGTTTAGCGATATTTTTTTGATACTACTAGGTTGCATCGCTTTTAACAATGAAACGATGGACTGTGTGACTTAATTGAACTACCTTTGGACTGTGACCTGATAAATGTGATAAATGAGACAATTGGACTCCAAGAAATAACATTCTTCTTAGTTTGAGAGGATTGCCGGAACTCAGCGATTACACGGGGCGCTGTGGTAGCGCTTCATTTAAAAATTTAGATAAATAAGTCATTCTTTACTGTGGGACCAATCCTAGCCGTTATCGCGCGCTGAAGAAATAGCGACAGTTACAAAAACTACATTTCATTGTCTTTCTAACAGTGTCAGTCCGTTTGAGTTACAACGGTTGGGTCACATATTCGTACCAACATGTATTTAGCGATATTTTCCGGTACTACTAGGTTGTATGGCTTTTACCAGTGAAACGATTGACTGTGGGACTTAATTGAACTGACAATGGACTGTGACCTTAAAAATGTTTTAAGTGAGACAAGCGGACTCCAAGAAATAACATTCTTTTTAATTTGACATGATTTTCGGAACTCAGCGATTACACTGGGCGCTGTGGTAGCGCTTTATTTAAGAATTTAGATAAATAAGTCATTCTTAACTGTGGTACCAATCCTAGCCGTTATCCCGCGCTGAAGAAATAGCGACAGTTACAAAAAATTCATTTCATTGACTTTCTAAGAATATCAATCCGTTTGAGTTACAACGGTTGAGTCACATATTCGTGCAAACATGTATTTCGTGATACTTTTCCGGTACTACTAGGTTGTGTGGCTTTTACCAGTGAAACGATTGACTGTGGGACTTAATTGAACTGATTATGGACTGTGACCTTAAAAATGTTATAAGTGAGACAATTGGACTCCAAGAAATAACATTCTTCCTAATTTGACATGATTGCCGAAACTCAGCGATTACGCTGGGCGCTGTGGCAGCGCTTCAATTAAAAATTAAGATAAAAAAGTCATTCTTTACTGTGGGACAAATCTTAGCCGTTATCGCACGCTGAAGAATTAGCGACAGTTTCAAAATATACATTTCATTGACTTTTTAAGGGTGTCAGTCCTTTTGAGCTACAACGGTTGGGTCACCTATTCGTACCAACATGTGTTTAGCGATATTTTTTTGATACTACTAGGTTGCATCGCTTTTAACAATGAAACGATGGACTGTGTGACTTAATTGAACTACCTTTGGACTGTGACCTGATAAATGTGATAAATGAGACAATTGGACTCCAAGAAATAACATTCTTCTTAGTTTGAGAGGATTGCCGGAACTCAGCGATTACACGGGGCGCTGTGGTAGCGCTTCATTTAAAAATTTAGATAAATAAGTCATTCTTTACTGTGGGACCAATCCTAGCCGTTATCGCGCGCTGAAGAAATAGCGACAGTTACAAAAACTACATTTCATTGTCTTTCTAACAGTGTCAGTCCGTTTGAGTTACAACGGTTGGGTCACATATTCGTACCAACATGTATTTAGCGATATTTTCCGGTACTACTAGGTTGTATGGCTTTTAGCAGTGAAACGATTGGCTGTGGGACTTAATTGAACAAACTTTGGACTATAACCAAATAAATTTGATAAATGAGAAAATTGGACTCCAAGAAATAACATTCTTCTCAATTTGACATGATTGCCGAAACTCAGCGATAACACTGGGCGCTGTGGTAGCGCTTCAATTAAAAATTAAGATAAAAAAGTCATTCTTTACTGTGGGACCAATCCTAGCCGTTATCGCGCGCTGAAGAAATAGCGACAGTTACAAAAACTACATTTCATTGTCTTTCTAACAGTGTCAGTCCGTTTGAGTTACAACGGTTGGGTCACATATTCGTACCAACATGTATTTAGCGATATTTTCCGGTACTACTAGGTTGTATGGCTTTTACCAGTGAAACGATTGACTGTGGGACTTAATTGAACTGACAATGGACTGTGACCTTAAAAATGTTTTAAGTGAGACAAGCGGACTCCAAGAAATAACATTCTTTTTAATTTGACATGATTTTCGGAACTCAGCGATTACACTGGGCGCTGTGGTAGCGCTTTATTTAAGAATTTAGATAAATAAGTCATTCTTAACTGTGGGACCAATCCTAGCCGTTATCCCGCGCTGAAGAAATAGCGACAGTTACAAAAAATTCATTTCATTGACTTTCTAAGAATATCAATCCGTTTGAGTTACAACGGTCGAGTCACATATTCGTGCCAACATGTATTTCGTGATACTTTTCCGGTACTACTAGGTTGTATGGCTTTTACCAGTGAAACGATTGACTGTGGGACTTAATTGAACTGACTACGGACTGTGATCTTAAAAATATTTTAAGTGAGACAAGCGGATTCCAAGAAATATCATTCTTTTTAATTTGACATGATTTCCGGAACTCAGCGATTACACTGGGCGCTGTGGTAGTGCTTCATTTAAGAATTTAGATAAGTAAGTCACTCTTAACTGTGGGACCAATCCTAGCCGTTATCCCGCGCTGAAGAAATAGCGACAGTTTCAAAAACAAAATTTCATTGACTTTCTAACGGTGTCAGTCCGTTTGAGTTACAACGATTGGGTCACATATTCGTACCAAAATGTATTTAGCGATATTTTTTGATATTACTAGGTTGCATCGCTCTTAACAATGAAACGATTGACTGTGGGACTTAATTGAACAAACTTTGGACTGTGACCTAATAAATGTGATAAATGAGAAAATTGGACTCCAAGAAATAACATTCTTCTCAATTTGACATGATTGCCGGAACTCAGCGATTACACAGGGCGCTGTGGTAGCGCTTTATTTAAGAATTTAGATAAATAAGTCATTCTTTACTGTGGGACCAATCCTATCCGTTATCGCGCACTGAAGAAATAGCGACAGTTTCAAAAACTAAATTTCATTGACTTTCTAACGGTGTCAGTCCTTTTGAGCTACAACGGTTGGGTCACCTATTCGTACCAACATGTGTTTAGCGATATTTTTTTGATACTACTAGGTTGCATCGCTTTTAACAATGAAACGATGGACTGTGTGACTTAATTGAACTACCTTTGGACTGTGACCTGATAAATGTGATAAATGAGACAATTGGACTCCAAGAAATAACATTCTTCTTAGTTTGAGAGGATTGCCGGAACTCAGCGATTACACGGGGCGCTGTGGTAGCGCTTCATTTAAAATTTAGATAAATAAGTCATTCTTTACTGTGGGACCAATCCTAGCCGTTATCGCGCGCTGAAGAAATAGCGACAGTTACAAAAACTACATTTCATTGTCTTTCTAACAGTGTAAGTCCGTTTGAGTTACAACGGTTGGGTCACATATTCGTACCAAAATGTATTTAGCGATATTTTCCGGTACTACTAGGTTGTATGGCTTTTAGCAGTGAAACGATTGGCTGTGGGACTTAATTGAACAAACTTTGGACTATAACCAAATAAATTTGATAAATGAGAAAATTGGACTCCAAAAAATAACATTCTTCTCAATTTGACATGATTGCCGAAACTCAGCGATTACACTGGGCGCTGTGGTAGCGCTTCAATTAAAAATTAAGATAAAAAAGTCATTCTTTACTGTGGGACCAATCCTAGCCGTTATCGCGCGCTGAAGAAATAGCGACAGTTTCAAAAACTATATTTCATTGACTTTCTAAGAATATCAATCCGTTTGAGTTACAACGTTTGAGTCACATATTCGTACCAACATGTATTTCGTGATGTTTTTCCGGTACTACTAGGTTGTAAGGCTTTTAACAATGAAATGATTGACTGTGGGACTTAATTGAACTAACTTTCCACTGTGACCTGATAAATGTGATAAATGAGACAATTGGACTCCAAGAAATAACATTCTTTCTAATTTGACGGGATTTCCGGAACTCAGCGATTACACTGGGCGCTGTGGTAGCGCTTTATTTCAAAATTTAGATAAATAAGTCATTCTTTACTGTGGGACCAATCCTAGCCGCTAGTGCGCGCTGAAGAAATATCGACAGTTTCAAAAACTAATTTTCATTGACTTTCTAACGGTGTTAGTCCTTTTGAGCTACAACGGTTGGGTCACCTATTCGTACCAACATGTGTTTAGCGATATTTTTTTGATACTACTAGGTTGCATCGCTTTTAACAATGAAACGATGGACTGTGTGACTTAATTGAACTACCTTTGGACTGTGACCTGATAAATGTGATAAATGAGACAATTGGACTCCAAGAAATATCATTCTTCTTAGTTTGAGAGGATTGCCGGAACTCAGCGATTACACGGGGCGCTGTGGTAGCGCTTTATTTCAAAATTTAGATAAAAAAGTCATTCTTTACTGTGGGACCAATCCTAGCCGCTAGTGCGCGCTGAAGAAATATCGACAGTTTCAAAAACTAATTTTCATTGACTTTCTAACGGTGTTAGTCCTTTTGAGCTACAACGGTTGGGTCACCTATTCGTACCAACATGTGTTTAGCGATATTTTTTTGATACTACTAGGTTGCATCGATTTTAACAATGAAACGATGGACTGTGTGACTTAATTGAACTACCTTTGGACTGTGACCTGATAAATGTGATAAATGAGACAATTGGACTCCAAGAAATAACATTCTTCTTAGTTTGAGAGGATTGCCGGAACTCAGCGATTACACGGGGCGCTGTGGTAGCGCTTCATTTAAAAATTTAGATAAATAAGTCATTCTTTACTGTGGGACCAATCGTAGCCGTTATCGCGCGCTGAAGAAATAGCGACAGTTACAAAAACTACATTTCATTGTCTTTCTAACAGTGTCAGTCCGTTTGAGTTACAACGGTTGGGTCACATATTCGTACCAACATGTATTTAGCGATATTTTCCGGTACTACTAGGTTGTATGGCTTTTAGCAGTGAAACGATTGGCTGTGGGACTTAATTGAACAAACTTTGGACTATAACCAAATAAATTCGATAAATGAGAAAATTGGACTCCAAGAAATAACATTCTTCTCAATTTGACATGATTGCCGAAACTCAGCGATTACACTGGGCGCTGTGGTAGCGCTTCAATTAACTGTGGGACCAATCCTAGCCGCTAGTGCGCACTGAAAAAATATCGACAGTTTCAAAAACTAAATTTCATTGACTTTCTAAGAATATCAATCCGTTTGAGTTACAACGTTTGAGTCACATATTCGTACCAACATGTATTTTGTGATGTTTTTCCGGTACTACTAGGTTGTAAGGCTTTTAACAGTGAAACGATTGACTGTGGGACTTAATTGACTGACTATGGACTGTGACCTTAAAAATGTTATAAGTGAGACAAGCGGACTCCAAGAAATAACATTCTTTTTAATTTGACATGATTGCCGGAACTCAGCGATTACACTGGGCGCTGTAGTAGCGCTTCATTTAAGAATTTACATAAATAAGTCATTCTTTACTGTGGGACCAATCCTAGCCGTTATCGCGCGCTGAAGAAATAGCGACAGTTTCAAAAACTAAATTTCATTGACTTTCTAAGAATATCAATCCGTTTGATTTACAACGGTTGAGTCACATATTCGTACCAACATGTAATTCGTGATATTTTTTCCGGTACTACTAGGTTGTAAGGATTTTAACAGTGAAACGATTGACTGTGGGACTTAATTGAACTGATTATGGACTGTGACCTTATAAATGTTAAAGTGAGACAATTGGAATCCAAGAAATAACATTCTTCCTAATTTGACATGATTGCCGAAACTTAGCGATTACACTGGGCGCTGTGGTAGCGCTTCAATTAAAAATTAAGATAAAAAAGTCATTCTTTACTGTGGGACCAATCTTAGCCGTTATCGCGCGCTGAAAAATTAGCGACAGTTTCAAAAACTACATTTCATTTGCTTTCTAACAGTATCAATCCGTTTGAGCTGCAACGGTTGAGTCACATATTCGTACCAACATGTATTCGTGCTATTTTCCGGTATTACTAGGTTGTATGGCTTTTACCAGTGAAACGATTGACTGTGGGACTTAATTGAACTGACTACGGACTGTGATCTTAAAAATATTTTAAGTGAAACAAGCGGATTCCAAGAAATATCATTCTTTTTAATTTGACATGATTTCCGGAACTCAGCGATTACACTGGGCGCTGTGGTAGCGCTTCATTTAAGAATTTAGATAAGTAAGTCACTCTTAACTGTGGGACCAATCCTAGCCGTTATCCCGCGCTGAAGAAATAGCGACAGTTTCAAAAACTAAATTTCATTGACTTTCTAAGAATATCAATCCGTTTGAGTTACAACGGTTGAGTCACATATTCGTACCAACATGTATTTAGCGATATTTTTTCCGGTACTACTAGGTTGTAAGGATTTTAACAGTGAAACGATTGACTGTGGGACTTAATTGAACTGATTATGGACTGTGACCTTATAAATGTTAAAGTGAGACAATTGGAATCCAAGAAATAACATTCTTCCTAATTTGACATGATTGCCGAAACTTAGCGATTACACTGGGCGCTGTGGTAGCGCTTCAATTAAAAATTAAGATAAAAAAGTCATTCTTTACTGTGGGACCAATCTTAGCCGTTATCGCGCGCTGAAGAATTAGCGACAGTTTCAAAAACTACATTTCATTTGCTTTCTAACAGTATCAATCCGTTTGAGTTGCAACGGTTGAGTCACATATTCGTACCAACATGTATTCGTGCTATTTTCCGGTATTACTAGGTTGTATGGCTTTTACCAGTGAAACGATTGACTGTGGGACTTAATTGAACTGACTACGGACTGTGAACTTAAAAATATATTAAGTGAGACAAGCGGATTCCAAGAAATATCATTCTTTTTAATTTGACATGATTTCCGGAACTCAGCGATTACACTGTGCGCTGTGGTAGCGCTTCATTTAAGAATTTAGATAAGTAAGTCACTCTTAACTGTGGGACCAATCCTAGCCGTTATCCCGGGCTAAAGAAATAGCGACAGTTTCAAAAACAAAATTTCATTGACTTTCTAACGGTGTCAGTCCGTTTGAGTTACAACGATTGGGTCACATATTCGTACCAAAATGTATTTAGCGATATTTTTTGATATTACTAGGTTGCATCGCTCTTAACAATGAAACGATTGACTGTGGGACTTAATTGAACAAACTTTGGACTGTGACCTAATAAATGTGATAAATGAGAAAATTGGACTCCAAGAAATAACATTCTTCTCAATTTGACATGATTGCCGGAACTCAGCGATTACACAGGGCGCTGTGGTAGCGCTTTATTTAAGAATTTAGATAAATAAGTCATTCTTTACAGTGGGACCAATCCTATCCGTTATCGCGCACTGAAGAAATAGCGACAGTTTCAAAAACTACATTTTATTGTCTTTCTAACAGTGTCAGTCCGTTTGAGTTACAACGGTTGGGTCACATATTCGTACTAACATGTATTTAGCGATATTTTTTTTGATATTACTAGGTTGCATCGCTTTTAACAATGAAATGATTGACTGTGGGACTTAATTAAACTAACTTTGGACTGTGACCTGATAAATGTGATAAATGAGACAATTGGACTCCAAGAAATAACATTCTTTCTAATTTGACGGGATTTCCGGAACTCAGCGATTACACTGGGCGCTGTGGTAGCGCTTTATTTCAAAATTTAGATAAATAAGTCATTCTTTACTGTGGGACCAATCCTAGCCGCTAGTGCGCGCTGAAGAAATATCGACAGTTTCAAAAACTAAATTTCATTGACTTTCTAACGGTGTCAGTCCGTTTGAGTTACAACGCTTGGGTCACACATTCGTACCAACATGTATTTAGCGATATTTTTTTTGATATTACTAAGCTGCATCGCTTTTAACAATGAAACGATTGACTGTGGGACTTAATTGAACTGATTATGGACTGTGACCTTATAAATGTTAAAGTGAGACAATTGGAATCCAAGAAATAACATTCTTCCTAATTTGACATGATTGCCGAAACTTAGCGATTACACTGGGCGCTGTGGTAGCGCTTCAATTAAAAATTAAGATAAAAAAGTCATTCTTTACTGTGGGACCAATCTTAGCCGTTATCGCGCGCTGAAAAATTAGCGACAGTTTCAAAAACTACATTTCATTTGCTTTCTAACAGTATCAATCCGTTTGAGCTGCAACGGTTGAGTCACATATTCGTACCAACATGTATTCGTGCTATTTTCCGGTATTACTAGGTTGTATGGCTTTTACCAGTGAAACGATTGACTGTGGGACTTAATTGAACTGACTACGGACTGTGATCTTAAAAATATTTTAAGTGAAACAAGCGGATTCCAAGAAATATCATTCTTTTTAATTTGACATGATTTCCGGAACTCAGCGATTACACTGGGCGCTGTGGTAGCGCTTCATTTAAGAATTTAGATAAGTAAGTCACTCTTAACTGTGGGACCAATCCTAGCCGTTATCCCGCGCTGAAGAAATAGCGACAGTTTCAAAAACAAAATTTCATTGACTTTCTAACGGTGTCAGTCCGTTTGAGTTACAACGATTGGGTCACATATTCGTACCAAAGTGTATTTAGCGATATTTTTTGATATTACTAGGTTGCATCGCTCTTAACAATGAAACGATTGACTGTGGGACTTAATTGAACAAACTTTGGACTGTGACCTAATAAATGTGATAAATGAGAAAATTGGACTCCAAGAAATAACATTCTTCTCAATTTGACATGATTGCCGGAACTCAGCGATTACACAGGGCGCTGTGGTAGCGCTTTATTTAAGAATTTAGATAAATAAGTCATTCTTTACTGTGGGACCAATCCTATCCCTTATCGCGCACTGAAGAAATAGCGGCAGTTTCAAAAACTAAATTTCATTGACTTTCTAAGAATATCAATCCGTTTGAGTTACAACGGTTGAGTCACATATTCGTACCAACATGTATTTAGCGATATTTTTTCCGGTACTACTAGGTTGTAAGGATTTTAACAGTGAAACGATTGACTGTGGGACTTAATTGAACTGATTATGGACTGTGACCTTATAAATGTTAAAGTGAGACAATTGGAATCCAAGAAATAACATTCTTCCTAATTTGACATGATTGCCGAAACTTAGCGATTACACTGGGCGCTGTGGTAGCGCTTCAATTAAAAATTAAGATAAAAAAGTCATTCTTTACTGTGGGACCAATCTTAGCCGTTATCGCGCGCTGAAGAATTAGCGACAGTTTCAAAAACTACATTTCATTTGCTTTCTAACAGTATCAATCCGTTTGAGTTGCAACGGTTGAGTCACATATTCGTACCAACATGTATTCGTGCTATTTTCCGGTATTACTAGGTTGTATGGCTTTTACCAGTGAAACGATTGACTGTGGGACTTAATTGAACTGACTACGGACTGTGATCTTAAAAATATATTAAGTGAGACAAGCGGATTCCAAGAAATATCATTCTTTTTAATTTGACATGATTTCCGGAACTCAGCGATTACACTGTGCGCTGTGGTAGCGCTTCATTTAAGAATTTAGATAAGTAAGTCACTCTTAACTGTGGGACCAATCCTAGCCGTTATCCTGGGCTGAAGAAATAGCGACAGTTTCAAAAACAAAATTTCATTGACTTTCTAACGGTGTCAGTCCGTTTGAGTTACAACGATTGGGTCACATATTCGTACCAAAATGTATTTAGCGATATTTTTTGATATTACTAGGTTGCATCGCTCTTAACAATGAAACGATTGACTGTGGGACTTAATTGAACAAACTTTGGACTGTGACCTAATAAATGTGATAAATGAGAAAATTGGACTCCAAGAAATAACATTCTTCTCAATTTGACATGATTGCCGGAACTCAGCGATTACACAGGGCGCTGTGGTAGCGCTTTATTTAAGAATTTAGATAAATAAGTCATTCTTTACTGTGGGACCAATCCTATCCGTTATCGCGCACTAAAGAAATAGCGACAGTTTCAAAAACTACATTTTATTGTCTTTCTAACAGTGTCAGTCCGTTTGAGTTACAACGGTTGGGTCACATATTCGTACTAACATGTATTTAGCGATATTTTTTTTGATATTACTAGGTTGCATCGCTTTTAACAATGAAATGATTGACTGTGGGACTTAATTGAACTAACTTTGGACTGTGACCTGATAAATGTGATAAATGAGACAATTGGACTCCAAGAAATAACATTCTTTCTAATTTGACGGGATTTCCGGAACTCAGCGATTACACTGGGCGCTGTGGTAGCGCTTCATTTCAAAATTTAGATAAATAAGTCATTCTTTACTGTGGGACCAATCCTAGCCGCTAGTGCGCGCTGAAGAAATATCGACAGTTTCAAAAACTAAATTTCATTGACTTTCTAACGGTGTCAGTCCGTTTGAGTTACAACGCTTGGGTCACACATTCGTACCAACATGTATTTAGCGATATTTTTTTTGATATTACTAAGCTGCATCGCTTTTAACAATGAAACGAATGACTGTGGGACTTAATGTAACTAATTATGGACTGTGACCTTATAAATGTTAAAGTGAGACAATTGGACTCCAAGAAATAACATTCTTCCTAATTTGACATGATTGCCGAAACTCAGCGATTACACTGGGCCCTGTGGTAGCGCTTCAATTAAAATTTAAGATAAAAAAGTCATTCTTTACTGTGGGACCAATCTTAGTCGTTATCGCGCGCTGAAGAAATATCGACAGTTTCAAAAACAAAATTTCATTGAATTTCTAATGGTGTCAGTCCGTTTGAGTTACAACAATTGGGTCACATATTCGTACCAACATGTATTTAGCGATGTTTTTTTGATATTACTAGGTTGCATCGCTCTTAACAATGAAACGATTGACTGTGGGACTTAATTGAACGAACTTTGGACTGTGACCTAATAAATGTGATAAATGAGAAAATTGGACTCCA
The DNA here is from genome assembly GCF_029227915.1 of Hydractinia symbiolongicarpus. Classification (NCBI taxonomy): domain Eukaryota; kingdom Metazoa; phylum Cnidaria; class Hydrozoa; order Anthoathecata; family Hydractiniidae; genus Hydractinia; species Hydractinia symbiolongicarpus. Next base: position 339,867 of record NC_079880.1, read on the forward strand.
AGAAATAACATTCTTCTCAATTTGCCATGATTGCCGGAAGTAAGCGATTACACTGGGCGCTGTGGTAGCGCTTCATTTAAGAATTTAGATAAATAAGTCATTCTTTACTGTGGGACCAATCCTAGCCGTTATCGCGCGCTGAAGAAATAGCGACAGTTTCAAAAACTAAATTTCATTGACTTTCTAAGAATATCAATCCGTTTGAGTTACAACGGTTGAGTCACATATTCGTACCAACATGTATTTCGTCATATTTTTTCCGGTACTACTAGGTTGTAAGGATTTTAACAGTGAAACGATTGACTGTGGGACTTAATTGAACTGATTATGGACTGTGACCTTATAAATGGTAAAGTGAGACAATTGGAATCCAAGAAATAACATTCTTCCTAATTTGACATGATTGCCGAAACTTAGCGATTACACTATGCGCTGTGGTAGCGCTTCAATTAAAAATTAAGATAAAAAAGTCATTCTTTACTGTGGGACCAATCTTAGTCGTTATCGCGCGCTGAAGAATTATCGACAGTTTCAAAAACTACATTTCATTGACTTTCTAACGGTGTCAGTCCGTTTGAGTTACAACGGTTGGGTCACCTATTCGTACCAACATGTGTTTAGCGATATTTTTCTGATATTACTAGGTTGCATTGCTTTTAACAATGAAATGATTGACTGTGGGATTTAATTGAACTAACTTTGGACTGTGACCTGATAAATGTGATAAATGGGACAACAGGACTCCAAGAAATAACATTCTTTCTAATTTGACGGGATTTCCGGAACTCAGCGATTACACTGGGCGCTGTGGTAGCGCTTTATTTCAAAATTTAGATAAATAAGTCATTCTTTACTGTGGGACCAATCCTAGCCGCTAGTGCGCGCTGAAGAAATATCGACAGTTTCAAAAACTAAATTTCATTGACTTTCTAACGGTGTCAGTCCGTTTGAGTTACAACGCTTGGGTCACACATTCGTACCAACATGTATTTAGCGATATTTTTTTTGATATTACTAAGTTGCATCGCTTTTAACAATGAAACGAATGACTGTGGGACTTAATTGAACTGATTATGTACTGCGACCTTATAAATGTTAAAGTGAGACAATTGGACTCCAAGATATAACATTCTTCCTAATTTGACATGATTGCCGAAACTCAGCGATTACACTGGGCCCTGTGGTAGCGCTTCAATATAAAATTAAGATAAAAAAGTCATTCTTTACTGTGGGACCAATCTTAGCCGTTACCGCGCGCTGAAGAAATATCGACAGTTTCAAAAACATAATTTCATTGACTTTCTAACGGTGTCAGTCCGTTTGAGTTACAACGATTGGGTCACATATTCGTACCAAAATGTACTTAGCGATATTTTTTTGATATTACTAGGTTGCATCGCTCTTAACAATGAAACGATTGACTGTGGGACTTAATTGAACAAACTTTGGACTGTGACCTAATAAATGTGATAAATGAGAAAATTGGACTCCAAGAAATAACATTCTTCTCAATTTGACATGATTGCCGGAACTCAGCGATTACACAGGGCGCTGTGGTAGCGCTTTATTTAAGAATTTAGTTAAATAAGTCATTCTTTACTGTGGGACCAATCCTATCCGTTATCGCGCACTGAAGAAATAGCGACAGTTTCAAAAACTACATTTTATTGTCTTTCTAACAGTGTCAGTCCGTTTGAGTTACAACAGTTGGGTCACATATTCGTACTAACATGTATTTAGCGATATTTTTTTTGATATTACTAGGTTGCATCGCTTTTAACAATGAAACGATTGACTGTGGGACTTAATTGAACAAACTTTGGACTGTGACCTGATAAATGTGATAAATGAGAAAATTGGACTCCAAGAAATAACATTCTTCTTAATTTGACGGGATTGCCGGAACTTAGCGATTACACGGGGCGCTGTGGTAGCGCGTCATTTAAAAATTTAGATAAATAAGTCATTCTTTATTGTAAGACCATTTCTAGCCGTTATCGCGCGCTGAAGAATTATCGACTGTTTCAAAAACTACATTTCATTGACTTTCTAACGGTGACAGTCCGTTTGAGTTACAACGGTTGGGTCACCTATTCGTACCAACATGTGTTTAGCGATATTTTTCTGATATTACTAGGTTGCTTCGCTTTTAACAATGAAATGATTGACTGTGGGACTTAATTGAACTAACTTTGGACTGTGACCTGATAAATTCGATAAATGAGACAATTGGACTCCCAGAAATAACATTCTTTTTAATTTGACGGGATTTTCGGAACTCAGCGATTACACTGGGCGCTGTGGTACCGCTTTATTTAAAAATTTAGATAAATAAGTCATTCTTTACTGTGGGACCAATCCTAGCAGTTATTGCGCACTGAAGAAATATCGACAGTTTCAAAAACTAAATTTTATTGACTTTCTAACGGTGTCAGTCCGTTTGAGTTACAACGGTTGGGTCACACATTCGTACCAACATGTATTTAGCGTTATTTTTTTTGATATTACTAAGTTGCATCGCTTTTAACAATGAAACGAATGACTGTGGGACTTAATGTAACTAATTATGGACTGTGACCTTATAAATGTTAAAGTGAGACAATTGGACTCCAAGAAATAACATTCTTCCTAATTTGACATGATTGCCGAAACTCAGCGATTACACTGGGCCCTGTGGTAGCGCTTCAATTAAAAATTAAGATAAAAAAGTCATTCTTTACTGTGGGACCAATCTTAGCCGTTATCGCGCGCTGAAGAAATATCGACAGTTTCAAAGACAAAATTTCATTGACTTTCTAATGGTGTCAGTCCGTTTGAGTTACAACGATTGGGTCACATATTCGTACCACAATGTATTTAGCGATGTTTTTTTGATATTACTAGGTTGCATCGCTCTTAACAATGAAACGATTGACTGTGGGACTTAATTGAACGAACTTTGGACTGTGACCTAATAAATGTGATAAATGAGAAAATTGGACTCCAAGAAATAACATTCTTCTCAATTTGACATCATTGCCGGAACTCAGCGATTACACTGGGCGCTGTGGTAGCGCTTTATTTAAGAATTTAGATGAATAAGTCATTCTTTACTGTGGGACCAATCCTATCCGTTATCGCGCACTGAAGAAATAGCGACAGTTTCAAAAACTACATTTTATTGTCTTTCTAACAGCTTCAGTCCGCTTGAGTTACAACGGTTGGGTCACATATTCGTACTAACATGTATTTAGCGATATTTTTTTTGATATTACTAGGTTGCATCGCTTTTAACAATGAAACGATTGACTGTGGGACTTAATTGAACAAACTTTGGACTGTGACCTGATAAATGTGATAAATGAGAAAATTGGACTCCCAGAAATAACATTCTTCTTAATTTGACGGGATTTCCGGAACTCAGCGATTACACTGGGCGCTGTGGTAGCGCTTTATTTCAAAATTTAGATAAATAAGTCATTCTTTACTGTGGGACCAATCCTAGCCGCTAGTGCGCGCTGAAGAAATATCGACAGTTTCAAAAACTAAATTTCATTGACTTTCTAACGGTGTCAGTCCGTTTGAGTTACAACGCTTGGGTCACACATTCGTACCAACATGTATTTAGCGATATTTTTTTTGATATTACTAAGCTGCATCGCTTTTAACAATGAAACGAATGACTGTGGGACTTAATGTAACTAATTATGGACTGTGACCTTATAAATGTTAAAGTGAGACAATTGGACTCCAAGAAATAACATTCTTCCTAATTTGACATGATTGCCGAAACTCAGCGATTACACTGGGCCCTGTGGTAGCGCTTCAATTAAAATTTAAGATAAAAAAGTCATTCTTTACTGTGGGACCAATCTTAGCCGTTATCGCGCGCCGAAGAAATATCGACAGTTTCAAAAACAAAATTTCATTGACTTTCTAATGGTGTCAGTCCGTTTGAGTTACAACAATTGGGTCACATATTCGTACCAACATGTATTTAGCGATGTTTTTTTGATATTACTAGGTTGCATCGCTCTTAACAATGAAACGATTGACTGTGGGACTTAATTGAAAGAACTTTGGACTGTGACCTAATAAATGTGATAAATGAGAAAATTGGACTCCAAGAAATAACATTCTTCTCAATTTGCCATGATTGCCGGAAGTAAGCGATTACACTGGGCGCTGTGGTAGCGCTTCATTTAAGAATTTAGATAAATAAGTCATTCTTTACTGTGGGACCAATCCTAGCCGTTATCGCGCGCTGAAGAAGTAGCGACAGTTTCAAAAACTAAATTTCATTGACTTTCTAAGAATATCAATCCGTTTGAGTTACAACGGTTGAGTCACATATTCGTACCAACATGTATTTCGTCATATTTTTTCCGGTACTACTAGGTTGTAAGGATTTTAACAGTGAAACGATTGACTGTGGGACTTAATTGAACTGATTATGGACTGTGACCTTATAAATGGTAAAGTGAGACAATTGGAATCCAAGAAATAACATTCTTCCTAATTTGACATGATTGCCGAAACTTAGCGATTACACTGGGCGCTGTGGTAGCGCTTCAATTAAAAATTAAGATAAAAAAGTCATTCTTTACTGTGGGACCAATCTTAGTCGTTATCGCGCGCTGAAGAATTATCGACAGTTTCAAAAACTACATTTCATTGACTTTCTAACGGTGTCAGTCCGTTTGAGTTACAACGGTTGGGTCACCTATTCGGATTAACATGTGTTTAGCGATATTTTTCTGATATTACTAGGTTGCATTGCTTTTAACAATGAAATGATTGACTGTGGGATTTAATTGAACTAACTTTGGACTGTGACCTGATAAATGTGATAAATTAGACAATTGGACCTCAAGAAATAACATTCTTTCTAATTTGACGGGATTTCCGGAACTCAGCGATTACACTGGGCGCTGTGGTAGCGCTTTATTTCAAAATTTAGATAAATAAGTCATTCTTTACTGTGGGACCAATCCTAGCCGCTAGTGCGCGCTGAAGAAATATCGACAGTTTCAAAAACTAAATTTCATTGACTTTCTAACGGTGTGAGTCCGTTTGAGTTACAACGCTTGGGTCACACATTCGTACCAACATGTATTTAGCGATATTTTTTTTGATATTACTAAGTTGCATCGCTTTTAACAATGAAACGAATGACTGTGGGACTTAATTGAACTGATTATGTACTGCGACCTTATAAATGTTAAAGTGAGACAATTGGACTCCAAGATATAACATTCTTCCTAATTTGACATGATTGCCGAAACTCAGCGATTACACTGGGCCCTGTGGTAGCGCTTCAATATAAAATTAAGATAAAAAAGTCATTCTTTACTGTGGGACCAATCTTAGCCGTTACCGCGCGCTGAAGAAATATCGACAGTTTCAAAAACAAAATTTCATTGACTTTCTAACGGTGTCAGTCCGTTTAAGTTACAACGATTGGGTCACATATTCGTACCAAAATGTACTTAGCGATATTTTTTTGATATTACTAGGTTGCATCGCTCTTAACAATGAAACGATTGACTGTGGGACTTAATTGAACAAACTTTGGACTGTGACCTAATAAATGTGATAAATGAGAAAATTGGACTCCAAGAAATAACATTCTTCTCAATTTGACATGATTGCCGGAACTCAGCGATTACACAGGGCGCTGTGGTAGCGCTTTATTTAAGAATTTAGTTAAATAAGTCATTCTTTACTGTGGGACCAATCCTATCCGTTATCGAGTACTGAAGAAATAGCGACAGTTTCAAAAACTACATTTTATTGTCTTTCTAACAGTGTCAGTCCGTTTGAGTTACAACGGTTGGGTCACATATTCGTACTAACATGTATTTAGCGATATTTTTTTTGATATTACTAGGTTGCATCGCTTTTAACAATGAAACGATTGACTGTGGGACTTAATTGAACAAACTTTGGACTGTGACCTGATAAATGTGATAAATGAGAAAATTGGACTCCAAGAAATAACATTCTTCTTAATTTGACGGGATTGCCGGAACTTAGCGATTACACGGGGCGCTGTGGTAGCGCGTCATTTAAAAATTTAGATAAATAAGTCATTCTTTATTGTGGGACCAATCCTAGCCGTTATCGCGCGCTGAAGAATTATCGACTGTTTCAAAAACTACATTTCATTGACTTTCTAACGGTGACAGTCCGTTTGAGTTACAACGGTTGGGTCACCTATTCGTACCAACATGTGTTTAGCGATATTTTTCTGATATTACTAGGTTGCTTCGCTTTTAACAATGAGATGATTGACTGTGGGACTTAATTGAACTAACTTTGGACTGTGACCTGATAAATGCGATAAATGAGACAATTGGACTCCCAGAAATAACATTCTTTTTAATTTGACGGGATTTTCGGAACTCAGCGATTACACTGGGCGCTGTGGTACCGCTTTATTTAAAAATTTAGATAAATAAGTCATTCTTTACTGTGGGACCAATCCTAGCAGTTATTGCGCGCTGAAGAAATATCGACAGTTTCAAAAACTAAATTTTATTGACTTTCTAACGGTGTCAGTCCGTTTGAGTTACAACGGTTGGGTCACACATTCGTACCAACATGTATTTAGCGTTATTTTTTTTGATATTACTAAGTTGCATCGCTTTTAACAATGAAACGAATGACTGTGGGACTTAATGTAACTAATTATGGACTGTGACCTTATAAATGTTAAAGTGAGACAATTGGACTCCAAGAAATAACATTCTTCCTAATTTGACATGATTGCCGAAACTCAGCGATTACACTGGGCCCTGTGGTAGCGCTTCAATTAAAAATTAAGATAAAAAAGTCATTCTTTACTGTGGGACCAATCTTAGCCGTTATCGCGCGCTGAAGAAATATCGACAGTTTCAAAGACAAAATTTCATTGACTTTCTAATGGTGTCAGTCCGTTTGAGTTACAACGATTGGGTCACATATTCGTACCAACATGTATTTAGCGATGTTTTTTTGATATTACTAGGTTGCATCGCTCTTAACAATGAAACGATTGACTGTGGGACTTAATTGAACGAACTTTGGACTGTGACCTAATAAATGTGATAAATGAGAAAATTGGACTCCAAGAAATAACATTCTTCTCAATTTGACATGATTGCCGGAACTCAGCGATTACACTGGGCGCTGTGGTAGCGCTTTATTTAGGAATTTAGATGAATAAGTCATTCTTTACTGTGGGACCAATCCTATCCGTTATCGCGCACTGAAGAAATAGCGACAGTTTCAAAAACTACATTTCATTGTCTTTCTAACAGTGTCAGTCCGTTTGAGTTACAACGGTTGGGTCACATATTCGTACTAACATGTATTTAGCGATATTTTTTTTGATATTACTAGGTTGCATCGCTTTTAACAATGAAACGATTGACTGTGGGACTTAATTGAACAAACTTTGGACTGTGACCTGATAAATGTGATAAATGAGAAAATTGGACTCCAAGAAATAACATTCTTCTTAATTTGACGGGATTGCCGGAACTTAGCGATTACACGGGGCGCTGTGGTAGCACGTCATTTAAAAAGTTAGATAAATAAGTCATTCTTTTTTGTGGGACCAATCCTAGCCGTTATCGCGCGCTGAAGAATTATCGACTGTCTCAAAAACTACATTTCATTGACTTTCTAACGGTGACAGTTCGTTTGAATTACAACGGTTGCGTCACCTATTCGTACCAACATGTGTTTAGCGATATTATTCTGATATTACTAGGTTGCATCGCTTTTGACAATGAAATGATTGACTGTGGGACTTAATTGAACTAACTTTGGTCTGTGACCTGATAAATGCGATAAATGAGACAATTGGACTCCAAGAAATAACATTCTTTTTAATTTGACGGGATTTCCGGAACTCAGCGATTACACTGGGCGCTGTGGTACCGCTTTATTTAAAAATTTAGATAAATAAGTCATTCTTTACTGTGGGACCAATCCTAGCCGTTATTGCGCGCTAAAGAAATATCGACAGTTTCAAAAACTAAATTTTATTGACTTTCTAACGGTGTCAGTCCGTTTGAGTTACAACGGTTGGGTCACACATTCGTACCAACATGTATTTAGCGATATTTTTTGATATTACTAGGTTGCATCGCTCTTAACAATGAAACGATTGACTGTGGGACTTAATTGAACGAACTTTGGACTGTGACCTAATAAATGTGATAAATGAGAAAATTGAACTCCAAGAAATAACATTCTTCTCAATTTGACATGATTGCCGGAACTCAGCGATTACACTGGCGCTGTGGTTGCGCTTCATTTAAGAATTTAGATAAATCAGTCATTCTTTACTGTGGGACCAAGCCTATCCGTTATCGCGCGCTGAAGAAAGAGCGACAGTTTCAAAAACTACATTTTATTGTCTTTCTAACAGTGTCAGTCTGTTTGAGTTACAACGGTTGGGTCACATATTCGTACCAACATGTATTTAGCGATATTTTTTTGATATTACTAGGTTGCATCGCTCTTAACAATGAAACGATTGACTGTGGGACTTAACTGAACAAACTTTGGACTGTGACCTAATAAATATGATAAATGAGAAAATTGGACTCCAAGAAATAACATTCTTCTCAATTTGACATGATTGCCGGAACTCAGCGATTACACTGGGCGCTGTGGTAGCGCTTTATTTAAGAATTTAGATAAATAAGTCATTCTTTACTGTGGGACCAATCCTATCCGTTATCGCGCGCTGAAGAAATAGCGACAGTTTCAAAAACTACATTTCATTGTCTTTCTAACAGTGTCAGTCCGTTTGAGTTACAACGGTTGGGTCACATATTCGTACTAACATGTATTTAGCGATATTTTTTTTGATATTACTAGGTTGCATCGCTTTTAACAATGAAACGATTGACTGTGGGACTTAATTGAACAAACTTTGGACTATAACTTAATAAATGTGGTAAATGAGAAAATTGGACTCCAAGAAATAAAATTCTTCTCAATTTGACATGATTGCCGAAACTCAGCGATTACACTGAGCGCTGTGGTAGCGCTTCATTTAAGAACTTAGATAATTAAGTCATTCTTTACTGTGGGACCAATCGTAACCGTTAGCGCACGCTGAAGTAATACAGACAGTTTCAAATACTACATTTCACTGGCTTTCTAACGGTGTCAGTCCGTTTGAGTTTCAACAGTTGGGTCACATATTCGTACCAACATGTATTTAGCGATATTTATCTGATATTACTAGGTTGCATCGCTTTTAACAGTGAAACGATTGACTGTGGGACTTAATTGAACTAACTTTGGACTGTGAACTGATAAATGTGATAAATGAAAAAGATTGGACTCCAAGAAATAACATTCATTTTAAATTGATATGATTCCCGGAACTCAGCGGTTACACTGGGCGCTGTGGTAGCGCGTCATTTAAAAATTTAGATAAATAAGTCATTCTTTATTGTGGGACCAATCCTAGCCGTTATCGCGCGCTGAAGAATTATCGACTGTTTCAAAAACTACATTTCATTGACTTTCTAACGGTGACAGTCCGTTTGAGTTACAACGGTTGGGTCACCTATTCGTACCAACATGTGTTTAGCGATATTTTTCTGATATTACTAGGTTGCTTCGCTTTTAACAATGAGATGATTGACTGTGGGACTTAATTGAACTAACTTTGGACTGTGACCTGATAAATGCGATAAATGAGACAATTGGACTCCCAGAAATAACATTCTTTTTAATTTGACGGGATTTTCGGAACTCAGCGATTACACTGGGCGCTGTGGTACCGCTTTATTTAAAAATTTAGATAAATAAGTCATTCTTTACTGTGGGACCAATCCTAGCAGTTATTGCGCGCTGAAGAAATATCGACAGTTTCAAAAACTAAATTTTATTGACTTTCTAACGGTGTCAGTCCGTTTGAGTTACAACGGTTGGGTCACACATTCGTACCAACATGTATTTAGCGTTATTTTTTTTGATATTACTAAGTTGCATCGCTTTTAACAATGAAACGAATGACTGTGGGACTTAATGTAACTAATTATGGACTGTGACCTTATAAATGTTAAAGTGAGACAATTGGACTCCAAGAAATAACATTCTTCCTAATTTGACATGATTGCCGAAACTCAGCGATTACACTGGGCCCTGTGGTAGCGCTTCAATTAAAAATTAAGATAAAAAAGTCATTCTTTACTGTGGGACCAATCTTAGCCGTTATCGCGCGCTGAAGAAATATCGACAGTTTCAAAGACAAAATTTCATTGACTTTCTAATGGTGTCAGTCCGTTTGAGTTACAACGATTGGGTCACATATTCGTACCAACATGTATTTAGCGATGTTTTTTTGATATTACTAGGTTGCATCGCTCTTAACAATGAAACGATTGACTGTGGGACTTAATTGAACGAACTTTGGACTGTGACCTAATAAATGTGATAAATGAGAAAATTGGACTCCAAGAAATAACATTCTTCTCAATTTGACATGATTGCCGGAACTCAGCGATTACACTGGGCGCTGTGGTAGCGCTTTATTTAGGAATTTAGATGAATAAGTCATTCTTTACTGTGGGACCAATCCTATCCGTTATCGCGCACTGAAGAAATAGCGACAGTTTCAAAAACTACATTTCATTGTCTTTCTAACAGTGTCAGTCCGTTTGAGTTACAACGGTTGGGTCACATATTCGTACTAACATGTATTTAGCGATATTTTTTTTGATATTACTAGGTTGCATCGCTTTTAACAATGAAACGATTGACTGTGGGACTTAATTGAACAAACTTTGGACTGTGACCTGATAAATGTGATAAATGAGAAAATTGGACTCCAAGAAATAACATTCTTCTTAATTTGACGGGATTGCCGGAACTTAGCGATTACACGGGGCGCTGTGGTAGCACGTCATTTAAAAAGTTAGATAAATAAGTCATTCTTTTTTGTGGGACCAATCCTAGCCGTTATCGCGCGCTGAAGAATTATCGACTGTCTCAAAAACTACATTTCATTGACTTTCTAACGGTGACAGTTCGTTTGAATTACAACGGTTGCGTCACCTATTCGTACCAACATGTGTTTAGCGATATTATTCTGATATTACTAGGTTGCATCGCTTTTGACAATGAAATGATTGACTGTGGGACTTAATTGAACTAACTTTGGTCTGTGACCTGATAAATGCGATAAATGAGACAATTGGACTCCAAGAAATAACATTCTTTTTAATTTGACGGGATTTCCGGAACTCAGCGATTACACTGGGCGCTGTGGTACCGCTTTATTTAAAAATTTAGATAAATAAGTCATTCTTTACTGTGGGACCAATCCTAGCCGTTATTGCGCGCTAAAGAAATATCGACAGTTTCAAAAACTAAATTTTATTGACTTTCTAACGGTGTCAGTCCGTTTGAGTTACAACGGTTGGGTCACACATTCGTACCAACATGTATTTAGCGATATTTTTTGATATTACTAGGTTGCATCGCTCTTAACAATGAAACGATTGACTGTGGGACTTAATTGAACGAACTTTGGACTGTGACCTAATAAATGTGATAAATGAGAAAATTGAACTCCAAGAAATAACATTCTTCTCAATTTGACATGATTGCCGGAACTCAGCGATTACACTGGCGCTGTGGTTGCGCTTCATTTAAGAATTTAGATAAATCAGTCATTCTTTACTGTGGGACCAAGCCTATCCGTTATCGCGCGCTGAAGAAAGAGCGACAGTTTCAAAAACTACATTTTATTGTCTTTCTAACAGTGTCAGTCTGTTTGAGTTACAACGGTTGGGTCACATATTCGTACCAACATGTATTTAGCGATATTTTTTTGATATTACTAGGTTGCATCGCTCTTAACAATGAAACGATTGACTGTGGGACTTAACTGAACAAACTTTGGACTGTGACCTAATAAATATGATAAATGAGAAAATTGGACTCCAAGAAATAACATTCTTCTCAATTTGACATGATTGCCGGAACTCAGCGATTACACTGGGCGCTGTGGTAGCGCTTTATTTAAGAATTTAGATAAATAAGTCATTCTTTACTGTGGGACCAATCCTATCCGTTATCGCGCGCTGAAGAAATAGCGACAGTTTCAAAAACTACATTTCATTGTCTTTCTAACAGTGTCAGTCCGTTTGAGTTACAACGGTTGGGTCACATATTCGTACTAACATGTATTTAGCGATATTTTTTTTGATATTACTAGGTTGCATCGCTTTTAACAATGAAACGATTGACTGTGGGACTTAATTGAACAAACTTTGGACTATAACTTAATAAATGTGGTAAATGAGAAAATTGGACTCCAAGAAATAAAATTCTTCTCAATTTGACATGATTGCCGAAACTCAGCGATTACACTGAGCGCTGTGGTAGCGCTTCATTTAAGAACTTAGATAATTAAGTCATTCTTTACTGTGGGACCAATCGTAACCGTTAGCGCACGCTGAAGTAATACAGACAGTTTCAAATACTACATTTCACTGGCTTTCTAACGGTGTCAGTCCGTTTGAGTTTCAACAGTTGGGTCACATATTCGTACCAACATGTATTTAGCGATATTTATCTGATATTACTAGGTTGCATCGCTTTTAACAGTGAAACGATTGACTGTGGGACTTAATTGAACTAACTTTGGACTGTGAACTGATAAATGTGATAAATGAAAAAGATTGGACTCCAAGAAATAACATTCATTTTAAATTGATATGATTCCCGGAACTCAGCGGTTACACTGGGCGCTGTGGTAGCGCTTCATTTAAAAATTTAAATTAATAAGCCATTTTTTACTGTGGGTCCAATCCTAGCCGTTATCGCGCGCTGAAGAGATAGCGACAGTTTAAAAAACTACATTTCATTGACTTTCTAACGGTGTCAGTCTGTTTGAGTTACAACGGTTGGGTCACCTATTCGTGCCAACATGTATTTAGCGATATTTTTCTCATATTATTAGGTTGCATTGCTTTTAAAAGTGAAGCGATTGACTGTGGCACATAATTGAACTGATTTTGGACTGTGACCTTAAAAAATGTTAAAGGGGAGACAATTGGACTCCAAGAAATAACATTCTTCTTAATTTGACATGATTACCGAAACTCAGCGATTACACTGGGCGCTGTGGCAGCGCTTCAATTAAAAATTAAGATAAAAAAGTTATTTTATACTGTGGGACCAATCCTAGTCGTTATCGCGCGCTGAAGAGATAGCGACAGTTTAAAAAACTACATTTCATTGACTTTCTAAGAGTATCAATCCGTTTGAGTTACAACGGTTGCGTCACATATTGGTACCAACATGTATTTCGTAATATTTTTCCGGTACTACTAGCTGGTATGGCTTTTAACAGTGAAACGATTGATTGTGGGACTTAATTGAACAATCTTTGGACTGTGACCTAATAAATGTGATAAATGAGAAAATAGGACTCCAAGAAATAACATTCTTCCTAATTTGACATGATTGCCGAAACTCAGCAATTACACTGGGCGCTGTGGTAGCGCTTCAATTAAAAATTAAGATAGAAAACTCATTCTTTACTGTGGGACCAATCTTAGCCGTTATCGCGCGCTGAAGAATTAGAGACAGTTTCAAAAACTACATTTCATTGACTTTCTAACGGTGTGAGTCCGTTTGAGTTACAACGCTTGGGTCACACATTCGTACCAACATGTATTTAGCGATATTTTTTTTGATATTACTAAGTTGCATCGCTTTTAACAATGAAACGAATGACTGTGGGACTTAATTGAACTGATTATGTACTGCGACCTTATAAATGTTAAAGTGAGACAATTGGACTCCAAGATATAACATTCTTCCTAATTTGACATGATTGCCGAAACTCAGCGATTACACTGGGCCCTGTGGTAGCGCTTCAATATAAAATTAAGATAAAAAAGTCATTCTTTACTGTGGGACCAATCTTAGCCGTTACCGCGCGCTGAAGAAATATCGACAGTTTCAAAAACTAAATTTTATTGACTTTCTAACGGTGTCAGTCCGTTTGAGTTACAACGGTTGGGTCACACATTCGTACCAACATGTATTTAGCGTTATTTTTTTTGATATTACTAAGTTGCATCGCTTTTAACAATGAAACGAATGACTGTGGGACTTAATGTAACTAATTATGGACTGTGACCTTATAAATGTTAAAGTGAGACAATTGGACTCCAAGAAATAACATTCTTCCTAATTTGACATGATTGCCGAAACTCAGCGATTACACTGGGCCCTGTGGTAGCGCTTCAATTAAAAATTAAGATAAATAAGTCATTCTTTACTGTGGGACCAATCTTAGCCGTTATCGCGCGCTGAAGAAATATCGACAGTTTCAAAGACAAAATTTCATTGACTTTCTAATGGTGTCAGTCCGTTTGAGTTACAACGATTGGGTCACATATTCGTACCAACATGTATTTAGCGATGTTTTTTTGATATTACTAGGTTGCATCGCTCTTAACAATGAAACGATTGACTGTGGGACTTAATTGAACGAACTTTGGACTGTGACCTAATAAATGTGATAAATGTGAAAATTGGACTCCAAGAAATAACATTCTTCTCAATTTGACATGATTGCCGGAACTCAGCGATTACACTGGGCGCTGTGGTAGCGCTTTATTTAAGAATTTAGATGAATAAGTCATTCTTTACTGTGGGACCAATCCTATCCGTTATCGCGCACTGAAGAAATAGCGACAGTTTCAAAAACTACATTTCATTGTCTTTCTAACAGTGTCAGTCCGTTTGAGTTACAACGGTTGGGTCACATATTCGTACTAACATGTATTTAGCGATATTTTTTTTGATATTACTAGGTTGCATCGCTTTTAACAATGAAACGATTGACTGTGGGACTTAATTGAACAAACTTTGGACTGTGACCTGATAAATGTGATAAATGAGAAAATTGGACTCCAAGAAATAACATTCTTCTTAATTTGACGGGATTGCCGGAACTTAGCGATTACACGGGGCGCTGTGGTAGCACGTCATTTAAAAAGTTAGATAAATAAGTCATTCTTTTTTGTGGGACCAATCCTAGCCGTTATCGCGCGCTGAAGAATTATCGACTGTCTCAAAAACTACATTTCATTGACTTTCTAACGGTGACAGTTCGTTTGAATTACAACGGTTGCGTCACCTATTCGTACCAACATGTGTTTAGCGATATTATTCTGATATTACTAGGTTGCATCGCTTTTGACAATGAAATGATTGACTGTGGGACTTAATTGAACTAACTTTGGTCTGTGACCTGATAAATGCGATAAATGAGACAATTGGACTCCAAGAAATAACATTCTTTTTAATTGGACGGGATTTCCGGAACTCAGCGATTACACTGGGCGCTGTGGTACCGCTTTATTTAAAAATTTAGATAAATAAGTCATTCTTTACTGTGGGACCAATCCTAGCCGTTATTGCGCGCTAAAGAAATATCGACAGTTTCAAAAACTAAATTTTATTGACTTTCTAACGGTGTCAGTCCGTTTGAGTTACAACGGTTGGGTCACACATTCGTACCAACATGTATTTAGCGATATTTTTTGATATTACTAGGTTGCATCGCTCTTAACAATGAAACGATTGACTGTGGGACTTAATTGAACGAACTTTGGACTGTGACCTAATAAATGTGATAAATGAGAAAATTGGACTCCAAGAAATAACATTCTTCTCAATTTGACATGATTGCCGGAACTCAGCGATTACACTGGCGCTGTGGTTGCGCTTCATTTAAGAATTTAGATAAATCAGTCATTCTTTACTGTGGGACCAAGCCTATCCGTTATCGCGCGCTGAAGAAAGAGCGACAGTTTCAAAAACTACATTTTATTGTCTTTCTAACAGTGTCAGTCTGTTTGAGTTACAACGGTTGGGTCACATATTCGTACCAACATGTATTTAGCGATATTTTTTTGATATTACTAGGTTGCATCGCTCTTAACAATGAAACGATTGACTGTGGGACTTAACTGAACAAACTTTGGACTGTGACCTAATAAATATGATAAATGAGAAAATTGGACTCCAAGAAATAACATTCTTCTCAATTTGACATGATTGCCGGAACTCAGCGATTACACTGGGCGCTGTGGTAGCGCTTTATTTAAGAATTTAGATAAATAAGTCATTCTTTACTGTGGGACCAATCCTATCTGTTATCGCGCGCTGAAGAAATAGCGACAGTTTCAAAAACTACATTTCATTGTCTTTCTAACAGTGTCAGTCCGTTTGAGTTACAACGGTTGGGTCACATATTCGTACTAACATGTATTTAGCGATATTTTTTTTGATATTGCTAGGTTGCATCGCTTTTAACAATGAAACGATTGACTGTGGGACTTAATTGAACAAAGTTTGGACTATAACTTAATAAATGTGGTAAATGAGAAAATTGGACTCCAAGAAATAAAATTCTTCTCAATTTGACATGATTGCCGAAACTCAGCGATTACACTGAGCGCTGTGGTAGCGCTTCATTTAAGAACTTAGATAATTAAGTCATTCTTTACTGTGGGACCAATCTTAGCCGTTATCGCGCGCTGAAGAATTAGAGACAGTTTCAAAAACTACATTTCATTGACTTTCTAACGGTGTCAGTCTGTTTGAGTTACAACGGTTGGGTCACCTATTCGTGCCAACATGTATTTAGCGATATTTTTCTCATATTATTAGGTTGCATTGCTTTTAAAAGTGAAACGATTGACTGTGGCACATAATTGAACTGATTTTGGACTGTGACCTTAAAAAATGTTAAAGGGGAGACAATTGGACTCCAAGAAATAACATTCTTCTTAATTTGACATGATAACCGAAACTCAGCGATTACACTGGGCGCTGTGGCAGCGCTTCAATTAAAAATTAAGATAAAAAAGTTATTTTATACTGTGGGACCAATCCTAGCCGTTATCGCGCGCTGAAGAGATAGCGACAGTTTAAAAAACTACATTTCATTGACTTTCTAACGGTGTCAGTCTGTTTGAGTTACAACGGTTGGGTCACCTATTCGTGCCAACATGTATTTAGCGATATTTTTCTCATATTATTAGGTTGCATTGCTTTTAAAAGTGAAGCGATTGACTGTGGCACATAATTGAACTGATTTTGGACTGTGACCTTAAAAAATGTTAAAGGGGAGACAATTGGACTCCAAGAAATAACATTCTTCTTAATTTGACATGATTACCGAAACTCAGCGATTACACTGGGCGCTGTGGCAGCGCTTCAATTAAAAATTAAGATAAAAAAGTTATTTTATACTGTGGGACCAATCCTAGCCGTTATCGCGCGCTGAAGAGATAGCGACAGTTTAAAAAACTACATTTCATTGACTTTCTAAGAGTATCAATCCGTTTGAGTTACAACGGTTGCGTCACATATTGGTACCAACATGTATTTCGTAATATTTTTCCGGTACTACTAGCTGGTATGGCTTTTAACAGTGAAACGATTGATTGTGGGACTTAATTGAACAAACTTTGGACTGTGACCTAATAAATGTGATAAATGAGAAAATAGGACTCCAAGAAATAACATTCTTCCTAATTTGACATGATTGCCGAAACTCAGCAATTACACTGGGCGCTGTGGTAGCGCTTCAATTAAAAATTAAGATAGAAAACTCATTCTTTACTGTGGGACCAATCTTAGCCGTTATCGCGCGCTGAAGAATTAGAGACAGTTTCAAAAACTACATTTCATTGACTTTCTAACGGTGTCAGTCTGTTTGAGTTACAACGGTTGGGTCACCTATTCGTGCCAACATGTATTTAGCGATATTTTTCTCATATTATTAGGTTGCATTGCTTTTAAAAGTGAAACGATTGACTGTGGCACATAATTGAACTGATTTTGGACTGTGACCTTAAAAAATGTTAAAGGGGAGACAATTGGACTCCAAGAAATAACATTCTTCTTAATTTGACATGATAACCGAAACTCAGCGATTACACTGGGCGCTGTGGCAGCGCTTCAATTAAAAATTAAGATAAAAAAGTTATTTTATACTGTGGGACCAATCCTAGCCGTTATCGCGCGCTGAAGAGATAGCGACAGTTTAAAAAACTACATTTCATTGACTTTCTAACGGTGTCAGTCCGCTTGAGTTACAGCGGTTGGGTCACATATTCGTACCAACATGTATTTAGCGATATTTCTTTGATATTACTAGGTTGCATCGCTCTTAACAATGAAAGGATTGACTGTGGGACTTAATTGAACAAACTTTGGACTGTGACCTAATAAATGTGATAAATGAGAAAATTGGACTCCAAGAAATAACATTCTTCTCAATTTGACATGATTGCCGGAACTCAGCGATTACACTGGGCGCTGTGGTAGCGCTTTATTTAAGAATTTAGATAAATAAGTCATTCTTTACTGTGGGACCAATCCTATCCGTTATCGCGCGCTGAAGAAATAGCGACAGTTTCAAAAACTACATTTTATTGTCTTTCTAACAGTGTCAGTCCGTTTGAGTTACAACGGTTGGGTCACATATTCGTACTAACATGTATTTAGCGATATTTTTTTGATATTACTAGGTTGCATCGCTCTTAACAATGAAACGATTAACTGTGGGACTTAATTGAACTGATTATAGACTGTGACCTTGAAAATGTTATAAGTGAGACAAGCGGACTCAAAGAAATAACATTCTTTTTAATTTGACATGATTGCCGGAATTCAGCGATTACACCGTGCGCTGTGGTAGCGCTTCATTTAAAAATTTAGATAAATAAGTCATTCTTTACTGTGGGACCAATCCTAGCCGTTATCACGCTCTGAAAAAATATCGACAGTTTCAAAAACAAAATTTCATTGACTTTCTAAGAGTATCAATCCGTTTGAGTTACAACGGTTGCGTCACATATTGGTACCAACATGTATTTCGTGACATTTTTCCGGTACTACTAGCTGGTATGGCTTTTAACAGTGAAACGATTGATTGTGGGACTTAATTGAACAAACTTTGGACTGTGACCTAATAAATGTGATAAATGAGAAAATAGGACTCCAAGAAATAACATTCTTCCTAATTTGACATGATTGCCGAAACTCAGCAATTACACTGGGCGCTGTGGTAGCGCTTTAATTAAAAATTAAGATAAAAAAGTCATTCTTTACTGTGGGACCAATCTTAGCCGTTATCGCGCGCTGAAGAATTAGAGACAGTTTCAAAAATTACATTTCATTGACTTTTTAACGGTGTCAGTCCGTTTGAGTTACAGAGGTTGGGTCACCTATTCGTACCAACATGTGTTTAGCGATATTTTTCTAATATTACTAGGTTGCATCGCTCTTAACAATGAAACGATTGACTGTGGGACTTAATTGAACAAACTTTGGACTGTGACCTAATAAATCTGATAAATGAGAAAATTGGACTCCAAGAAATAACATTCTTCTCAATTTGACATGATTGACGGAACTCAGCGATTACACTGGGCGCTGTGGTAGCGCTTTATTTAAGAATTTAGATAAATAAGTCATTCTTTACTGTGGGACCAATCCTATCCGTTATCGCGCGCTGAAGAAATAGCGACAGTTTCAAAAACTACATTTTATTGTCTTTCTAACAGTGTCAGTCCGTTTGAGTTACAACGGTTGGGTCACATATTCGTACTAACATGTATTTAGCGATATTTTTTTGATATTACTAGGTTGCATCGTTCTTAACAATGAAACGATTGACTGTGGGACTTAATTGAACAAACTTTGGACTATAACCTAATAAATATGATAAATGAGAAAATTGGACTCCAAGAAATAACATTCTTCTCAATTTGACATGATTGCCGAAACTCTGCGATTACACTGGGCGCTGTGGTAGCGCTTCATTTAAAAATTTAGATAAATAAGTCATTCTTTGCTGTGAGACCAATCCTATCCGTTATCGCGCGCTGAAGAAATAGCGACAGTTTTAAAAACTACATTTTATTGTCTTTCTAACAGTGTCACTCCGTTTGAGTTACAACGGTTGGGTCACATATTCGTACTAACATGTATTTAGCGATATTTTTTGATATTACTAGGTTGCATCGTTCTTAACAATGAAACGATTGACTGTGGGACTTAATTGAACAAACTTTGGACTATAACCAAATAAATGTGATAAATGAGAAAATTGGACTCCAAGAAATAACATTCTTCTCAATTTGGCATGATTGCCGAAACTCTGCGATTACACTGGGCGCTGTGGTAGCGCTTCATTTAAAAATTTAGATAAATAAGTCATTCTTTACTGTGGGACCAATCCTATCCGTTATCGCGCGTGGAAAAAATAGCGACAGTTTCAAAAACTACATTTCATTGTCTTTCTAACAGTGTCAGTCCGTTTGAGTTACATCGGTTGGGTCACATATTCGTACCAACATGTATTTAGCGATATTTTTTGATATTACTAGGTTGTATCGCTTGTAACAATAAAACGATTAGCTGTGGGACTTAATTGAACTGATTATGGACTGTGACCTTGAAAATGTTATAAGTGAGACAAGCGGACTCAAAGAAATAACATTCTTTTTAATTTGACATGATTGCAGGAATTCAGCGATTTCACCTGGCGCTGTGGTAGCGCTTCATTTAAAAATTTAGATAAATAAGTCATTCTTTACTGTGGGACCAATCCTAGCCGTTATCACGCTCTGAAGAAATATCGACAGTTTCAAAAACTAAATTTCATTGACTTTCTAAGAGTATCAATCCGTTTGAGTTACAACGGTTGCGTCACATATTGGTACCAACATGTATTTCGTGATATTTTTCCGGTACTACTAGCTGGTATGGCTTTTAACAGTGAAACGATTGATTGTGGGACTTAATTGAACAAACTTTGGACTGTGACCTAATAAATGTGATAAATGAGAAAATAGGACTCCAAGAAATAACATTCTTCCTAATTTGACATGATTGCCGAAACTCAGCAATTACACTGGGCGCTGTGGTAGCGCTTCAATTAAAAATTAAGATAGAAAACTCATTCTTTACTGTGGGACCAATCTTAGCCGTTATCGCGCGCTGAAGAATTAGAGACAGTTTCAAAAACTACATTTCATTGACTTTTTAACGGTGTCAGTCCGTTTGAGTTATAACGGTTGGGTCACCTATTCGTACCAACATGTGTTTAGCGATATTTTTCTAATATTAGTAGGTTGTATCGCTTTTAACAATGAAACGATTGACTGTGGGACTTAATTGAACTAACTTTGGACTGTGACCTGATAAATGTGATAAATGAGACAATTGGACTCCAAGAAATAACATTCTTCTTAATTTGACGGGATTTCATGAACTCAGCGATTACACTGGGCGCCGTGGTAGCGCTTCATTTAAAAATTCAGATAAATAAGTCATTCTTTACTGTGGGACCAATCCTAGCCGTTATCACGCTCTGAAGAAATATCGACAGTTTCAAAAACTAAATTTCATTGACTTTCTAACAGTGTCAGTCCGTTTGAGTTACAACGGTTGGGTCACATATTCGTACTAACATGTATTTAGCGATATTTTTTTTGATATTGCTAGGTTGCATCGCTTTTAACAATGAAACGATTGACTGTGGGGCTTAATTGAATAAACTTTGGACTATAACCTAATAAATGTGATAAATGAGACAATTGGACTCCAAGAAATAACATTCTTCTTAATTTGACGGGATTTCCGGAACTCAGCGATTACACTGGGCGCAGTGGTAGCGCTTCATTTAAAAATTTAGATAAATAAGTCATTCTTTACTGTGGGACCAATCCTAGCCATTATCGCGCTCTGAAGAAATATCGACAGTTTCAAAAACTAAATTTCATTGACTTTCTAACCGTGACAGTCCGTTTGAGTTACAACGGTTGGGTCAAATATTCGTACCAACAAGTATTTAGCGATATTTTTTTTTGATATTACTAAGTTGCATCGCTTTTAACAATGAAACGATTGATTGTGGGACTTAATTGAACTAACTTTGGACTGTGACCTGATAAATGTGATAAATGAGACAATTGGACTCCAAGAAATAACATTCTTCTTAATTTGACGGGATTTCATGAACTCAGCGATTACACTGGGCGCCGTGGTAGCGCTTCATTTAAAAATTCAGATAAATAAGTCATTCTTTACTGTGGGACCAATCCTAGCCGTTATCACGCTCTGAAGAAATATCGACAGTTTCAAAAACTAAATTTCATTGACTTTCTAACAGTGTCAGTCCGTTTGAGTTACAACGGTTGGGTCACATATTCGTACTAACATGTATTTAGCGATATTTTTTTTGATATTGCTAGGTTGCATCGCTTTTAACAATGAAACGATTGACTGTGGGGCTTAATTGAACAAACTTTGGACTATAACCTAATAAATGTGATAAATGAGACAATTGGACTCCAAGAAATAACATTCTTCTTAATTTGACGGGATTTCCGGAACTCAGCGATTACACTGGGCGCAGTGGTAGCGCTTCATTTAAAAATTTAGATAAATAAGTCATTCTTTACTGTGGGACCAATCCTAGCCATTATCGCGCTCTGAAGAAATATCGACAGTTTCAAAAACTAAATTTCATTGACTTTCTAACCGTGACAGTCCGTTTGAGTTACAACGGTTGGGTCAAATATTCGTACCAACAAGTATTTAGCGATATTTTTTTTTGATATTACTAAGTTGCATCGCTTTTAACATTGAAACGAATGACTGTGGGACTTAATTGAACTAACTTTGGACTTTGACATGATAAATGTGATAAATGAGACAGCTGGACTCCAAGAAATATCATTCTTCTTAATTTGACATGATTGCCGGAACTCAGCGATTACACTGGGCGCTGTGGCAGCGCTTCATTTAAGAATTTAGATAAATAAGTCATTTTTTACTGAGGGACCAATCCTATCCGTTATCGCGGGTGGAAGAAATAGCGACAGTTTCAAAAACTACATTTCATTGTCTTTCTAACAGTGTCAGTCCGTTTGAGTTACATCGGTTGGGTCACATATTCGTACCAACATGTATTTAGCGATATTTTTTGATATTACTAGGTTGTATCGCTTGTAACAATAAAACGATTGACTGTGGGACTTAATTGAACTGATTATGGACTGTGACCTTAAAAATGTTATAAGTGAGACAAGCGGACTCAAAGAAGTAACATTCTTTTTAATTTGACATGATTGCCGGAACTCAGCAATACACCGGGCGCTGTGGTAGCGCTTCATTTAAGAATTTAGATAAATTAGTCATTCTTAACAGTGGGACCAATCCTAGCCGTTATCGCGGGTGGAAGAAATAGCGACAGTTTCAAAAACTACATTTCATTGACGTTCTAAGAGTATCAATCCGTTTGAGTTACAACGGTTGAGTCAAATATTCGTACCAACATGTATTTCGTGATATTTTTTCGGTACTACTAGGTTGTATGGCTTTTAACAGTGAAACGATTGACTGTGGGACTTAATTGAACTGATTATGGACTGTGACCTTTTAAATGTTAAAGTGAGACAATTGGACTCCAAGAAATAACATTCTTCCTAATTTGACATGATTGCCGAAACTCAGCAATTACATTGGGCGCTGTGGTAGCGCTTCAATTAAAATTTAAGATAAAAAAGTCATTCTTTACTGTGGGACCAATCTTAGCCGTTATCACGCGCTGAAGAATTAGAGACAGTTTCAAAAACTACATTTCATTGACTTTTTAACGGTGTCAGTCCGTTTGAGTTACAACGGTTGGGTCACCTATTCGTACCAACATGTGCTTAGCGATATTTTTCTGATATTACTAGGTTGCATCGCTTTTAACAATGAAACGATTGACTGTGGGACTTAATTGAACTAACTTTGGACTGTGACCTGATAAATGTGATAAATGAGACAATTGGACTCCAAGAAATAACATTCTTCTTAATTTGACAGGATTTCCGGAACTCAGCGATTACACTGGGCGCCGTGGTAGCGCTTCATTTAAAAATTTAGATAAATAAGTCATTCTTTACTGTGGGACCAATCCTAGCCATTATCGCGCTCTGAAGAAATATCGACAGTTTCAAAAACTAAATTTCATTGACTTTCTAACCGTGACAGTCCGTTTGAGTTACAACGGTTGGGTCAAATATTCGTACCAACAAGTATTTAGCGATATTTTTTTTTGATATTACTAAGTTGCATCGCTTTTAACAATGAAACGAATGACTGTGGGACTTAATTGAACTAACTTTGGACTTTGACATGATAAATGTGATAAATGAGACAGCTGGACTCCAAGAAATATCATTCTTTTTAATTTGACATGATTGCCGGAACTCAGCGATTGCACTGGGCGCTGTGGCAGCGCTTCATTTAAGAATTTAGATAAATAAGTCATTTTTTACTGAGGAACCAATCCTATCCGTTATCGCGGGTGGAAGAAATAGCGACAGTTTCAAAAACTACATTTCATTGACGTTCTAAGAGTATCAATCCGTTTGAGTTACAACGGTTGAGTCAAATATTCGTACCAACATGTATTTCGTGATATTTTTTCGGTACTACTAGGTTGTATGGCTTTTAACAGTGAAACGATTGACTGTGGGACTTAATTGAACTGATTATGGACTGTGACCTTTTAAATGTTAAAGTGAGACAATTGGACTCCAAGAAATAACATTCTTCCTATTTTGACATGATTGCCGAAACTCAGCAATTACATTGGGCGCTGTGGTAGCGCTTCAATTAAAAATTAAGATAAAAAGTCATTCTTTACTGTGGGACCAATCTTAGCCGTTATCGCGCGCTGAAGAATTAGAGACAGTTTCAAAAACTACATTTCATTGACTTTTTAACGGTGTCAGTCCGTTTGAGTTACAACGGTTGGGTCACCTATTCGTACCAACATGTGCTTAGCGATATTTTTCTGATATTACTAGGTTACATCGCTTTTAACAATGAAACGATTGACTGTGGGACTTAATTGAACTAACTTTGGACTGTGACCTGATAAATGTGATAAATGAGACAATTGGACTCCAAGAAACA
This sequence comes from Hydractinia symbiolongicarpus, assembly GCF_029227915.1. NCBI lineage: Eukaryota > Metazoa > Cnidaria > Hydrozoa > Anthoathecata > Hydractiniidae > Hydractinia > Hydractinia symbiolongicarpus. The sequence goes on from NC_079880.1 coordinate 364,875, forward strand.
ACATTCTTCTTAATTTGACAGGATTTCCGGAACTCAGCGATTACACTGGGCGCTGTGGTAGCGCTTCAATTAAAAATTAAGATAAAAACGTCATTCCTTACTGTGGGACCAATCTTAGCCGTTATCGCGCGTTGAAGATTTAGAGACAGTTTCAAAAACTATATTTCATTGACTTTTTAACGTTGTCAGTCCGTTTGAGTTACAACGGTTGGGTCACCTATTCGTACCAACATGTGTTTAGCGATATTTTTCTGATATTACTAGGTTGCATCGCTTTTAACAATGAAACGATTGACTGTGGGACTTAATTGAACTAACTTTGGACTGTGACCTGATAAATGTGATAAATGAGACAATTGGACTCCAAGAAATAACATTCTTCTTAATTTGACGGGATTTCCGGAACTCAGCGATTACACTGGGCGCCGTGGTAGCGCTTCATTTAAAAATTTAGATAAATAACTCATTCTTTACTGTGGGACCAATCCTAGCCATTATCGCGCTCTGAAGAAATATCGACAGTTTCAAAAACTAAATTTCATTGACTTTCTAACCGTGTCAGTCCGTTTGAGTTACAACGGTTGGGTCACATATTCGTACCAACATGTATTTAGCGATATTTTTTTGATATTACTAAGTTGCATCGCTTTTAACAATGAAACGAATGACTGTGGGACTTAATTGAACTAACTTTGGACTTTGACATGATAAATGTGATAAATGAGACAGTTGGACTCCAAGAAATAACATTCTTCTTAATTTGACATGATTGCCGGAACTCAGCCATTACACTTGGCGCTGTGGTAGCGCTTAATTTAAGAATTTAGATAAAAAAGTCAATTTTTACTGAGGGACCAATCCTATCCGTTATCGCGGGTGGAAAAAATAGCGACAGTTTCAAAAACTACATTTCATTGTCTTTCTAACAGTGTCAGTCCGTTTGAGTTACATCGGTTGGGTCACATATTCGTACCAACATGTATTTAGCGATATTTTTTGATATTACTAGGTTGTATCGCTTGTAACAATAAAACGATTGACTGTGGGACTTAATTGAACTGATTATGGACTGTGACCTTAAAAATGTTATAAGTGAGACAAGCGGACTCAAAGAAATAACATTCTTTTTAATTTGACATGATTGCCGGAACTCAGCGATTACACCGGGCGCTGTGGTAGCGCTTCATTTAAGAATTTAGATAAATTAGTCATTCTTAACTGTGGGACCAATCCTAGCCGTTATCGCGCGCTGAAGAAATAGCGACAGTTTCAAAAACTACATTTCCTTGACTTTCTAAGAGTATCAATCCGTTTGAGTTACAACGGTTGAGTCAAATATTCGTACCAACATGTATTTCGTGATATTTTCTCGGTACTACTAGGTTGTATGGCTTTTAACAGTAAAACCATTGACTATGGGACTTAATTGAACTGATTATGGACTGTGACCTTATAAATGTTAAAGTGGACAATTGGGCTCCAAGAAATAACATTCTTCTTAATTTGACGGGATTTCCGGAACTCAGCTATTACACTGGGCGCTGTGGTAGCGCATCATTGAAAAATTTAGATAAATAAGTCATTCTTTACTGTGGGACCAGTCCTAGCCGTTATCGCGCTCTGAAGAAATATCGGCAGTTTCAAAAACTAAATTTCATTGACTTTCTAACGGTGCCAGTCCGTTTGAGTTACAACGGTTGGGTCACATATTCGTACCAACATGTATTTAGCGATAGTTTTTTGATATTACTAAGTTGCATCGCTTTTAACAATGAAACGAATGACTGTGGGACTTAATTGAACTAACTTTGGACTGTGACCTGATAAATGTGATAAATGAGCCAACTGGACTCCAAGAAATAACATTCTTCTTAATTTGACCTGATTGCCGGAACTCAGCGATTACACTTGGCGCTGTGGTAGCGCTTCATTTAAGAATTTAGATAAATACGTCATTCTTTACTGTGGGACCAATCCTATCCGTTATCACGCGCTGAAGAATTAGAGACAGTTTCAAAAACTGCATTTCATTGACTTTTTAAAGGTGTCAGTCCGTTTGAGTTACAACGGTTGGGTCACCTATTCGTACCAATGTTTCATTGAACTGATTATGGACTGTGACCTTATAAATGTTAAAGTGAGACAATTGGACTCCAAGAAATTTCATTCTTCCTAATTTGACATGATTGCCGGAACTCAGCGATTACACTGGGCGCTGTGGTAGCGCTTCATTTAAGAATTTAGATAAATAACTCATTCTTTACTGAGGGACAAATCCTAGCCGTTATCGCGCGCTGAAGAAATAGCGACAGTTTCAAAAACTACATTTCATTGTCTTTCTAACAGTGTCAGTCCGTTTGAGTTACATCGGTCGGGTCACCTATTCGTACCAACATGTGCTTAGCGATATTTTTCTGATATTACTAGGTTGCATCGCTTTTAACAATGAAACGATTGACCGTGGGACTTAATTGAACTAAGTTTTAACTGTGACCTGATAAATGTGATAAATGAGACAATTGGACTCCAAGAAATAACATTCTTCTCTAATTTGACGGGATTTCCGGAACTCAGCGATTACACTGGGCGCTGTGGTAGCGCATCATTTAAAAATTTAGATAAATAAGTCATTCTTTACTGTGGGACCAATCCTAGCCGTTATTGCGCTCTGAAGAAATATCAGCAGTTTCAAAAACTAAATTTCATTGACTTTCTAACCGTGTCAGTCCGTTTGAGTTACAACGGTTGGGTCACATATTCGTACCAACATGTATTTCGTGCTATTTTCCGGTATTACTAGGTTGTATGGCTTTTACCAGTGAAACGATTGACTGTGGGACTTAATGGAACTGATTATGGACTGTGACTTTAAAAATGTTATAAGTGAGACAAGCGGACTCAAAGAAATAACATTCTTTTTAATTTGACATGATTGCCGGAACTCAGCGATTACACTGGGCGCCATGGTAGCGCTTCATTTATGAATTTAGATAAATTAGTTATTCTTAACTGTGGGACCAATCCTAGCCGTTATCGCGCGCTGAAGAAATAGCGAGACTTTCAAAAACTTTATTTCATTGACTTTCTAAGAGTATCAATCCGTTTGAGTTACAACGGTTGAGACACATTTTCGTACCAACATGTATTTCCTGATATTTTTCCGGTACTACTAGCTTGTATGGTTTTTAACAGTGAAACGATTGACTGTGGGACTTAATTGAACTGATTATGGACTGTGACCTTATAAATGTTAAAGTGAGACAATTGGACTCCAAGAAATTTCATTCTTCCTAATTTGACATGATTGCCGGAACTCAGCGGTTACACTGGGCGCTGTGGTAGCGCTTCATTTAAGAATTTAGATAAATAACTCATTCTTTACTGAGGGACAAATCCTATCCGTTATCGCGCGTGGAAGAAATAGCGACAGTTTTAAAAACTACATTTCATTGTCTTTCTAACAGTGTCAGTCCGTTTGAGTTACATCAGTTGGGTCACATATTCGTACCAACATGTATTTAGCGATATTTTTTGATATTACTAGGTTGTATCGCTTTTAACAATGAAACGATTGACTGTGGGACTTAATTGAACTAACTTTGGACTGTGACCTGATAAATGTGAATAATGAGACAATTGGACTCCAAGAAATAACATTCTTCCTAATTTGACGGGATTTCCGGAACTCAGCGATTACACTGGGCGCTGTGGTAGCGCATCATTTAAAAATTTAGATAAATAAGTCATTCTTTACTGTGGGACCAATCCTAGCCGTTATTGCGCTCTGAAGAAATATCGGCAGTTTCAAAAACTAAATTTCATTGACTTTCTAACCGTGTCAGTCCGTTTGAGTTACAACGGTTGGGTCACCTATTCGTACCAACATGTGCTTAGCGACATTTTTCTGATATTACTAGGTTGCATCGCTTTTAACAATGAAACGATTGACTGTGGGACTTAATTGAACTAAATTTGGACTGTGACCTGATAAATGTAATAAATGAGACAATTGGACTCCAAGAAATAACATTCTTTTTAATTTGACGGGATTTCCGGAACTCAGCGATTACACTGGGCGCTGTGGTAGCGCATCATTTAAAAATTTAGATAAATAAGTCATTCTTTACTGTGGGACCAATCCTAGTCGTTATTGCGCTCTGAAGAAATATCGGCAGTTTCAAAAACTAAATTTCATTGACTTTCTAACCGTGTCAGTCCGTTGGAGTTACAACGGTTGGGTCACATATTCGTACCAACATGTATTTAGCGATATTTTTTTGATATTACTAAGTTGCATCGCTTTTAACATTGAAAGGAATGACTGTGGGACTTAATTGAACTAACTTTGGACTGTGACCTGATAAATGTGATAAATGAGAAATTTGGACTCCAAGAAATAACATTCTCCTCAATTTGACATGATTGCCGAAACTCAGCGATTACACTGGGCGCTGTGGTAGCGCTTTATTTAAGGATTTAGATAAATAAGTCATTCTTTACTGTGGGACCAATCCTAGCCGTTATCGCGCGCTGAAGAAATAGCGAGAATTTCAAAAACTTCATTTCATTGACTTTCTAAGATTATCAATCCGTTTGAGTTACAACGGTTGAGTCACATATTCGTATTAACATGTATTTCCTGATATTTTTCGGTACTACTAGCTTGTATGGCTTGTAACAATAAAACGATTGACTGTGGGACTTAATGGAACTGATTACGGACTGTGAACTTAAAAATGTTATTAGTGAGACAATTGGACTCCAAGAAATAATATTCTTCCTAATTTGACATGATTGCCGAAACTCAGCAATTACATTGGGCGCTGTGGTAGCGCTTCAATTAAAAATTAAGATAAAAAAGTCATTCTTTACTGTGGGACCAATCTTAGCCGTTATAGCGCGCTGAAGAATTAGAGACAGTTTCAAAAACTACATTTCATTGACTTTTTAACGGTGTCAGTCCGTTTGAGTTACAACGGTTGGGTCACCTATTCGTACCAACATGTGCTTAGCGACATTTTTCTGATATTACTAGGTTGCATCGCTTTTAACAATGAAACGATTGACTGTGGGACTTAATTGAACTAACTTTGGACTGTGACCTGATAAATGTAATAAATGAGACAATTGGACTCCAAGAAATAACATTCTTCTTAATTTGACGGGATTTCCGGAACTCAGCGATTACACTGGGCGCTGTGGTAGCGCATCATTTAAAAATTTAGAATAATAAGTCATTCTTTACTGTGGGACCAATCCTAGCCGTTATTGCGCTCTGAAGAAATATCGGCAGTTTCAAAAACTAAATTTCATTGACTTTCTAACCGTGTCAGTCCGTTTGAGTTACAACGGTTGGGTCACATATTCGTACCAACATGTATTTCGTGCTATTTTCCGGCATTACTAGGTTGTATGGCTTTTACCAGTGAAACGATTGACTGTGGGACTTAATTGAACTGATTATGGACTGTGACTTTAAAAATGTTATAAGTGAGACAAGCGGACTCAAAGAAATAACATTCTTTTTAATTTGACATGATTGCCGGAACTCAGCAATTACACTGGGCGCCGTGGTAGCGCTTCATTTATGAATTTAGATAAATTAGTCATTCTTAACTGTGGGACCAATCCTAGCCGTTATCGCGCGCTGAAGAAATAGCGAGAGTTTCAAAAACTTCATTTCGTTGACTTTCTAAGAGTATCAATTCGTTTGAGTTACAACGGTTGAGTCACATATTCGTACCAACATGTATTTCCTGATATTTTTCCGGTACTACTAGCTTGTATGGCTTTTAACAGTGAAACGATTGACTGTGGGACATAATTGAACTGATTATGGACTGTGACCTTATAAATGTTAAAGTGAGACAATTGGACTCCAAGAAATGTCATTCTTCCTAATTTGACATGATTGCCGGAACTCAGCGTTTACACTGGGCGCTGTGGTAGCGCTTCATTTAAGAATTTAGATAAATAACTCATTCTTTACTGAGGGACAAATCCTATCCGTTATCGCGCGTGGAAGAAATAGCGACAGTTTCAAAAACTACATTTCATTGTCTTTCTAACAGTGTCAGTCCGTTTGAGTTACATCGGTTGGGTCACATATTCGTACCAACATGTATTTAGCGATATTTTTTGATATTACTAGGTTGTATCGCTTGTAACAATAAAACGATTGACTGTGGGACTTAATTGAACTGATTACGGACTGTGACCTTAAAAATGTTATAAGTGAGACAATTGGACTCCAAGAAATAACATTCTTCCTAATTTGACATGATTGCCGAAACTCAGAAATTACATTGGGAGCTGTGGTAGCGCTTCAATTAAAAATAAAGATAAAAAAGTCATTCTTTACTGTGGGACCAATCTTAGCCGTTATCGCGCGCTGAAGAATTAGAGACAGTTTCAAAAACTACATTTCATTGACTTTTTAACGGTGTCAGTCCGTTTGAGTTACAACGGTTGGGTCACCTATTCGTACCAACATGTGCTTAGCGATATTTTTCTGATATTACTAGGTTGCATCGCTTTTAACAATGAAACGATTGACTGTGGGACTTAATTGAATTAACTTTGGACTGTGACCTGATAAATGTGATAAATGAGACAATTGGACTCCAAAAAACAACATTCTTCTTAATTTTACAGGATTTCCGGAACTCAGCGATTACACTGGGCGCTGTGGTAGCGCATATTTAAAAATTTAGATAAATAAGTCATTCTTTACTGTGGGACCAATCCTAGCCGTTATCGCGCTCTGAAGAAATATCGACAGTTTCAAAAACTAAATTTCATTGACTTTCTAACCGTGTCAGTCCGTTTGAGTTACAACGTTTGGGTCACATATTCGTACCAACATGTATTTAGCGATATTTTTTTTGATATTGCTAAGTTGCATCGCTTTTACCAATGAAACGAATGACTGTGCAACTTAATTGAACTAACTTTGTACTGTGACCTAATAAATGTGATAAATGAGACAACTGGACTCCAAGAAATAACATTCTTCTTAATTTGACATGATTGCCGGAACTCAGCGGTTACACTGGGCGCTGTGGTAGCGCTTCATTTAAGAATTTAGATAAATAAGTCATTCTTTATTGTGGGACCAATCCTAGCCGTTATCGCGCGCTGAAGAATTATCGACTGTTTCAAAAACTACATTTCATTGACTTTCTAACGGTGACAGTCCGTTTGAGTTACAACGGTTGGGTCACCTATTCGTACCAACATGTATTTAGCGATATTTTTTTGATATTACTAGGTTGTATCGCTTTTAACATTGAAACGATTGACTGTGGGACTTAATTGAACAAACTTCGGACTATCACCTAATAAATGTGATAAATGAGAAAATTGGACTCCAAGAAATAACATTCTCCTTAATTTGACATGATTGCCGAAACTCAGCGATTACACTGGGCGCTGTGGTAACGCTTCATTTAGGAATTTAGATAAATAAGTCATTCTTTACTGTGGGACCAATCCTAGCCGTTATCGCGCGCTGAATAAATAGCGACAGTTTCAAAAACTACATTTTATTGGCTTTCTAACAGTATCAATCCGTTTGAGTTACAACGGTTGAGTCACATATTCGTACCAACATGTACTTCGTGCTATTTTCCGGTATTACTAGGTTGTATGGCTTTTACCAGTGAAACGATTGACTGTGGGATTTAATTGAACTGATTATGGACTGTGACCATAAAAATGTTATAAGTGAGACAAGCGGACTCAAAGAAATAACATTCTTTTTAATTTGACATGATTGCCGGAACTCAGCGATTACACTGGGTGCCGTGGTAGCGCTTTATTTAAAAATTTAGATAAATTAGTCATTCTTAACTGTGGGACCAATCCTAGCCGTTATCGCGCGCTGAAGAAATAGCTACCGTTTCAAAAACTACATTTTATTGACTTTCTAAGAGTATTAATCCGTTTGAGTTACAACGGTTGAGTCACATATTCGTACCAGCATGTATTTCGTGATATTTTTTCGGTACTACTAGCTTGTATGGCTTTTAACAGTGAAACGATTGACTGTGGGACTTAATTGAACTGATTATGGACTGTGATCTTATAAATGATAAAGTGAGACAATTGGACTCCAAGATATAACATTCTTCTTAATTTGACGTGATTGTCGGAACTCAGCGATTACACTGGGCGCTGTGGTAACGCTTCATTCAAAAATGTAGATAAATAAGTCATTCTTTACTGTGGGACCAATCCTAGCCGTTATTACACGCTGAAGAAATAGCGACAGTTTTAAAAACTACATTTCATTGACTTTCTAAGAGTATCAATCCGTTTGAGTTACAACGGTTGAGTCACATATTCGTACCAACATGTATTTCGTGATATTTTTCCGGTATTACTAGCTTGTATGGCTTTTAACAGTGAAACGATTGACTGTGGGACTTAATTGAACTGATTATGGACTGTGACCTTATAAATGTTAAAGTGAGACAATTGGACTCCAAGCAATTTCATTCTTCCTAATTTGACATGATTGCCGGAACTCAGCGATTACACTGGGCGCTGTGGTAGCGCTTCATTTAAGAATTTAGATAAATAAGTCATTCTTTACTGAGGGACCAATCCTATCCGTTATCGTGCGTGGAAGAAATAGCGACAGTTTCAAAAACTACATTTCATTGAATTTCTAAGAGTATCAATCCGTTTGAGTTACAACGGTTGAGTCACATATTCGTACCAACATGTATTTCGTGATATTTTTCCGGTACTACTAGCTTGTATGGCTTTTAACAGTGAAATGATTGACTGTGGGACTTAATTGAACTGATTATGGACTGTGACCTTATAAATGTTAAAGTGAGAAAGTTGGACTCCAAGATATAACATTCTTCTTAATTTGACGTGATTGTCGGAACTCAGCGATTACACTGGGCGCTGTGGTAACGCTTCATTCAAAAATTTAGATAAATAAGTCATTCTTTACTGTGGGACCAATCCTAGCCGTTATTGCACGCTGAAGAAATAGCGACAGTTTTAAAAACTACATTTCATTGACTTTCTAAGAGTATCAATCCGTTTGAGTCACAACGGTTGAGTCAAATATTCGAACCAACATGTATTTCGTGATATTGTTTCGGTACTACTAGGTTGTATGGCTTTTAACAGTGAAACGATTGACTGTTGGACTTAATTGAACTGATTATGGACTGTGACCTTATAAATGTTAAAGTGAGACAATTGGGCTCCAAGAAATAACATTATTCCTAATTTGACATGATTGCCGAAACTCAGCAATTACATTGGGCGCTGTGGTAGCGCTTCAATTGAAAATTAAGATAAAAAAGTAATTCTTTACTGTGGGACCAATCCTAGCCGTTATTGCGCTCTGAAGAAATATCGGCAGTTTCAAAAACTAAATTTCATTGACTTTCTAACTGTGTCAGTCCGTTTGAGTTACAATAGTTGTGTCACATATTCGTACCAACATGTATTTAGCGATATTTTTTTTGATATTACTAAGTTGCATCGGTTTTAACAATGAAACGAATGACTGTGGGACTTAATTAAACTAACTTTGGACTACCACCTAATAAATGTGATAAATGAGAAAATTGGACTCCAAGAATTAACATTCTTCTCAATTTGACATGATTGCCGAAACTCAGCGATTACACTGGGCGCTGTGGTAGCGTTTCATTTAAGAATTTAGATAAATTAGTCATTCTTAACTGGGGGACCAATCCTAGCCGTTATCGCGCGCTGAATAAATAGCGACAGTTTCAAAAACTTCATTTCATTGACTTTCTAAGAGTATCAATCCGTTTGAGTTACAACGGTTGAGTCACATATTCGTAACAACATGTATTTCGTGATATTTTTCCGGTACTACTAGCTTGTATGGCTTTTAACAGTGAAACGATTGACTGTGGGATTTAATTGAACTGATTATGGACTGTGACCTTATAAATGTTAAAGTGAGACAATTGGACTCCAAGAAATTTCATTCTTCCTAATTTGACATGATTGCCGAAACGCAGCGATTACACTGGGCGCTGTGGTAGCGCTTCAATTAAAAATTAAGATAAAAAAATCATTCTTTACTGTGGGACCAATCTTAGCCGTTATCGCGCGCTGAAGAATTAGCGACAGTTTCAAAAACTACATTTCATTGACTTTTTAACGGTGTCAGTCCTTTTGAGTTACAACGGTTGGGTCACCTATTCGTAACAACATGTGTTTAGCGATATTTTTCTGATATTACTAGGTTGCATCGCTTTTAACAATGAAACGATTGACTGTGGGACTTAATTGAACTACCTTTGAACTGTGAGCTGATAAATGTGATAAATGAGACAATTGGACTCCAAGAAATAACATTCTTCTTAATTTGACGTGATTGCCGGAACTCAGCGATTACACTGGGCGCTGTGGTAGCGCTTCATTTAAAAGTTTAGGTAAATAAGTCATTCTTTACTGTGGGACCAATCCTACCCGTTATCGCGCGCTGAAGAAATAGAGACAGTTTCAAATACTACATTTCATTGACTTTCTAACAGTATCAATCCGTTTGATTTACAACGGTTGGGTCACATATTCGTACCAACAAGGATTTAGCGATTTTTTTATATTACTAGGTTGCATCGCTTTTAACAGTGAAATGATTGACTGTGGTACTAAATTGAACTGATTTTGGACTGCGACCTTGTAAATGTTATAATTGAGACAAGTGGAGTCCAAGAAATAGCATTCTTCTTAATTTGAAATGATTGCCGAAACTCAGCGATTGCACTGGGAGCTGTGGTAGCGCTTCAATTAAAAATTAAGATTAAAAAGTCATTTTTTACTGCGGGACCAATCCTAGGCGTTATCGCGCGCTAAAGAAATAGCGACAGTTTCGAAAACTACATTTCATTGACTTTTTAACGGTGTCAGTCCGTTTGAGTTACAACGGTTGTGTCACCTATTCGTACCAACATGTGTTTAGCGATATTTTTCTGATATTACTAGGTTGCATCGCTTTTAACAATGAAACGATTGACTGTGAGACTTAATTGAACTAACTTTGGACTGTGACCTGATAAATGTGATAAATGAGACAATTGGACTCCAAGAAATAACATTCTTCTTAATTTGACGTGATTGCCGGAACTCAGCGATTACACTGGGCGCTGTGGTAGCGCTTCATTTAAAAGTTTAGGTAAATAAGTCATTCTTTACTGTGGGACCAATCCTACCCGTTATCGCGCGCTGAAGAAATAGAGACAGTTTCAAATACTACATTTCATTGACTTTCTAACAGTATCAATCCGTTTGATTTACAACGGTTGGGTCACATATTCGTACCAACAAGGATTTAGCGATTTTTTTATATTACTAGGTTGCATCGCTTTTAACAGTGAAATGATTGACTGTGGTACTAAATTGAACTGATTTTGGACTGCGACCTTGTAAATGTTATAAGTGAGACAAGTGGAGTCCAAGAAATAGCATTCTTCTTAATTTGAAATGATTGCCGAAACTCAGCGATTGCACTGGGAGCTGTGGTAGCGCTTCAATTAAAAATTAAGATTAAAAAGTCATTTTTTTTTGCGGGACCAATCCTAGGCGTTATCGCGCGCTAAAGAAATAGCGACAGTTTCGAAAACTGCATTTCATTGACTTTTTAACGGTGTCAGTCCGTTTGAGTTACAACGGTTGGGTCACCTATTCGTACCAACATGTGTTTAGCGATATTTTTCTGATATTACTAGGTTGCATCGCTTTTAACAATGAAACGATTGACTGTGAGACTTAATTGAACTAACTTTGGACTGTGACCTGATAAATGTGATAAATGAGACAATTGGACTCCAAGAAATAACATTCTTCTTAATTTGACGGGATTTCCGGAACTCTTTTTTCTTTTTTTTTTTCAATTTATTTAAAGTCGATTATTCGCATATTTACAATAGTTTCCAAAAAAAAAAAGCAATTAAGAAAACTAATCTAAATCGACTAAATTTTTTTATGTTTACAATAAAATAAAATCATTTTTTTATTTATATAAACAATAATAACAACAAAGTTCTATAAAGGGACCTTACATTCATCACAGTTACATTTAGATCCGTCCCACATTTTAATCATGCTTTTAAAAACTTTAAGGTTGTCACATCGTTTCAAATGTGATGGTAGGTTATTCCAAATCTTTGGTCCCAGGGCTGATAAGCTATTAGTTCCAAAAGTTGCGGTCCTTTTCTTTGAGACTACCAAATTATTTTTATTTTGTTCTCTGACTGTCCTACCGTTATCATTTAAACAAAATATATCTTTCATAAAAAGACGGCTGCTGTTATTTATAGTTTTAGAGATTTTTATACACAATGACCGTAAGCGATTTACATTCATGTGACTCTTGCTGGAATTTTTAAGTAAATTTTGGTATGTACTTACCGTATCATTATACAGAAATCTTAATGCTCGTTTTTGTATCATTTCGACTTTAGATAAAGATTTAGAAGAAGAAAAATGCCATATAAGGGAACAATAATTGAAATTTGCGTAGATAAGACTTTGAACTAAAATATATTTTGCTTGAAAGGATAAGAAACTTCTAAATCGAAATAAGGCATTTAGTTGGGCTGATGCTTTGCGACACAAATCACTAACGTGTCTGTCAAAATTTGATTTATTGTCTATAGTCACACCTAGTAATTTCACGTTATTTTCACTTTCAATAGTTTTATTTCCTATGTTAAATTTTAGACCTAAATTATCTGCCTTATTCTTTGTCAGAATTATCGAGTGAAACTTTTCAGGGTTTGCAATCATTTTATTCTCTTTTAACCAGGAGAGGGCAGTTTTAGCTTCGTTTTCTAAAGTATTTATCAAATTAGGAATAGAATTTGAGAAGTTGGATATTGTGTTATCATCAGCGTAATTATGTAGCTTATATTTTTCTATAAAAAGAAACAAATCATTTATAAATATATTGAATATGATAGGTCCCAAAATAGAACCTTGTGGTACACCAGATAAGATAATTTGAAATAGACTATAGATCCCATTTATTCGAGTGGCTTGCTCTCTATCAGTAAGATAAGATAGAATGAATTGAAGAGACTTATTGTCAAATCCGTAAGCAGCTAATTTCGCAATTAGTAAGTCATGTGGTACACAGTCAAAAGCTTTTGAAAGATCCATCAAGATCGCACCCACCACATAATTCTTATCAAGTTTACTCTTCCATTCCTCTATTAAGCAAATTAATACTTGTTGGGTACTATAGCATTTCCTATAGGCGGAGAGAAAGGTCGACAATTTTGATTCCATATAAGCGGTTATTTGTTCTTTCATAACCCTTTCGTAAAATTTAGAAAAAACATTTAAAACACTGACAGGCCTGTAGTTTGATATTTTAGTTTTATCTTTTCCTCCCTTATCCAATGGCGTTACAGCAGCTCGCTTAGCTTTGCTTGGAAATTTGTTTGAAACTATGCTACTATTTATAGCATCTGTTAGTGGCGTTACTAGGTGCTTTTTTGCTAATTTTGTCAGCTTTGATGGTATTGTATCTTCACCTGTTGATACTTTGGTGTTTAAATCATTAAACAGTTTAGAAATTGTATTTTCATCAACTTCTTGGAATGTGAAGTTCTCATTGTTGTTAGAATCATTGATTTCCTTTATTTTAATGATACTTGGATGATTTTTAAAACTATCAACAATTTCTTCAATCATTTTTGACTTATCATTTACATTCTTATATTTTATAGGATTTGGTTTCATGCCACAATAATTTTCTAAAATATTGATGTAGTATTCGTTGAAAAGTTTGGTTAGCTGTTTTTTATCAGTAACTAAACTTTCATTTTGAACGATCGCTATATCTCCTTTGCTTATTCCACTTTTATTTGATATCAAGGGTTTAACAGTTTCCCAAAACGTTTTTTTGGAAATAAAACCTGATTCTGTTACCCTTTTGAAATGGTTTTTGATAGCCTTTTTGCGTAAATTTACACACTTGTTTCTCTGTTTCTTGTACGTGATTTTGTTTTCAGAAGTAGGATTTTTATTGTATTTATTTTTGAACCTAGACCTTGTATATATGGCCTTTTTTAACTCTTTTGTCATAAATGGTGCCTCGTTTCCACGCAGAGTTTTTTGCTTCTGTGGGGCATGCTTTTCTATGATAGATGTGAAAACATTGGTGAGGTTTTCATAATTCAGTTCAGGATCTTTACTATTACAAATAAAATTTGCGTTCTCAACATCACGTAAAAAGTTGGCTTCATTAAAATTTTTGTAACTTCTGTAAATAATTTTCTTGGATGCTAAGCGTGCTAAATGAGATTTTAAAAATGTTGTTACCATTTGATGATGATCACTTAATCCTGTTTCACATGTTAGTGTGTGTTGAAAACATCTGGGTCTATTTGTAAGAATGACATCAATAGCTGTTCCGTCCTAGCCGTTATTGCGCGCTGAAGAACTATCGACAGTTTCAAAAACTAAATTTTATTGACTTTCTAACGGTGTCGGTCCGTTTGAGTTACAACGGTTGGGTCACACATTCGTACCAACATGTATTTAGCGATATTTTTTTTGATATTACTAAGTTGCATCGTTTTTAACAATGAAACGAATGACTGTGGGACTTAATGTAACTAATTATGGACTGTGACCTTATAAATGTTAAAGTGAGACAATTGGACTCCAAGAAATAACATTCTTCCTAATTTGACATGATTGCCGGAACTCAGCGATTACACTGGGCGCTGTGGTAGCGCTTCATTTAAGAATTTAGATAAATTAGTCATTCTTAACTGTGGGACCAATCCTAGCCGTTATCGCGCGCTGAAGAAATAGCGACAGTTTCAAAAACTACATTTCATTGACTTTCTAAGAGTATCAATCCGTTTAAGTGACAACGGTTGAGTCACATATTCGTACCAACATGTATTTCGTGATATTTTTCAGGTACTACTAGCTTCTATGGCTTTTAACAGTGAAACGATTGACTGTGGGACTTAATTGAACTGATTATGGACTGTGACCTTATAAATGTTAAAGTGAGACAATTGGACTCAAAGAAATAACATTCTTTTTAATTTGACATGATTGCCGGAACTCAGCGATTACACTGGGCGCTGTGGTAGCGCTTCTTTTAAGAATTTAGATAAATTAGTCATTCTTTACTATGGGACCAATCTTAGCCGTTATCGCGCGCTGAAGATTCAGCGACAGTTTCAAAAACTACATTTCATTGACTTTTTAACGGTGTCAGTCCTTTTTAGTTACAACGCTTGGGTCACCTATTCGTACCAACATGTGTTTAGCGATATTTGTCCGGTACTACTAGCTTGTATGGCTTTTAACAGTGAAACGATTGACTTTGGGACTTAATTGAACTGATTATGGACTGTGACCTTATAAATGTTAAAGTGAGACAATTGGACTCCAAGAAAAAACATTCTTCCTAATTTGACATGATTGCCGACACACAGCGATTACACTGAGCGCTGTGGTAGCGCTTCAATTAAAAATTAACATAAAAAAGTCATTCTTTACTGTGGGACCAATCTTAGCCGTTATCGCGCCCTGAAGAATTAGCGACAGTTTCAAAAACTACATTTCATTGACTTTTTAACGGTGTCAGTCCATTTGAGTTACAACGGTTGGGTCACATATTCGTACCAACATGGATTTAGCGATTTTTTTTATATTACTAGGTTGCATCGCTTTTAACAGTGAAACGATTGACTGTGGTACTAAATTGAACTGATTTTGGACTGTGTTCCTGTAAATGTTATAAGTGAGACAAATGGACTTGAAGAAATATCATTCTTCTTAATTTGAAATGATTGCCGAAACTCAGCGATTGCACTGGGCGCTGTGGTAGCGCTTCAATTAAAAATTAAGAATAAAAAGTCATTTTTTACTGCGGGACCAATCCTAGCCGTTATCACACGCTGAAGAAATAGCGACAGTTTCGAAAATTACATTTCATTGACTTTTTAACGGTGTCAATCCGAATTAGTTACAATGGTTGGGTCACCTATTCGTACCAACATGTGTTTAGCGATATTTTTCTGATATTACTAGGTTGCATCGCTTTTAACAATGAAACGATTGACTGTGGGACTTAATTGAACTAACTTTGGACTGTGACCTGATAAATGTGATAAATGAGACAATTGGACTCCAAGAAATAACATTCTTCTTAATTTGACGGGATTTCTGGAACTCAGCGATTACACTGGGCGCTGTGGTAGCGCTTTATTTAAAAATTTATATAAATAAGTCTTTCTTCACTGTGGGACCAATCCTAGCCGTTATCGCGCGCTGAAAAAATATCGACAGTTTCAAAAACTAAATTTCATTGACTTTATAACGGTGTCAGTCTGTTTGAGTTACAACGGTTGGGTCACATATTCGTACCAACATGTATTTAGCGATATTTTTCTGATATTACTATGTTGCATCGCTTTTAACAATGAAACGATTGACTGTGGGACTTAATTTAACAAACTTTAGACTGTGACCTAATAAATGTGATAAATGAGAAAATTGGACTCCAAGAAATAACATTCTTCTTAATTTGACGGGATTGCCGGAACTCAGCGATTACACGGGGCGCTGCGGTAGCGCTTCATTTAAAAATTAAGATAAAAAAGTCATTCTTTACTGTGGGACCAATCCTAGCCGTTATCGCGCGCTGAAGAATTATCGACAGTTTTAAAAACTACATTTCATTGACTTTATAACGGTGTCAGTCCGTTTGAGTTGCAACGGTTGGGTCACATATTCGTACCAACATGTATTTAGCGATATTTTTTTGATAATACTAGGTTGCATCGCTTTTAACAGTGAAACGATTGACTATGGTACTAAATTGAACTGATTTTGGACTGTGACCTTATTAAGTTATAAGTGAGACAAGTGGACTCCAAGAAATAGCATTCTTTTTAATTTGAAATGATTGTCGAAACTTAGCGATTGCACTGGGTGCTGTGGTAGCGCTTCAATTAAAAATTAAGATAAAAAAAGTCATTTTTTACTGCGGGACCAATCCTAGCCGTTATCGCGCGCTGAAGAAATAGCGACAGTTTCAAAAACTACATTTCATTGACTTTTTAACGGTGTCAGTCCGTTTGAGTTACAACGGTTGGGTCACCTATTTGTACCAACATGTGTTTAGCGATGTTTTTTGATATTACTAGGCTGCATCGCTTTTAACAATGAAACGATTGACTGTGGGACTTAATTGAACAAAACTTGCACTACGACCTAATAAATGTGATAAATGAGAAAATTGGACTCCAAGAAATAACATTCTTCTCAACTTGACATGATTGCCGAACCTCAGCGATTACACTGGGCGCTGTGGTAGCACTTCATTTAAGAATTTAGATAAATAAGTCATTCTTTACTGTGGGACCAATCCTAGCCGTTATCGCGCGTTGAATAAATAGCGACAGTTTCAAAAACTACATTTCATTGGCTTTCTAACAGTGTCAATCCGTTTGAGTTACAACGGTTGAGTCACATATTCGTACCAAAATGTATTTCGAGCTATTTTCCGGTATTACTAGGTTGTATGGCCTTTACCAGTGAAACGATTGACTGTGGGATTTAATTGAACTGATTATGGACTGTGACCTTAAAAATGTTATCAGTGAGACAAGCGGACTCCAAAAAAAAACATTCTTCCTAATTTGACATGATTGCCGAAACACAGCGACTACACTGGGCGCTGTGGTAGCGCTTCAATTAAAAATTAACATAAAAAAGTCATTCTTTACTGTGGGACCAATCTTAGCCGTTATCGCGCGCTGAAGATTTAGCGACAGTTTCAAAAACTACATTTCATTGACTTTTTAACGGTGTCAGTCCTTTTTAGTTACAACGCTTGGGTCACCTATTCGTACCAACATGGATTTAGCGATTTTTTTATATTACTAGGTTGGATCGCTTTTAACAGTGAAACGATTGACTGTGGTACTAAATTGAACTGATTTTGGACTGTGATCTTGTAAATATTATAAGTGAGACAAATAGACTTCAAGAAATATCATTCTTCTTAATTTAAAGTGATTGCCGAAACTCAGCGATTGCACTGGGCGCTGTGGTAACGCTTCAAATAAAAATTAAGATTAAAAAGTCATTTTTTACTGCGGGACCAATCCTAGCCGTTATCACGCGCTGAAGAAATAGCGACAGTTTCGAAAATTACATTTCATTGACTTTTTAACGGTGTCAATCCGTATTAGTTACAATGGTTGGGTGACCTATTCGTACCAACATGTGCTTAGCGATATTTTTCTGATATTACTAGGTTGCATCGCTTTTAACAATGAAACGATTGACTGTGGGTCTTAATTGAACTAACTTTGGACTGTGACCTGATAAATGTGATAAATGAGACAATTGGACTCCAAGAAATAACATTCTTCTCAACTTGTCATGATTGCCGAACCTCAGCGATTACACTGGGCGCTGTGGTAGCACTTCATTTAAGAATTTAGATAAATAAGTCATTCTTTACCGTGGGACCAATCCTAGCCGTTATCGCGCGTTGAAGATTTAGCGACAGTTTCAAAAACTACATTTCATTGACTTTTTAACGGTGTCAGTCCTTTTTAGTTACAACGCTTGGGTCACCTATTCTTACCAACATGGATTTAGCGATTTTTTTATATTACTAGGTTGGATCGCTTTTAACAATGAAACGATTGACTGTGGGTCTTAATTGAACTAACTTTGGACTGTGACCTGATAAATGTGATAAATGAGACAATTGGACTCCAAGAAATAACATTCTTCTCAACTTGTCATGATTGCCGAACCTCAGCGATTACACTGGGCGCTGTGGTAGCACTTCATTTAAGAATTTAGATAAATAAGTCATTCTTTACCGTGGGACCAATCCTAGCCGTTATCGCGCGCTGAATAAATAGCGACAGTTTCAAAAACTAAATTTCATTGGCTTTCTAACAGTATCAATCCGTTTGAGTTACAACGGTTGAGTCACATATTCGTACCAAAATGTATTTCGAGCTATTTTCCGGTATTACTAGGTTGTATGGCCTTTACCAGTGAAACGATTGACTGTGGGATTTAATTGAACTGATTATGGACTGTGACCTTAAAAATGTTATCAGTGAGACAAGCGGACTCAAAGAAATAACATTCTTTTTAATTTGACATGATTGCCGGAACTCAGCGATTACACTGGGCGCTGTGGTAGCGCTTCATTTAAGAATTTAGATAAATTAGTCATTCTTAACTGTGGGACCAATCCTAGCCGTTATCGCGCGCTGAAGAAATAGCGACAGTTTTAAAAACTACATTTCATTGACTTTCTAAGAGTATCAATCCGTTTGAGTTACAACGGTTGAGTCACATATTCGTACCAACATGTATTTCGTGATATTTTTCCGGTACTACTAGCTTGTATGGCTTTTAACAGTGAAACGATTGACTGTGGGACTTAATTGAACTGATTATGGACTGTGACCTTAAAAATGTTAAAGTGAGACAATTGGACTCCAAAAAAAATCATTCTTCCTAATTTGACATGATTGCCGAAACACAGCGATTACACTGGGCGCTGTGGTAGCGCTTCAATTAAAAATTAACATAAAAAAGTCATTCTTTACTGTGGGACCAGTCTTAGCCGTTATCGCGCGTTGAAGATTTAGCGACAGTTTCAAAAACTACATTTCATTGACTTTTTAACGGTGTCAGTCCTTTTTAGTTACAACGCTTGGGTCACCTATTCGTACCAACATGGATTTAGCGATTTTTTTATATTACTAGGTTGGATCGCTTTTAACAGTGAAACGATTGACTGTGGTACTAAATTGAACTGATTTTGGACTGTGATCTTGTAAATGTTATAAGTGAGACAAATGGACTTCAAGAAATATCATTCTTCTTAATTTAAAGTGATTGCCGAAACTCAGCGATTGCACTGGGCGCTGTGGTAGCGCTTCAGATAAAAATTAAGATTAAAAAGTCATTTTTTACTGCGGGACCAATCCTAGCCGTTATCACGCGCTGAAGAAATAGCGACAGTTTCGAAAATTACATTTCATTGACTTTTTAACGGTGTCAATCCGTATTAGTTACAATGGTTGGGTGACCTATTCGTACCAACATGTGCTTAGCGATATTTTTCTGATATTACTAGGTTGCATCGCTTTTAACAATGAAACGATTGACTGTGGGTCTTAATTGAACTAACTTTGGACTGTGACCTGATAAATGTGATAAATGAGACAATTGGACTCCAAGAAATAACATTCTTCTTAATTTGACGGGATTTCCGGAACTCAGCGATTACACTGGGCGCTGTGGTAGCGCTTTATTTAAACATTTATATAAATAAGTCATTCTTCACTGTGGGACCAATCTTAGCCGTTATCGCGCGCTGAAGAAATATCGACAGTTTCAAAAACTAAATTTCATTGACTTTCTAACGGTGTCAGTCCGTTTGAGTTACAACGGTTGGGTCACATATTCGTACCAACATGTATTTAGCGATATTTTTCTGATATTACTATGTTGCATCGCTTTTAACAATGAAACGATTGACTGTGGGACATAATTTAACAAACTTTAGACTGTGACCTAATAAATGTGATAAATGAGAAAATTGGACTCCAAGAAATAACATTCTTCTTAATTTGACGGGATTTCCGGAACTCAGCGATTACACTGGGCGCTGTGGTAGCGCTTTATTTAAACATTTATATAAATAAGTCATTCTTCACTGTGGGACCAATCTTAGCCGTTATCGCGCGCTGAAGAAATATCGACAGTTTCAAAAACTAAATTTCATTGACTTTCTAACGGTGTCAATCCGTTTGAGTTACAACGGTTGAGTCACATATTCGTACCAACATGTATTTCGTGATATTTTTCCGGTACTACTAGCTTGTATGGCTTTTAACAGTGAAACGATTGACTGTGGGACTTAATTGAACTGATTATGGACTGTGACCTTATAAATGTTAAAGTGAGTCAATTGGACTCCAAAAAAAAATATTCTTCCTAATTTGACATGATTGCCGAAACACAGCGATTACACTGGGCGCTGTGGTAGCGCTTCATTTAAAAATTTAAATTAATAAGTCATTCTTTACTGTGGGACCAATCTTAGCCGTTATCGCGCGCTGAAGATTTAGCGACAGTTTCAAAAACTACATTTCATTGACTTTTTAACGGTGTCAGTCCTTTTTAGTTACAACGCTTGGGTCACCTATTCGTACCAACATGTGTTTAGCGATATTTTTCCGGTACTACTAGTTTGTATGGCTTTTAACAGTGAAACGATTGACTGTGGGACTTAATTGAACTGATTATGTACTGTGATCTTATAAATGTTAAAGTGAGACAATTGGACTCCAAGAAAAAACATTCTTCCTAATTTGACATGATTGCCGAAACACAGCGATTACACTGGGCGCTGTGGTAGCGCTTCAATTAAAAATTAACATAAAAAAGTCATTCTTTACTGTGGGACCAATCTTAGCCGTTATCGCGCCCTGAAGAATTAGCGACAGTTTCAAAAACTACATTTCATTGACTTTTTAACGGTGTCAGTCCATTTGAGTTACAACGGTTGGGTCACATATTCGTACCAACATGGATTTAGCGATTTTTTTATATTACTAGGTTGGATCGCTTTTAACAGTGAAACGATTGAATGTGGTACTAAATTGAACTGATTTTGGACTGTGATCTTGTAAATGTTATAAGTGAGACAAATGGACTTCAAGAAATATCATTCTTCTTAATTTGAAGTGATTGCCGAAACTCAGCGATTGCACTGGGCGCTGTGGTAGCGCTTTAATTTAAAATTAAGATTAAAAAGTCATTTTTTACTGCGGGACCAATCCTAGTCGTTATCACGCGCTGAAGAAATAGCGACAGTTTCGAAAATTACATTTCATTGACTTTTTAACGGTGTCAATCCGTATTAGTTACAATGGTTGGGTCACCTATTCGTACCAACATGTGTTTAGCGATATTTTTCTGATATTACTAGGTTGCATCGCTTTTAACAATGCAACGATTGACTGTGGGACTTAATTGAACTAACTTTGGACTGTGACCTGATAAATGTGATAAATGAGACAATTGGACTCCAAGAAATAACATTCTTCTTAATTTGACGGGATTTCCGGAACTCAGCGATTACACTGGGCGCTGTGGTAGCCCTTTATTTAAACATTTATATAAATAAGTCATTCTTCACAGTGGGACCAATCTTAGCCGTTATCGCGCGCTGAAGAAATATCGACAGTTTCAAAAACTAAATTTCATTGACTTTCTAACGGTGTCAGTCCGTTTGAGTTACAACGGTTGGGTCACATATTCGTACCAACATGTATTTAGCGATATTTTTCTGATATTACTATGTTGCATCGCTTTTAACAATAAAACGATTGACTGTGGGACTTAATTGAACTAACTTTAGACTGTGACCTGATAAATGTGATAAATAAGACAACTGGACTCCAAGAAATAATATTCTTCTTAATTTGACGGGATTGCCGTAACTCAGCGATTACACGGGGCGCTGTGGTAGCGCTTCATTTAAAAATTTAGATAAATAAGTCATTCTTTACTGTAGGACCAATCCTATCCGTTATCGCGCGCTGAAGAAATAGCGACAGTTTCAAACTCTACATTTCATTGACTTTCTAACGGTGTCAGTTTGTTTGAGTTCCAACGGTTGGGTCACATACTCGTACCAACATGTATTTAGCGATATTTTTCTGATATTACTAGGTTGCATCGCTTTTAACTATGAAACGATTGACTGTGGGACTTAATTGAACTGATTATGGACTGTGACCTTATAAATGTTAAAGTGAGTCAATTGGACTCCAAAAAAAAATATTCTTCCTAATTTGACATGATTGCCGAAACACAGCGATTACACTGGGCGCTGTGGTAGCGCTTCATTTAAAAATTTAAATTAATAAGTCATTCTTTACTGTGGGACCAATCTTAGCCGTTATCGCGCGCTGAAGATTTAGCGACAGTTTCAAAAACTACATTTCATTGACTTTTTAACGGTGTCAGTCCTTTTTAGTTACAACGCTTGGGTCACCTATTCGTACCAACATGTGTTTAGCGATATTTTTCCGGTACTACTAGTTCGTATGGCTTTTAACAGTGAAACGATTGACTGTGGGACTTAATTGAACTGATTATGTACTGTGATCTTATAAATGTTAAAGTGAGACAATTGGACTCCAAGAAAAAACATTCTTCCTAATTTGACATGATTGCCGAAACACAGCGATTACACTGGGCGCTGTGGTAGCGCTTCAATTAAAAATTAACATAAAAAAGTCATTCTTTACTGTGGGACCAATCTTAGCCGTTATCGCGCCCTGAAGAATTAGCGACAGTTTCAAAAACTACATTTCATTGACTTTTTAACGGTGTCAGTCCATTTGAGTTACAACGCTTGGGTCACATATTCGTACCAACATGGATTTAGCGATTTTTTTATATTACTAGGTTGGATCGCTTTTAACAGTGAAACGATTGAATGTGGTACTAAATTGAACTGATTTTGGACTGTGATCTTGTAAATGTTATAAGTGAGACAAATGGACTTCAAGAAATATCATTCTTCTTAATTTGAAGTGATTGCCGAAACTCAGCGATTGCACTGGGCGCTGTGGTAGCGCTTTAATTTAAAATTAAGATTAAAAAGTCATTTTTTACTGCGGGACCAATCCTAGCGGTTATCACGCGCTGAAGAAATAGCGACAGTTTCGAAAACTACATTTCATTGACTTTTTAACGGTGTCAATACGTATTAGTTACAATGGTTGGGTCACCTATTCGTACCAACATGTGTTTAGCGATATTTTTCTGATATTACTAGGTTGCATCGCTTTTAACAATGCAACGATTGACTGTGGGACTTAATTGAACTAACTTTGGACTGTGACCTGATAAATGGGATAAATGAGACAATTGGACTCCAAGAAATAACATTCTTCTTAATTTGACGGGATTTCCGGAACTCAGCGATTACACTGGGCGCTGTGGTAGCCCTTTATTTAAACATTTATATAAATAAGTCATTCTTCACAGTGGGACCAATCTTAGCCGTTATCGCGCGCTGAAGAAATATCGACAGTTTCAAAAACTAAATTTCATTGACTTTCTAACGGTGTCAGTCCGTTTGAGTTTCAACGGTTGGGTCACATATTCGTACCAACATGTATTTAGCGATATTTTTCTGATATTACTATGTTGCATCGCTTTTAACAATAAAACGATTGACTGTGGGACTTAATTGAACTAACTTTAGACTGTGACCTGATAAATGTGATAAATAAGACAACTGGACTCCAAGAAATAATATTCTTCTTAATTTGACGGGATTGCCGTAACTCAGCGATTACACGGGGCGCTGTGGTAGCGCTTCATTTAAAAATTTAGATAAATAAGTCATTCTTTACTGTAGGACCAATCCTATCCGTTATCGCGCGCTGAAGAAATAGCGACAGTTTCAAACTCTACATTTCATTGACTTTCTAACGGTGTCAGTTCGTTTGAGTTCCAACGGTTGGGTCACATACTCGTACCAACATGTATTTAGCGATATTTTTCTGATATTACTAGGTTGCATCGCTTTTAACTATGAAACGATTGACTGTGGGACTTAATTGAACTGATTATGGACTGTGACCTTAAAAATGTTATAAGTGAGACAAGCGGACTCAAAGAAATAACATTCTTTTTAATTTGACATGATTGCCGGAACTCAGCGATTACACTGGGCGCTGTGGTAGCGCTTCATTTAAGAATTTAGATAAATTAGTCATTCTTAACTGTGGGACCAATCCTAGCCGTTATCGCGCGCTGAAGAAATAGCGACAGGTTCAAAAACTACATTTCATTGACTTTCTAAGAGTATCAATCCGTTTGAGTTACAACGGTTGAGTCACACATTCGTACCAACATGTATTTCCTGATATTTTTCCGGTACTACTAGCTTGTATGGCTTTTAACAGTGAAACGATTGACTGTGGGACTTAATTGAACTGGTTATGGACTGTGACCTTATAAATGTTAAAGTGAGACAATTGGACTCCAAAAAAAAAACATTCTTCCTAATTTGACATGATTGCCGAAACACAGCGATTACACTGGGCGCTGTGGTAGCGCTTCAATTAAAAATTACCATAAAAAAGTCATTTTTTACTGTGGGACCAATCTTAGCCGTTATCGCGCGCTGAAGATTTAGCGACAGTTTCAAAACTACATTTCATTGACTTTTTAACGGTGTCAGTCCTTTTTAGTTACAACGCTTGGGTCACCTATTCGTACCAACATGTGTTTAGCGATATTTTTCCGGTACTACTAGCTGGTATGGCTTTTAACAGTGAAACGATTGACTGTGGGACTTAATTGAACTAACTTTAGACTGTGACCTGATAAATGTGATAAATAAGACAACTGGACTCCAAGAAATAATATTCTTCTTAATTTGACGGGATTTCCGGAACTCAGCGATTACACTGGGCGCTGTGGTAGCGCTTTATTTAAAAATTTACTTAAATAAGTCATTCTTCACTGTGGGACCAATCCTAGCCGTTATCGCGCGCTGAAGAAATATCGACAGTTTCAAAAACTAAATTTCATTGACTTTCTAACGGTGTCAGTCCGTTTGAGTTACAACGGTTGGGTCACATATTCGTACCAACATGTATTTAGCGATATTTTTCTGATATTACTATGTTGCATCGCTTTTAACAATGAAACGATTGACTGTGGGACTTAATTTAACAAATTTAGACTGTGACCTAATAAATGTGATAAATGAGAAAATTGGACTCCAAGAAATAACATTCTTCTTAATTTGACGGGATTGCCGGAACTCAGCGATTACACGGGGCGCTGTGGTAGCGCTTCATTTAAAAATTTAGATAAATAAGTCATTCTTTACTGTGGGACCAATCCTAGCCGTTATTGCGCGCTGAAGAATTATCGACAGTTTCAAAAACTACATTTCATTGACTTTCTAACGGTGTCAGTCCGTTTGAGTTACAACGGTTGGGTCACATATTCGTACCAACATGTATTTAGCGATATTTGTTTGATATTACTAGGTTGCATGGCTTTTAACAGTGAAACGATTGACTGTGGAACTAAATTGAACTGATTTTGGACTGTGACCTTATAAATGTTATAAGTGAGACAAGTCGACTCCAAGAAGTAGCATTCTTCTTATTTTGAAATGATTGCCGAAACTCAGCGATTGCACTGGATGGTGTGGTAGCGCTTCAATTAAAAATTAAGATAAAAAAGTCATTT
This sequence comes from Hydractinia symbiolongicarpus, assembly GCF_029227915.1. Lineage (NCBI taxonomy): Eukaryota > Metazoa > Cnidaria > Hydrozoa > Anthoathecata > Hydractiniidae > Hydractinia > Hydractinia symbiolongicarpus. The sequence continues at coordinate 391,194 of NC_079880.1, forward strand.
TTTACTGCGGGACCAATTCTAGCCATTATCGCGCGCTGAAGAAATAGCGACAGTTTCGAAAACTACATTTCATTGACTTTTTACCGGTGTCAGTCCGTTTGAGTTACAACAGTTTGGTCACCTATTCGTACCAACATGTGTTTAGCGATATTTTCTGATATTACTAGGTTGCATCGCTTTCAACAATAAAACGTTTGACTGTGGGACTTATATGAACTAACTTTGGACTGTGACCTGATAAATGTGATAAATGAGACAATTGGACTCCAAGCGATAACATTATTCTTAATTTGACGGGATTTCCGGAACTCAGCGAATACACTGAGCGCTGTGGTAGCGCTTTATTTAAAAATTTAGATAAATAAGTTATTCTTTACTGTGGGACCAATCCTAGCCGTTATCGCGCGCTGAAAAAATAGCAACAGTTTCAAAATCTACATTTCATTGACATTCTAACGGGGTCAGTCCGTTCGAGTTACAACGGTTGGGTCACATATTCGTACCAACATGTATTTAGCGATATTTTTCTGATATTACTATGTTGCATCGCTTTTAACAATGAAACGATTGACTGTGGGACTTAATTTAACAAATTTAGACTGTGACCTAATAAATGTGATAAATGAGAAAATTGGACTCCAAGAAATAACATTCTTCTTAATTTGACGGGATTGCCGGAACTCAGCGATTACACGGGGCGCTGTGGTAGCGCTTCATTTAAAAATTTAGATAAATAAGTCATTCTTTACTGTGGGACCAATCCTAGCCGTTATCGCGCGCTGAAGAATTATCGACAGTTTCAAAAACTACATTTCATTGACTTTCTAACGGTGTCAGTCCGTTTGAGTTACAACGGTTGGGTCACATATTCGTACCAACATGTATTTAGCGATATTTTTTTGATATTACTAGGTTGCATCGCTTTTAACAGTGAAACGATTGACTGTGGAACTAAATTGAACTGATTTTGGACTGTGACCTTATAAATGTTATAAGTGAGACAAGTCGACTCCAAGAAGTAGCATTCTTCTTATTTTGAAATGATTGCCGAAACTCAGCGATTGCACTGGATGGTGTGGTAGCGCTTCAATTAAAAATTAAGATAAAAAAGTCATTTTTTACTGCGGGACCAATTCTAGCCATTATCGCGCGCTGAAAAAATAGCGACAGTTTCGAAAACTACATTTCATTGACTTTTTACCAGTGTCAGTCCGTTTGAGTTACAACAGTTTGGTCACCTATTCGTACCAACATGTGTTTAGCGATATTTTCTGATATTACTAGGTTGCATCGCTTTCAACAATAAAACGTTTGACTGTGGGACTTATATGAACTAACTTTGGACTGTGACCTGATAAATGTGATAAATGAGACAATTGGACTCCAAGCGATAACATTATTCTTAATTTGACGGGATTTCCGGAACTCAGCGAATACACTGAGCGCTGTGGTAGCGCTTTATTTAAAAATTTAGATAAATAAGTTATTCTTTACTGTGGGACCAATCCTAGCCGTTATCGCGCGCTGAAAAAATAGCAACAGTTTCAAAATCTACATTTCATTGACATTCTAACGGGGTCAGTCCGTTCGAGTTACAACGGTTGGGTCACATATTCGTACCAACATGTATTTAGCGATATTTTTCTGATATTACTAGGTTGCATCGCTTTTAACCATGAAACGATTGACTGTGGGACTTAATTTAACAAACTTTAGACAGTGACCTGATAAATGTGATAAATGAGACAACTGGACTCCAAGAAATAACATTCTTCTTAATTTGACGTGATTGCCGGAACTCAGCGATTACACTGGGCGCTGTGGTAGCACTTCATTTAAAAATTTAGATAATTAAGTCATTCTTTACTGTAGGACCAATCCTATCCGTTATCGCGCGCTGAAGAAATAGCGACAGTTTCAAAATTTTACATTTCATTGACTTTCTAACGGTGTCAGTTCGTTTGAGTTCCAACGGTTGGGTCACATACTCGTACCAACATGTATTTAGCGATATTTCTCTGATATTACTAGGTTGCATCGCGTTTAACTATGAAACGATTGACTGTGGGACTTAATTGAACTAACTTTGGACTGTCACCTGATAAATGTGATAAAGGAGACAATTGGACTCCAAGAAATAACATTCTTCTCAATTTGACATGATTGCCGGAACTCAGCGATTACACTGGGCGCTGTGGTAGCACTTCATTTAAAAATTTAGATTAATTAGTCATTTTTTACTGTGGGACCAATCCTAGCCATTATCGCGCGCTGAAGAAATAGCGACTGTTTCGAAAACTAAATTTCATTGACTTTTTAACGGTGTCAGTCCGTTTGAGTTACAACGTTTGGGTCACCTATTCGTACCAACATGTGTTTAGCGATATTTTTTAGATATTACTAGGTTGCATCGCTTTTAACAATGAAACGATTGAATGTGGGACTTAATTGAACTAACTTTGGACTGTGACCTGATAAATGTGATAAAGGAGACAATTGGACTTCAAGAAATAACATTCTTCTTAATTTGACATGATTGCCGGAACTCACCGATTACACCGGGTGCTGTGGTAGCGCTTCAATTAAAAATTAAGATAAAAAAGTCATTTTTTACTGCGGGAACAATCTTAGCCGTTATCGCGCGCTGAAGAAATAGCGACAGTTTCAAAAACTACATTTCATTGACTTTTTAACGGTGTCAGTCCGTTTGAGTTACAACGGTTGGGTCACCTATTCGTACCAACATGTGTTTAGCGATATTTTCTGATATTACTAGGTTGCATCGCTTTTAACAATGAAACGATTGACTGTGGGACTTAATTGAACTAACTTTGTATTGTCACCTGATAAATGTGATAAAGGAGACAATCGGACTCCAAGAAACAACACTCTTCTTAATTTGACATGATTGCCGAAACTCAGCGATTACACTGGGCGCTGTGGTACCGCTTCATTTAAGAATTAAGATAAAAAAGTCATTCTTTACTGTGGGACCAATCCTAACCGTTATCGCGCGTTCAAGAAATAGCAACAGTTTCAAAAACCATATTTCATTGACTTTCTAACAGTTTTAGTCCGTTTGAGTTACAACGGTTGGGTCACATATTCGTACCAACATGTGTTTAGCGATATTTTTCTGATATTACTAGGTTGCATCGCTTTTAACAATGAAACGATTGACTGTGGGACTTAATTTAACAAATTTTGGACTGTGACCTAATAAATGTGATAAATGAGAAAATTGGACTCCAAGAAATAACATTCTTCTCAATTTGACATGATTGCCGGAACTCAGCGATTACACTGGGCGCTGTGGTAGCACTTCATTTAAAAATTTAGATTATATAGTCATTTTTTACTGTGGGACCAATCCTAGCCATTATCGCGCGCTGAAGAAATAGCGACTGTTTCGAAAACTAAATTTCATTGACTTTTTAACGGTGTCAGTCCGTTTGAGTTACAACGTTTGGGTCACCTATTCGTACCAACATGTGTTTAGCAATATTTTTCTGATATTACTAGGTTGCATCGCTTTTAACAATGAAACGATTGAATGTGGGACTTAATTGAACTAACTTTGGACTGTGACCTGATATATGTGATAAAGGAGACAATTGGACTTCAAGAAATAACATTCTTCTAATTTGACATGATTGCCGGAACTCACAGATTACACTGGGTGCTGTGGTAGCGCTTCAATTAAAAATTAAGATAAAAAAGTCATTTTTTACTGCGGGACCAATCCTAGCCGTTATGGCGCGCTGAAGAAATAGCGACAGTTTCAAAAACTACATTTCATTGACTTTTTAACGGTGTCAGTCCGTTTGAGTTACAACGGTTGGGTCACCTATTCGTACCAACATGTGTTTAGCGATATTTTCTGATATTACTAGGTTGCATCGCTTTTAACAATGAAACGATTGACTGTGGGACTTAATTGAACTAACTTTGTATTGTCACCTGATAAATGTGATAAAGGAGACAATCGGACTCCAAGAAACAACATTCTTCTTAATTTGACGTGATTGCCGAAACTCAGCGATTATACTGGGCGCTGTGGTACCGCTTCATTTAAGAATTAAGATAAAAAAACTCATTTTTTTACTGTGGGACCAATCCTAGCCGTTATCGCGCGCTGAAGAACTAGCAACAGTTTCAAAAACTACATTTCATTGACTTTCTAACAGTGTCAGTCCGTTTAAGTTACAACGGTTGGGTCACATAATCGAATCAACATGTATTTAGCGATATTTTTCTGATATTACTAGGTTGCATTGCTTTTAACAATGAAACGATTGACTGTGGGACTTAATTGAACTAACTTTGCACTGTGACCTAATAAATGTGATAAATGAGATCATTGGACTCCAAGAAATAACATTCTTCTTAATTTGACGTGATTGTTGGAACTCAGCGATTGCACTGGGCGCTGTGGTAGCGCTTCATTTTAAAGTTTAGATATATAAGTCATTCTTTAATGGGCGACCAATTCTATCCGTTATCGCGCGCTAAAGAAATAGCGAGAGTTTCAAAAACTACATTTCATTAACTTTCTAACCGTGTCAGTCCGTTTCAGTTACAACGGTTGGGTTACATATTCGTGCCAACATGTATTTAGCGATATTTTTCTGTTATTACTAGGTTGCATCGCATTTAACTATGAAACAATTGACTGTGGGACTTAATTGAACTAACTTTGCACTGTCACCTGATAAATGTGATAAAGGAGACAATTGGACTCCAAGAAATAACATTCTTTTTAATTTGACATGATTGCCGAAACTCAGCGGTTACTCTGGGCGCTGTGGTAGCGCTTCATTTAAGAATTATGACAAAAAAATTCATTTTTTTACTGTGGGACCAATGCTAGCCGTTAGCCCGCGCTGAAGAAATAGGAATAGTTTCAAGAACTACATTTCATTGACTTTTTAACGGTGTCAGTCCGTTTGAGTTACAACGGTTTGGTCACATATTCGTACCAACATGTATTTCTCGGGCAACTTACGGACAGTCTCCAATTATTTCGGGTAAAACACGGGTATACCGCGTTTTATCATAATCGTCTACCGCGTTTTGCTATCTGACGTGCTTTTTGTCGTTTCAAGTTTGTGAAGAAGACAAGAAGGTGCCGCCATTTTTGTGTTTTTGTGTTGACAGAAATGGTTGGTTGTACCATACATTTGGCTGTTAAGGTATTTGTGATCACGCAGTAAAAACAAGGTTTGTAATATTATTTATTCTATATATTTGAAATTTTCTATATTCTATTTGCCTATAGCTACCTGTCAAAATTATATATATAGTAGCTATAGCAAAAGCTAGCTATATATTTCTGGAAGTGTTTACCTAAACTTTGTAACTGTCAGAGCTATACATAGCCTTTCTGGCTGTTATATACATAGATATATACATAGATAGATATATACAATATAAAAACAGTTAGTCAAGAAATTAAACTGTTTATGTAGTTCTTAGATCACTGCAGATTACTTAGCTAAATAGTTGTGGGTGCAAATCCTACCTCTGTACGAAAGAGTAGCTTAATTAGAAAAGCAGTTTAGCTAGTATTCTCTTGATTTAGGGTGCAGATATATAACCCACATAATGGATTGTAAAAATGGACCTTTTTAAGACTGTTAGCTAGCTAGCTATTTCTTCTAAGTTTTGCACAATACAAGATTATTGCGTATTAAGCCCGTCAAAGCAACAACAAATACTTTGATATCTTTTTAAAGGTATTAATTTCCTTCTCGTGTTGTTCTTGTTTTTTCGTTTGTGCAAAATGATGATCCACAATAATATAAAAATACATTTCCCATACGAAACGTATCAGAAAAAAAGTTTTGTATATATATATATATCAAATGTTTTTATTTTAGCTAGCTCTGGCTAATTTGTTGAAAAATATGCTTCTTAAAATTTAAAAGCGCATATTAACCCTTAGCTGAAAAACTAAATATTTGTCCATTGTTCAAGAATTTTTTTGGCGTGGTAATTTAATTTATATTTCTCCATGTAAATTTTATTTGATTTAAGCTCTTCTGTATTCGGCATCTTAAAATTTTTTGCTATGAAGTCTTTTTCCCAATCTTTCGTAGCTTTTTCTGCTTCATGCTGAACAGCCATCACTTTTTCACGAAAATGAATGATAAATGCTCTACATTTTTTTCTTGAATGTTCACTTTTAGTCAGCTTATATGACATATGATGACGGTCGAAGTCCTTCAATTTATCTGAATAGCCAAGAACATACATTATGTTCTTGCATACACCTGATTCAAGAATTGGGTTTTGGTCAGCTTTCGTCTGTCTGTCTCTACAGATCTTTTCCAACTTACTATTTTCTGCAGTTTTTTTAGGATTAGTAACTGAGTCAGCTATGCAAGGTTGTTGTTCCAATGTAATTGTGTTTGATGTTTCTTTCTCAAAATGAACAGCTTGGTCAACTTCTAAATCCAATAAGGAAGGTTGCTGTTCTAATGTGATATCTATCTCCATTTCTATCTCTTCATTATTATCATGTGATATATACGCATTATCATATTCTGCATTATCATCATCAGCCATCAGTTTGATATTACTTGTTATGTTTGCTTTTGGATTTGTAACGCCAGTCTGAGAGTAAGAAAGAGTTCATATGAGCTAAGAAGCAGGCTAGGTATCTGTAGAATTAAAGATAGATGTTGTCCAGATATAAGTAGATTAAGTTGGTTAGGACACTTGCAAGAATGAAGGAGGATAATTGGGTAAGAAAGTGTAGAAATAGACTTGATACAGAGGAATTTGAGTTGGGGGCTATTAATATACCCATCCTACAGACAGTAAGCCAAGAATGACGTATTACTTACTTCTTCAAGTGCCTTGCATTCTATTAAATCTCCATTTTCGTCGAAAGTATTTATCTTTGTGATTGGCAATTCAATACCACGATCAACGCATTTCTTCCAACAAGCTTCTACATCTTTTGCTACTGATTGCAGGTTGTCTTGTTTGAAATTTGTCATCAAAGGCCCTTCAACTCTGAAATCATCATCCTCTTTTCCATCATGAAATATGATAATATCATTTTCTCTATGCCACCAAACACCATTACCATAGAGCAAAAAATCTGCAATTCTTTCCAAGTGTGCCTGATATTTCCGTAGAGGTAAGTTAATGTTAAAACAACTTCTTTTCTCATCTGAAAATTCAAAAAAGTTTATTTCGAAACAAAATGACAATCATACACTTTTTATCACATGTTAAAATTTTAAACAAAATTAGAAAGATTAATGTTTGAATATCAAACCAGACTTTTTATTAAGTCAAGCACTTCAAAATATATTTAATTATCACATAGAACAGCCTTTCTGTTTCAGTTTATTCCATGACGACAGAACATTGCCTACGTAAAATGACATTTTCCTGTTTTGCGTTGGCAAACTCGTGTTCGACATTTGCAATTTATATTTGTTTTGCGGCCAAATGCTGCAGTACACAAATAACAGTTAAATATTTGCCAATGTGAATTGAAAACTTTTGTTTTCATGTGGACATTCGTCTCAGCAATTTCTGAATGCCAACATGAATTAGAAAGCCAGTAGAAACAGATATTTTAGACTTACCAAGTACACTCTCTGAAAATTTCGATATTTTAGATGTGTTAGTTGATTTTCTAGAACATTCTTTGGCAATAAATTTCTGTTCAGCTTGAATACGGATGATGCTATTATCACGTATGGATTCTAAGGATCTGGCTGATGTTCTCAAACTTATTTGATTAATTTTGCTGAATAGCTGTTCTTCATTCTCTGTGTGTAAGGAGCTTGGTGAGATAATTCTCGATACTTCTGCTAAATGTGTTGTCAAGCCATGATAATAAATGCCATAAAGCTTTTGTGTAGACATTGACTTTAAATTATGCCCAAACAGATCTTGGCACAACATGGCATGCTGGAAACTAATATTATGTAATCGTAGAATAATTCGTGGGGACCTTTTTTGGGATTTAAGATATGATAACCGAACTAGCTCCATCAATGTGTACAACAACTCTTTGATTTCCTTTCTGCAAGTGCTTTGCATTGATTGGTAAACAACTATTGATGACAGCCGATAGTCAGATCCTCTCACCTTGTCCTTCGAACCATATGTGGCATCTAGGGACTGTTGAAAAATTTTATTCTCTTGAGGTGTCAACACTTCATGCAAAACATCCCACAAATTCTTGATATGTCCTTTACAATCATGCAGTGGTTCAATCGGCATCACTTCATAATTAGCAAGATTCAAGGACTCCATTGTACTATGTTCATTTCCAAAGCAAAGAGCTGGAACACGGATAATTCCTTTAAAAAAAATTGTTGACTGAATTTATAAATTTTAATGAGTGTAATTTTGAAAATAAAATCAGAATTGTTTTTATGCTTTTCAATTTTCCTCAACATATCTGATTTTCTTTTGCTTTATTTGTAGAAAAATTTTCAGACAAATATCAACTAACATCAACTTATATAAAACTTTTGCGAAAAAGGCCAAAATTTGCAAAAGTTATTTTAGTTTATCAAAAATAAAATAGCCCTAACCTGTCAAATGATTTTTTAGTAGCTGTTCAAGGTCCTTTTTGTGCAACTTTTGATGAACTGGTAAGTCACGGTCAAGGTTTCTGTAATTTACTTCAAGACCCAGTTTCTCCACATTGAGTTGTTGAAATGGAGACACAGCTTTTTGTTGTTGTCCTGCTGGGCCTGATATTACCTAAAATAATCAAAAATAGTTAGTTAAAAATAGTTAATGTTATGTAATAGAAATCTATAAATTTGTCATTCATATTTTGTTTCATTTACCTGGAATAAATAATTTTCTATACTTTTTGTCAAAATTACAAATAACGAACAACTTATTTTGAAATTTATGTACCTTCTTCCTTCTTTGTTCCAAGGACACTATTTTGTTACTGTAGACATGGGCTATATCTGTAAATCTTGATTTTTTGCATCCACAAAGACAGGGAAAGTTTCCACCATGAGAGTTACCACTCTCGTATTGTATTTCAGGATGGTCACCTAAAATATAAATGAATTCCTGTTATCCTTTTTTAAATAAATTGTTGCATTATGCAGATTAAACTTGTGTGAATTGAATTCCATCAACATACCATGAAAAAACCTTATCACATCAACCACTTTCTTATCATTGACAATTAATGGGTCAGACAATTTTCTAATGTCATTAAGTCTGGTTTCGACATATGAAAGCTTCTCTGCAATGCTATCCTGGGCAAAACCAATAATATAAACGGATGGACGCTCCACAAGTTCTTGAACATCATGACAAATTCCTAAAATTTAATTTAGCGAACATTATTAAGTGGCATTTAATGTCTACTATCAAAGTAAAAAAAGTAAATATTTTTGATTTTAGATATCTAGAATTTTGGTGATCAATAACAATACTTCTAAATGACATACCTGTTTTTGCATACATTTCCTCATCTGTATAAAATAACTTGTCATCGTAAACAACTTTGACAGTCAATAGTAAATGGCCAGCACTCAAAAGTGATGCATGATCAGACCATAGTATGAAGTATCTTGTCAAAGCACCTTTTGGATTTCTCATAATCCCCAAACTTTGATGTTCTTCAAAAATCTTTCTGCGAATGTCACTCAGTGGTATACAACGACCAGATACTGTGAATTCTTCATTGAAAATCACTCCATTCTTTATCACAGCTTTTTTATATTTTTTTGGCTCAACCAAAGATCCTAATAGAATATCTCCAGATTCAATCTTCTTCAGTATCTCCTCTTTTATTTTTTCAAATGTAGGGGGCATAGGAACCGACACTCCACTTCCATCTGTAAAAAATGAAATGTTCTCAATATCTCTCTTTCTGAACAAGGAATGTTAAGTTGATTGTACAAACGCTACGATATATACATCCTCTTTTTGTATAATACATATTTCTAAAAGTATTGTGAAGATGCAATGTGTTTTAGGTAAACATTGTTCTACACACAGAAATCTACTGTAACACTTGAAAGAATTTAAGAATCTTTTGCTATAAATTATACAGATTTGATGACAAGACACAATGTTGGAAGCGTACATTATATATCAATTCTTCTTTTTTTTAGGTACTCACCTGGAAACTTTTCATATTTTCGACGATATTTGCATGGGTTAACAAAATTGTTTGCAAATTTTGATAAATCAACACCGTTATCTTCGAGAAATTCCTTAACAACTGTATTTCCAGTAGTTCCAGGTATATGATATTTTCGGGCCAAGTCAGAGTAATTTATCTGCAAGAGGAAATAAATCGATGTGTCACACAAGTTATTTTTTTGTTCAAAATTGGACAATGATATAAATGGCAATGTGTTCAACACAAATGTTAACAGATACATGAAGATATACCTTACTACCAACATCCATTCCTAACACTTCTTCAAGTAGAGCATGACGATCGAAATTTAATTTGTTTGGATCTGGACTATGTCGTTTTTTCTTGATTGGTGTGTCATCTACGTCTTGATTTTGTTGTAATTTTGTCCGCCCTATGGTTAGAAACAACTCCTTAATATATTTTGTTTAAAATAATTTTTACAGTTTTTAGTTTAGTCAATAATGATTTGCGAGACTGAATTCTACGAACCTAAGGTTTTATTTATTTTTGCTATTTTTTTTGCATTTATTCACACAGCAACTTATTTTCATAACATAGTTTTAATTATTTCTGCGTGTTAATTTCGTGGGGTTACATACTTCATCATGATATATGTTGATTGCTTATTTTTTCATTTTAATATTTGTTTATATATATATATATGCGTGTATATAATTATTTATAAATTTATATTCAAAAAATGCAACAATAAAATAATACCATTCAAGAAAAACCAGTGCCTGTAGGTGAATGGAGATACAGTACAGGTGAAAGATTAAAATTAAAAAATATATATAGCTATACCTATCATTCTTTTAATTGAATTTTCTTTACTTTCAAAGTATTGAATCGATCTTGATTTTTTGTAGGAAGCTTTTGATTGTCTGATGCCAAAGATTGTGTCTGTTGCTTTATTTTCACCAAAACATTTTTTTTCCAAGGATTTTTTTATTATTTTATTCCGTTCTCTAAGCTCTTTCTTTTTATCAGACTTGGACTTCACTTGAGCAATATTAGCTGATTTGACCTTTGTGAGAACCTTTGTGAATGGAGTGTCATATATACTGTCCCATTTTGAGTTGATACTATTAAGTACAGATTCTGCCGTTGTTTTCATATATGACATGTCAGTCTTTGTTTGAGGAATTGTCAAATTTATGGTGATTGGATGAACTGGTGTTGTGTTGATACTGTTTGGAGTAGTAATCGTTGATATGTTGTTATATGTTACATTTACAGGTGTGGACGTATTATTTGTTGTAGTTGGAGTTTTATTATTCGTACTATTTACAGTGTTTGATATATCTGTTAATGTTTTTTTAACATTGTTGATTTTTTTTGTTCTGTGTGATGTTGAAACAGGAAATGTATTTTTATTTTTTTCTAATAAACTGCATGCTTGACATGCATGTATAGTATGCCTAATCTTCTCATTATCTTTGAGTTTCTTCCAATTGTCTTGAGAAAAATCATCTAGGTATTTTTCCCTTACTTTACCGTTCCACTTTTTTTTTCTCACAAACGCAGTAAGTTCCTTGGACTTTCTGTCAAAATGATTTTTCGTTATGGATACATCAGGAAACATCGCCATAAAATTTGAAAAACGCAAGTCACAGTGATGATGACTTATATTTTTCATCCCATTCAATACTTCAGCACGCATAAAAGCGCATTCAAAAACGTTTGCCATGATATTCGTTATTCGTTCTTACTTTATTCCACAAAAAAAATTTCCCGCTGAAGCTACCATATTTATGTTTTTCTTTTCCCGCAGTTTTTGCGCGTCTTTTAATATAACGGGAAAAAAATCCGACACCGTAGTAAAAATGACGTCAAAGTACTGAAAATGACGAAAAATCAAAGAAAACGTCGTGTTTTACAGTTCGCACCACTTAGGGGTATGTGGCGTCATCGGATATTTTTTTAATCCACAGATAATATGTCGACGACTTAAAAAAAAGCCGTTTATAGTTGATCGCGTATTTATTTATATGGGTTTTACCGAATTAAAAAGGTGAATAAAATCACGAAAGCGAGGCTATATCGACTTAAATACAACTAAAAAATTTTAAACAGCTTTTTTTCAAAAATCGATCCTTCACCTGAACGAATAAAAAAAACCAGGATGTTTTATTATCAGTCAGGTTGGTGCGCTTAGTAAAACCACGTTTTGGAGACTGTCCGTAAGTTGCCCGAGTTAGCGATATTTTTCTGATATTACTAGGTTGCATCTCTTTAAACAATGAAACGATTGACTGTGGTACTATATTGAACTGATTTTGGACAGTGACCTTATAAATGTTATAAGTGAGACAAGTGGACTCCCAGAAATAACATTCTTCTTAATTTGACATGATTGCCGGAACTCAGCGATTACAATGGGCGCTGTGGTAGCGCTTCATTTAAAAATTTATATAAATAAGTCATTCTTTACTGTGGGATCAATCCTATCCGTTATCGGGCGCTGAAGAAACAGCGATAGTTTCAAAAGCTACATTTCATTGACTTTGTAACGTTGTCAGTCCGTTTGAGTTACAACAATTGGGTCACATATACGTACCAACATGTATTTAGCGATATTTTTCTAACATTACTAGTTTGCATCGCTTTTAACTATGAAACGATTGACTGTGGGACTTAATTGAACTAACTTTGCACTGTCACCTGATAAATGTGATGAAGGAGACAATTGGACTCCAAGAAATAACATTCTTCTTAATTTGACATGATTGCCGAAACTCAGTGATTACACTTGGCGCTGTGGTAGCGCTTCATTTAAGAATTAAGCTAAAAAAAGTCATTTTTTTACTGTGGGACCAATCCTAGCCGTTAGCACGCGCTGAACAAAGAGCGATAGTTTCAAAAGCTACATTTCATTTACTTTGTAACGGTGTCAGTCCGTTTGAGTTACAACGATTGGGTCACATATACGTACCAACATGTATTTAGCGATATTTATCTGAATTTAGTAGGTTGCATTGCTTTTAACAGTGAAACCATTGACTGTGGGACTTAATTGAACTAACTTTGGACTGTGACCTGATAAATGTGATAAATGAGACCAATGGATTCCAAGAAATAACATTCTTCTTAATTTGACGTGATTGTTGGTACTCAGCGATTCCACTGGGCGCTGTGGTATCGCTTCATTTAAAAATTTCGATATATAAGTCATTCTTTAATGTGCGACCAATCCTATCCGTTATCGCGCGCTGAAGAAATAGCGAGAGTTTCAAAAACTACATTTCATTGACTTTCTAACGGTGTCAGTCCGTTTCAGTTACAACGGTTGGGTCACATGTTCCTGCCAACATGTATTTAGCGATATTTTTCTGATATTACTAGATTGCATCGCTTTTAACTATGAAACGATTGCCTGTGGGACTTAATTGAACTAACTTCGCACTGTCACTTAATAAATGTGATAAAGGAGACAATTGGACTCCAAGAAATAACATTCTTCTTAATTTGACATGATTGCGGAAACTCAGTGATTACACTGGGCGCTGTGGTAGCGCTTCATTTAAGAATTAAGCTAAAAAAAGTCAATTTTTTACTGTGGGACCTATCCTAGCCGTTAGCACGCGCTGAACAAAGAGCGATAATTTCAAAAGCTACATTTCATTGACGTTCTAAAGGTGTCAGTCCGTTTGAGTTACAACGGTTGGGTCACATATTCGTACCAACATGTATTTAGCGATATTTATCTGATATTACTAGGCTGCATCGCTTTTAACAGTGAAACGATTGATTGTTGGACTTAATTGAACTAATTTTGGACTGTTACCTGATAAATGTGATAAATGAGACAATTGGACTCCAAAAAATAACATTCTTCTTAATTTGACATGATTACTGGAACTCAGCGATTACACTGGGCGTTGTGGTAGCGCTTCATTTAAAAATTTAGATAAATAAGTCATTCTTTACTGTGGGATCAATCCTATCCGTGATCGCGCGCTAAAGAAACAGCGGTAGTTTCAAAAGCTACATTTCATTGACTTTGTAACGGTGTCAGTCCGTTTGAGTTACAACGGTTGGGTCACATATACGTACCAACATGTATTTAGCGATATTTATCTGACATTACTAGGTTGCATCGACTTTAACAGTGAAACGATTGACTGTGGGACTTAATTGAACTAACTTTGCACTGTCACCTGATAAATGTGATGAAGGAGACAATTGGACTCCAAGAAATAACATTCTTCTTAATTTGACATGATTGCCGAAACTCAGTGATTACACTTGGCGCTGTGGTAGCGCTTCATTTAAGAATTAAGCTAAAAAAAGTCATTTTTTTACTGTGGGACCAATCCTAGCCGTTAGCACGCGCTGAACAAAGAGCGATAGTTTCAAAAGCTACATTTCATTTACTTTGTAACGGTGTCAGTCCGTTTGAGTTACAACGATTGGGTCACATATACGTACCAACATGTATTTAGCGATATTTATCTGAATTTAGTAGGTTGCATTGCTTTTAACAGTGAAACCATTGACTGTGGGACTTAATTGAACTAACTTTGGACTGTGACCTGATAAATGTGATAAATGAGACCAATGGATTCCAAGAAATAACATTCTTCTTAATTTGACGTGATTGTTGGTACTCAGCGATTCCACTGGGCGCTGTGGTATCGCTTCATTTAAAAATTTCGATATATAAGTCATTCTTTAATGTGCGACCAATCCTATCCGTTATCGCGCGCTGAAGAAATAGCGAGAGTTTCAAAAACTACATTTCATTGACTTTCTAACGGTGTCAGTCCGTTTCAGTTACAACGGTTGGGTCACATGTTCCTGCCAACATGTATTTAGCGATATTTTTCTGATATTACTAGATTGCATCGCTTTTAACTATGAAACGATTGCCTGTGGGACTTAATTGAACTAACTTCGCACTGTCACTTAATAAATGTGATAAAGGAGACAATTGGACTCCAAGAAATAACATTCTTCTTAATTTGACATGATTGCGGAAACTCAGTGATTACACTGGGCGCTGTGGTAGCGCTTCATTTAAGAATTAAGCTAAAAAAAGTCAATTTTTTACTGTGGGACCTATCCTAGCCGTTAGCACGCGCTGAACAAAGAGCGATAATTTCAAAAGCTACATTTCATTGACGTTCTAACGGTGTAAGTCCGTTTGAGTTACAACGGTTGGGTCACATATTCGTACCAACATGTATTTAGCGATATTTATCTGATATTACTAGGCTGCATCGCTTTTAACAGTGAAACGATTGATTGTTGGACTTAATTGAACTAATTTTGGACTGTTACCTGATAAATGTGATAAATGAGACAATTGGACTCCAAAAAATAACATTCTTCTTAATTTGACATGATTACCGGAACTCAGCGATTACACTGGGCGTTGTGGTAGCGCTTCATTTAAAAATTTAGATAAATAAGTCATTCTTTACTGTGGGATCAATCCTATCCGTGATCGCGCGCTAAAGAAACAGCGGTAGTTTCAAAAGCTACATTTCATTGACTTTGTAACGGTGTCAGTCCGTTTGAGTTACAACGGTTTGGTCACATATACGTACCAAGATGGATTTAGCGATATTTATCTGACATTACTAGGTTGCATCGATTTTAACAGTGAAACGATTGACTGTGGGACTTAATTGAACTAACTTTGCACTGTCACCTGATAAATGTGATGAAGGAGATAATTGGACTCCAAGAAATAACATTCTTCTTAATTTGACATGATTGCCGAAACTCAGTGATTACACTTGGCGCTGTGGTAGCGCTTCATTTAAGAATTAAGCTAAAAAAAGTCATTTTTTTACTGTGGGACCAATCCTAGCCGTTAGCACGCGCTGAACAAAGAGCGATAGTTTCAAAAGCTACATTTCATTTACTTTGTAACGGTGTCAGTCCGTTTGAGTTACAACGATTGGGTCACATATACGTACCAACATGTATTTAGCGATATTTATCTGAATTTAGTAGGTTGCATTGCTTTTAACAGTGAAACCATTGACTGTGGGACTTAATTGAACTAACTTTGGACTGTGACCTGATAAATGTGATAAATGAGACCAATGGATTCCAAGAAATAACATTCTTCTTAATTTGACGTGATTGTTGGTACTCAGCGATTCCACTGGGCGCTGTGGTATCGCTTCATTTAAAAATTTCGATATATAAGTCATTCTTTAATGTGCGACCAATCCTATCCGTTATCGCGCGCTGAAGAAATAGCGAGAGTTTCAAAAACTACATTTCATTGACTTTCTAACGGTGTCAGTCCGTTTCAGTTACAACGGTTGGGTCACATGTTCCTGCCAACATGTATTTAGCGATATTTTTCTGATATTACTAGATTGCATCGCTTTTAACTATGAAACGATTGCCTGTGGGACTTAATTGAACTAACTTCGCACTGTCACTTAATAAATGTGATAAAGGAGACAATTGGACTCCAAGAAATAACATTCTTCTTAATTTGACATGATTGCGGAAACTCAGTGATTACACTGGGCGCTGTGGTAGCGCTTCATTTAAGAATTAAGCTAAAAAAAGTCAATTTTTTACTGTGGGACCTATCCTAGCCGTTAGCACGCGCTGAACAAAGAGCGATAATTTCAAAAGCTACATTTCATTGACGTTCTAACGGTGTCAGTCCGTTTGAGTTACAACGGTTGGGTCACATATTCGTACCAACATGTATTTAGCGATATTTATCTGATATTACTAGGCTGCATCGCTTTTAACAGTGAAACGATTGATTGTTGGACTTAATTGAACTAATTTTGGACTGTTACCTGATAAATGTGATAAATGAGACAATTGGACTCCAAAAAATAACATTCTTCTTAATTTGACATGATTACCGGAACTCAGCGATTACACTGGGCGTTGTGGTAGCGCTTCATTTAAAAATTTAGATAAATAAGTCATTCTTTACTGTGGGATCAATCCTATCCGTGATCGCGCGCTAAAGAAACAGCGGTAGTTTCAAAAGCTACATTTCATTGACTTTGTAACGGTGTCAGTCCGTTTGAGTTACAACGGTTGGGTCACATATACGTACCAACATGTATTTAGCGATATTTATCTGACATTACTAGGTTGCATCGATTTTAACAGTGAAACGATTGACTGTGGGACTTAATTGAACTAACTTTGCACTGTCACCTGATAAATGTGATGAAGGAGACAATTGGACTCCAAGAAATAACATTCTTCTTAATTTGACATGATTGCCGAAACTCAGTGATTACACTTGGCGCTGTGGTAGCGCTTCATTTAAGAATTAAGCTAAAAAATGTCATTTTTTTACTGTGGGACCAATCCTAGCCGTTAGCACGCGCTGAACAAAGAGCGATAGTTTCAAAAGCTACATTTCATTTACTTTGTAACGGTGTCAGTCCGTTTGAGTTACAACGATTGGGTCACATATACGTACCAACATGTATTTAGCGATATTTATCTGAATTTAGTAGGTTGCATTGCTTTTAACAGTGAAACCATTGACTGTGGGACTTAATTGAACTAACTTTGGACTGTGACCTGATAAATGTGATAAATGAGACCAATGGATTCCAAGAAATAACATTCTTCTTAATTTGACGTGATTGTTGGTACTCAGCGATTCCACTGGGCGCTGTGGTATCGCTTCATTTAAAAATTTCGATATATAAGTCATTCTTTAATGTGCGACCAATCCTATCCGTTATCGCGCGCTGAAGAAATAGCGAGAGTTTCAAAAACTACATTTCATTGACTTTCTAACGGTGTCAGTCCGTTTCAGTTACAACGGTTGGGTCACATGTTCCTGCCAACATGTATTTAGCGATATTTTTCTGATATTACTAGATTGCATCGCTTTTAACTATAAAACGATTGCCTGTGGGACTTAATTGAACTAACTTCGCACTGTCACTTAATAAATGTGATAAAGGAGACAATTGGACTCCAAGAAATAACATTCTTCCTAATTTGACATGATTGCGGAAACTCAGTGATTACACTGGGCGCTGTGGTAGCGCTTCATTTAAGAATTAAGCTAAAAAAAGTCAATTTTTTACTGTGGGACCTATCCTAGCCGTTAGCACGCGCTGAACAAAGAGCGATAATTTCAAAAGCTACATTTCATTGACGTTCTAACGGTGTAAGTCCGTTTGAGTTACAACGGTTGGGTCACATATTCGTACCAACATGTATTTAGCGATATTTATCTGATATTACTAGGCTGCATCGCTTTTAACAGTGAAACGATTGATTGTTGGACTTAATTGAACTAATTTTGGACTGTTACCTGATAAATGTGATAAATGAGACAATTGGACTCCAAAAAATAACATTCTTCTTAATTTGACATGATTACCGGAACTCAGCGATTACACTGGGCGTTGTGGTAGCGCTTCATTTAAAAATTTAGATAAATAAGTCATTCTTTACTGTGGGATCAATCCTATCCGTGATCGCGCGCTAAAGAAACAGCGGTAGTTTCAAAAGCTACATTTCATTGACTTTGTAACGGTGTCAGTCCGTTTGAGTTACAACGGTTGGGTCACATATACGTACCAAGATGGATTTAGCGATATTTATCTGACATTACTAGGTTGCATCGATTTTAACAGTGAAACGATTGACTGTGGGACTTAATTGAACTAACTTTGCACTGTCACCTGATAAATGTGATGAAGGAGATAATTGGACTCCAAGAAATAACATTCTTCTTAATTTGACATGATTGCCGAAACTCAGTGATTACACTTGGCGCTGTGGTAGCGCTTCATTTAAGAATTAAGCTAAAAAAAGTCATTTTTTTACTGTGGGACCAATCCTAGCCGTTAGCACGCGCTGAACAAAGAGCGATAGTTTCAAAAGCTACATTTCATTTACTTTGTAACGGTGTCAGTCCGTTTGAGTTACAACGATTGGGTCACATATACGTACCAACATGTATTTAGCGATATTTATCTGAATTTAGTAGGTTGCATTGCTTTTAACAGTGAAACCATTGACTGTGGGACTTAATTGAACTAACTTTGGACTGTGACCTGATA
Organism: Hydractinia symbiolongicarpus; assembly: GCF_029227915.1. Classification (NCBI taxonomy): domain Eukaryota; kingdom Metazoa; phylum Cnidaria; class Hydrozoa; order Anthoathecata; family Hydractiniidae; genus Hydractinia; species Hydractinia symbiolongicarpus. Next base: position 410,373 of record NC_079880.1, read on the forward strand.
AATGTGATAAATGAGACCAATGGATTCCAAGAAATAACATTCTTCTTAATTTGACGTGATTGTTGGTACTCAGCGATTCCACTGGGCGCTGTGGTATCGCTTCATTTAAAAATTTTGATATATAAGTCATTCTTTAATGTGCGACCAATCCTATCCGTTATCGCGCGCTGAAGAAATAGCGAGAGTTTCAAAAACTACATTTCATTGACTTTCTAACGGTGTCAGTCCGTTTCAGTTACAACGGTTGGGTCACATGTTCCTGCCAACATGTATTTAGCGATATTTTTCTGATATTACTAGATTGCATCGCTTTTAACTATGAAACGATTGCCTGTGGGACTTAATTGAACTAACTTCGCACTGTCACTTAATAAATGTGATAAAGGAGACAATTGGACTCCAAGAAATAACATTCTTCTTAATTTGACATGATTGCGGAAACTCAGTGATTACACTGGGCGCTGTGGTAGCGCTTCATTTAAGAATTAAGCTAAAAAAAGTCAATTTTTTACTGTGGGACCTATCCTAGCCGTTAGCACGCGCTGAACAAAGAGCGATAATTTCAAAAGCTACATTTCATTGACGTTCTAACGGTGTCAGTCCGTTTGAGTTACAACGGTTGGGTCACATATTCGTACCAACATGTATTTAGCGATATTTATCTGATATTACTAGGCTGCATCGCTTTTAACAGTGAAACGATTGATTGTTGGACTTAATTGAACTAATTTTGGACTGTTACCTGATAAATGTGATAAATGAGACAATTGGACTCCAAAAAATAACATTCTTCTTAATTTGACATGATTACCGGAACTCAGCGATTACACTGGGCGTTGTGGTAGCGCTTCATTTAAAAATTTAGATAAATAAGTCATTCTTTACTGTGGGATCAATCCTATCCGTGATCGCGCGCTAAAGAAACAGCGGTAGTTTCAAAAGCTACATTTCATTGACTTTGTAACGGTGTCAGTCCGTTTGAGTTACAACGGTTGGGTCACATATACGTACCAACATGTATTTAGCGATATTTATCTGACATTACTAGGTTGCATCGATTTTAACAGTGAAACGATTGACTGTGGGACTTAATTGAACTAACTTTGCACTGTCACCTGATAAATGTGATGAAGGAGACAATTGGACTCCAAGAAATAACATTCTTCTTAATTTGACATGATTGCCGAAACTCAGTGATTACACTTGGCGCTGTGGTAGCGCTTCATTTAAGAATTAAGCTAAAAAATGTCATTTTTTTACTGTGGGACCAATCCTAGCCGTTAGCACGCGCTGAACAAAGAGCGATAGTTTCAAAAGCTACATTTCATTTACTTTGTAACGGTGTCAGTCCGTTTGAGTTACAACGATTGGGTCACATATACGTACCAACATGTATTTAGCGATATTTATCTGAATTTAGTAGGTTGCATTGCTTTTAACAGTGAAACCATTGACTGTGGGACTTAATTGAACTAACTTTGGACTGTGACCTGATAAATGTGATAAATGAGACCAATGGATTCCAAGAAATAACATTCTTCTTAATTTGACGTGATTGTTGGTACTCAGCGATTCCACTGGGCGCTGTGGTATCGCTTCATTTAAAAATTTCGATATATAAGTCATTCTTTAATGTGCGACCAATCCTATCCGTTATCGCGCGCTGAAGAAATAGCGATAGTTTCAAAAACTACATTTCATTGACTTTCTAACGGTGTCAGTCCGTTTCAGTTACAACGGTTGGGTCACATGTTCCTGCCAACATGTATTTAGCGATATTTTTCTGATATTACTAGATTGCATCGCTTTTAACTATAAAACGATTGCCTGTGGGACTTAATTGAACTAACTTCGCACTGTCACTTAATAAATGTGATAAAGGAGACAATTGGACTCCAAGAAATAACATTCTTCTTAATTTGACATGATTGCGGAAACTCAGTGATTACCCTGGGCGCTGTGGTAGCGCTTCATTTAAGAATTAAGCTAAAAAAAGTCAATTTTTTACTGTGGGACCTATCCTAGCCGTTAGCACGCGCTGAACAAAGAGCGATAATTTCAAAAGCTACATTTAATTGACGTTCTAACGGTGTAAGTCCGTTTGAGTTACAACGGTTGGGTCACATATTCGTACCAACATGTATTTAGCGATATTTATCTGATATTACTAGGCTGCATCGCTTTTAACAGTGAAACGATTGATTGTTGGACTTAATTGAACTAATTTTGGACTGTTACCTGATAAATGTGATAAATGAGACAATTGGACTCCAAAAAATAACATTCTTCTTAATTTGACATGATTACCGGAACTCAGCGATTACACTGGGCGTTGTGGTAGCGCTTCATTTAAAAATTTAGATAAATAAGTCATTCTTTACTGTGGGATCAATCCTATCCGTGATCGCGCGCTAAAGAAACAGCGGTAGTTTCAAAAGCTACATTTCATTGAGTTTGTAACGGTGTCAGTCCGTTTGAGTTACAACGGTTGGGTCACATATACGTACCAACATGTATTTAGCGATATTTATCTGACATTACTAGGTTGCATCGATTTTAACAGTGAAACGGTTGACTGTGGGACTTAATTGAACTAACTTTGCACTGTCACCTGATAAATGTGATGAAGGAGATAATTGGACTCCAAGAAATAACATTCTTCTTAATTTGACATGATTGCCGAAACTCAGTGATTACACTTGGCGCTGTGGTAGCGCTTCATTTAAGAATTAAGCTAAAAAAAGTCATTTTTTTACTGTGGGACCAATCCTAGCCGTTAGCACGCGCTGAACAAAGAGCGATAGTTTCAAAAGCTACATTTCATTTACTTTGTAACGGTGTCAGTCCGTTTGAGTTACAACGATTGGGTCACATATACGTACCAACATGTATTTAGCGATATTTATCTGAATTTAGTAGGTTGCATTGCTTTTAACAGTGAAACCATTGACTGTGGGACTTAATTGAACTAACTTTGGACTGTGACCTGATAAATGTGATAAATGAGACCAATGGATTCCAAGAAATAACATTCTTCTTAATTTGACGTGATTGTTGGTACTCAGCGATTCCACTGGGCGCTGTGGTATCGCTTCATTTAAAAATTTCGATATATAAGTCATTCTTTAATGTGCGACCAATCCTATCCGTTATCGCGCGCTGAAGAAATAGCAAGAGTTTCAAAAACTACATTTCATTGACTTTCTAACGGTGTCAGTCCGTTTCAGTTACAACGATTGGGTCACATGTTCCTGCCAACATGTATTTAGCGATATTTTTCTGATATTACTCGGTTGCATCGCTTTAACCAATGAAACGATTGACTGTGGTACTGAATTGAACTGATTTTGGACTGTGACCTTATAAATGTTATAAGTGAGACAAGTGGACTTCCAGAAATAACATTCTTTTTAATTTGACCTGATTGCCGGAACTCAGCGTTTACACTGGGCGCTGTGGTAGCGCTTCATTTAAAAATTTAGATAAGTAAGTCATTTTTTACAGTGGGATCAATCCTATCCGTTATAGCGCGCTGAAGAAACAGCGATAGTTTCACAAGCTACATTTCATTGACTTTGTAACGGTGTCAGTTCGTTTGAGCTACAACGGTTGGGTCACATATACGTACCAACATGTATTTAGCGATATTAATCTGACATTACTAGGTTGCATCGCTTTTAACAGTGAAACGATTGACTGTGGGACTTAATTGAACTAACTTTGGACTGTGACCTGATAAATGTGATAAATGAGACCATTTTATTCTAAGAAATAACATTCTTCTTAATTTGACGTGATTGTTGGAACTCAGCGATTGCACTGGGCGCTGTGGTAGCGCTTCATTTAAAAATTTAGATATATAAGTCATTCTTTAATGTGCGACCAATCCTATTCGTTATCGCGCGCTGAAAAAATAGCGAGAGTTTCAAAACTATATTTCATTGACTTTCTAACGGTGTCAGTCCGTTTCAGTTACAACGGTTGGGTCACATATTCGTGCCAACATGTATTTAGTGATATTTTTTAGATATTACTAGGTTGCATCGCTTTTAACCATGAAACGATTGACTGTGGGACTTAATTGAACTAACTTTGCACTGTCACCTGATAAATGTGATAAAGGGGACAATTGGTCTCCAAGAAATAACATTCTTCTTAATTTGACATGATTGCCGAAACTCAGTGATTACACTGGGCGCTGTGGTAGCGCTTCATTTAAGAATTAAGCAAAAAAAGTCATTTTTTTACTGTGGGACCAATCCTAGCCGTTAGCACGCGCTGAACAAAGAGCGATAGTTTCAAAAGCTACATTTCATTGACTTTCTAACGGTGTCAGTCCGTTTGAGTTGCAACGGTTGGGTCACATATTCGTACCAACATGTATTTAGCGATATTTATCTGATATTACTAGGTTGCATCGCTTGTAACAGTGAAACGATTGACTGTGGGACTTAATTGAACTAACTTTGCACTGCCACCTGATAAATGTGATAAAGGAGACAATTGGACTCCAAGAAATAACATTCTTCTTAATTTGACGTGATTGTTGGAACTCAGCGATTACTCTGGGCGCTGTGGTAGCACTTCATTTAAAAATTTAGATAAATAAGTCATTCTTTACTGTGGGACCAATCCTTTCCATTATCGCGCGCTGAAGAAATAGCGATAGTTTCAAAAACTACATTTCATTGACTTTTCTAACGATGTCAGTCCGTTTGAGTTACAACGGTTGGGTCAAATATTCGTACCAACATGTATTTAGCGATATTTTTCTGATATTACTAGGGTGCATCGCATTTAACTATGAAACGATTGACTCTGGGACTTAATTGAACTAACTTTGATCTGTGTCCTGATAATTGTGACAATAGAGAAAATTGGACTCCAAGAAATAACATTCTTCTTAATTTAACATGATTGCCGAAACTCAGCGATTACTCTGGGCGCTGTGGTAGCGCTTCATTTAAGAATTATGCCAAAAAAAGTCATTTTTTTACTGTGGGACCAATCCTAGCCGTTAGCGCGCTGAAGAAATAGCAATAGTTTCAAGAACTACATTTCATTGACTTTCTAACGGTGTCAGTCCGTTTGAGTTACAACGGTTGGGTCACATATTTGTACCAACATGTATTTAGCGATATTTATCTGATATTACTAGGTTGCATCGCTTTTAACAGTGAAACGATTGACTGCGGGACTTAATTGAACTAACTTTGGACTGTGGCCTGATAAATGTGATAAATGAGACCATTGGATTCCAAGAAATAACATTCTTCTTAATTTGACGTGATTGTTGGAACTCAGCGATTGCACTGGGCGCTGTGGTAGCGCTTCATTTAAATATTTAGATATGTAAGTCATTCTTTAATGTGCGACCAATCCTATCCGTTATCGCGCGCTGAAGAAATAGCGAGAGTTTCAAAAACTACATTTCATTGACTTTCTAACGGTGTCAGTCCGTTTCAGTTACAACGGTTGTGTCACATATTCGTGCAAACATGTATTTAGAGATATTTTTCTGATATTACTAGGTTGCATCGCTTTTAACCATGAAACGATTGACTGTGGGACTTAATTGAACTAACTTTGCACTGCCACCTGATAAATGTGATGAAGGAGACAATTGGACTCCAAGAAATAACATTCTTCTTAATTTGATGTGAATGTTGAAACACAGCGATTACACTGGGTGCTGTGGTAGCGCTTCATTTAAAAATTTAGATAAATAAGTCATTCTTTACTGTGGGACCAATCCTTTCCATTATCGCGCGCTGAAGAAATAGCGATAGTTTCAAAAACTACATTTCATTGACTTTTCTAACGATGTCAGTCCGTTTGAGTTACAACAGTTGGGTCAAATATTCGTACCAACATGTATTTAGCGATATTTTTCTGATGTTACTAGGGTGCATCGCTTTTAACTAGGAAACGATTGACTCTGGGACTTAATTGAACTAACTTTGCACTGTCACCTGATAAATGTGATAAAGGAGACAATTGGACTCCAAGAAATAACATTCTTCCTAATTTGACATGATTGCCGAAACTCAGTGATTACACTGGGCGCTGTGGGAGCGCTTCATTTAAGAATTAAGCTAAAAAAGTCATTTTTTCACTGTGGGACCAATCCTAGCCGTTACCACGCGCTGAACAAAGAGCGATAGTTTCAAAAGCTACATTTCATTGACTTTCTAACGGTGTCAGTCCGTTTGAGTTACAACGGTTGGGTCACATATTCGTGCCAACATGTATTTAGCGATATTTTTCTGATATTACTAGGTTGCATTGCTTTTAACCATGAAACGATTGACTGTGGAACTTAATTGAACTAACTTTGCACTGTCACCTGATAAATGTGATAAATAAGACCATTGGATTCAAAGAAATAACATTCTTCTTAATTTGACGTGATTGTTGGAACTCAGCGAATGCACTGGGCGCTGTGGTAGCGCTTCAATTTAAAATTTAGATATGTAAGTCATTCTTTAATGTGCGAGCAATCCTATCCGTTATCGCGCGCTGAACAAAGAGCGATAGTTTCAAAAGCTACATTTCATTGACTTTCTAACGGTGTCAGTCTGTTTGAGTGGCAACGGTTGGGTCACATATTCGTACCAACATGTATTTAGCGATATTTTTCTGATATTACTAGGTTGCAATGCTTTTAACTATGAAACGATTGACTGTGGGACTTAATTGAACTAATTTTGCACTGTCACCTGATAAATGTGATAAAGGAGACAATTGGACTCCAAGAAATAACGTTCTTCTTAATTTGACATGATTGCCGAAACTCAGCGATTACTCTGGGCGCTGTGGTAGCGCTTCATTTAAGAATTATGCCAAAAAAACTCATTTTTTTACTGTGGGACCAATCCTAGCCGTTAACGCGCGGTGAAGAAATTGCAATAGTTTCAAGAACTATATTTCATTGACTTTCTAACGGTGTCAGTCCGTTTGAGTTACAACGGTTAGGTCACATATTCGTACCAACATTTATTTAGAAATATTTATCTGATATTACGAGGTTGCATCGCTTTTAACAGTGAAACGATTGCCTGTGGGACTTAATTTAACTAACTTTGGACTGTAACCTGATAAATGTGATAAATGATACAATTGAACTCCAAGAAATAACATTCTTCTTAATTTGATGTGAATGCCGAAACACAGCGATTACACTGGGCGCTGTTGTAGCGCTTCATTTAAAAATTTGGTTAAATAAGTCATTCTTTACTGTGGGACCAATCCTAGCCGTTAACGCGCGGTGAAGAAATAGCAATAGTTTCAAGAACTATATTTCATTGACTTTGTAACGGTGTCAGTCCGTTTGAGTTACAACGGTTAGGTCACATATTCGTACCAACATGTATTTAGCAATATTTATCTGATATTACGAGGTTGCATCGCTTTTAACAGTGAAACGATTGACTGTGGGACTTAATTGAACTAACTTTGGACTGTAACCTGATAAATGTGATAAATGATACAATTGAACTCCAAGAAATAACATTCTTCTTAATTTGACATGATTGCCGAAACTCAGTGATTACACTGGGCGCTGTGGTAGCGCTTCATTTAAGAATTAAGCAAAAAAAGTCATTTTTTTACTGTGGGACCAATCCTAGCCGTTAGCACGCGCTGAACAAAGAGCGATAGTTTCAAAAGCTACATTTCATTGACTTTCTAACGGTGTCAGTCCGTTTGAGTTGCAACGGTTGGGTCACATATTCGTACCAACATGTATTTAGCGATATTTATCTGATATTACTAGGTTGCATCGCTTGTAACAGTGAAACGATTGACTGTGGGACTTAATTGAACTAACTTTGCACTGCCACCTGATAAATGTGATAAAGGAGACAATTGGACTCCAAGAAATAACATTCTTCTTAATTTGATGTGAATTTTGAAACACAGCGATTACACTGGGCGCTGTCGTAGCACTTCATTTAAAAATTTAGATAAATAAGTCATTCTTTACTGTGGGACCAATCCTTACCATTATCGCGCGCTGAAGAAATAGCGATAGTTTCAAAAACTACATTTCATTGACTTTTCTAACGATGTCAGTCCGTTTGAGTTACAACGGTTGGGTCAAATATTCGTACCAACATGTATTTAGCGATATTTTTCTGATATTACTAGGGTGCATCGCATTTAACTATGAAACGATTGACTCTGGGACTTAATTGAACTAACTTTGATCTGTGTCCTGATAATTGTGACAATAGAGAAAATTGGACTCCAAGAAATAACATTCTTCTTAATTTAACATGATTGCCGAAACTCAGCGATTACTCTGGGCGCTGTGGTAGCGCTTCATTTAAGAATTATGCCAAAAAAAGTCATTTTTTTACTGTGGGACCAATCCTAGCCGTTAGCGCGCTGAAGAAATAGCAATAGTTTCAAGAACTACATTTCATTGACTTTCTAACGGTGTCAGTCCGTTTGAGTTACAACGGTTGGGTCACATATTTGTACCAACATGTATTTAGCGATATTTATCTGATATTACTAGGTTGCATCGCTTTTAACAGTGAAACGATTGACTGCGGGACTTAATTGAACTAACTTTGGACTGTGGCCTGATAAATGTGATAAATGAGACCATTGGATTCCAAGAAATAACATTCTTCTTAATTTGACGTGATTGTTGGAACTCAGCGATTGCACTGGGCGCTGTGGTAGCGCTTCATTTAAATATTTAGATATGTAAGTCATTCTTTAATGTGCGACCAATCCTATCCGTTATCGCGCGCTGAAGAAATAGCGAGAGTTTCAAAAACTACATTTCATTGACTTTCTAACGGTGTCAGTCCGTTTCAGTTACAACGGTTGTGTCACATATTCGTGCAAACATGTATTTAGAGATATTTTTCTGATATTACTAGGTTGCATCGCTTTTAACCATGAAACGATTGACTGTGGGACTTAATTGAACTAACTTTGCACTGCCACCTGATAAATGTGATGAAGGAGACAATTGGACTCCAAGAAATAACATTCTTCTTAATTTGATGTGAATGTTGAAACACAGCGATTACACTGGGTGCTGTGGTAGCGCTTCATTTAAAAATTTAGATAAATAAGTCATTCTTTACTGTGGGATTAATCCTTTCCATTATCGCGCGCTGAAGAAATAGCGATAGTTTCAAAAACTACATTTCATTGACTTTTCTAACGATGTCAGTCCGTTTGAGTTACAACAGTTGGGTCAAATATTCGTACCAACATGTATTTAGCGATATTTTTCTGATGTTACTAGGGTGCATCGCTTTTAACTAGGAAACGATTGACTCTGGGACTTAATTGAACTAACTTTGCACTGTCACCTGATAAATGTGATAAAGGAGACAATTGGACTCCAAGAAATAACATTCTTCCTAATTTGACATGATTGCCGAAACTCAGTGATTACACTGGGCGCTGTGGGAGCGCTTCATTTAAGAATTAAGCTAAAAAAGTCATTTTTTCACTGTGGGACCAATCCTAGCCGTTACCACGCGCTGAACAAAGAGCGATAGTTTCAAAAGCTACATTTCATTGACTTTCTAACGGTGTCAGTCCGTTTGAGTTACAACGGTTGGGTCACATATTCGTACCAACATGTATTTAGCGATATTTTTCTGATATTACTAGGTTGCATTGCTTTTAACCATGAAACGATTGACTGTGGAACTTAATTGAACTAACTTTGCACTGTCACCTGATAAATGTGATAAATAAGACCATTGGATTCCAAGAAATAACATTCTTCTTAATTTGACGTGATTGTTGGAACTCAGCGAATGCACTGGGCGCTGTGGTAGCGCTTCAATTTAAAATTTAGATATGTAAGTCATTCTTTAATGTGCGAGCAATCCTATCCGTTATCGCGCGCTGAACAAAGAGCGATAGTTTCAAAAGCTACATTTCATTGACTTTCTAACGGTGTCAGTCTGTTTGAGTGGCAACGGTTGGGTCAAATATTCGTACCAACATGTATTTAGCGATATTTTTCTGATATTACTAGGTTGCAATGCTTTTAACTATGAAACGATTGACTGTGGGACTTAATTGAACTAATTTTGCACTGTCACCTGATAAATGTGATAAAGGAGACAATTGGACTCCAAGAAATAACGTTCTTCTTAATTTGACATGATTGCCGAAACTCAGCGATTACTCTGGGCGCTGTGGTAGCGCTTCATTTAAGAATTATGCCAAAAAAACTCATTTTTTTACTGTGGGACCAATCCTAGCCGTTAACGCGCGGTGAAGAAATTGCAATAGTTTCAAGAACTATATTTCATTGACTTTCTAACGGTGTCAGTCCGTTTGAGTTACAACGGTTAGGTCACATATTCGTACCAACATTTATTTAGAAATATTTATCTGATATTACGAGGTTGCATCGCTTTTAACAGTGAAACGATTGCCTGTGGGACTTAATTTAACTAACTTTGGACTGTAACCTGATAAATGTGATAAATGATACAATTGAACTCCAAGAAATAACATTCTTCTTAATTTGATGAGAATGCCGAAACACAGCGATTACACTTGGTGCTGTGGTAGCGCTTCATTTAAAAATTTAGATAAATAAGTCATTCTTTACTGTGGGACCAATCCTTTCCATTATCGCGCGCTGAAGAAATAGCGATAGTTTCAAAAACTACATTTCATTGACTTTTCTAACGATGTCAGTCCGTTTGAGTTACAACAGTTGGGTCAAATATTCGTACCAACATGTATTTAGCGATATTTTTCTGATGTTACGAGGTTGCATCGCTTTTAACAGTGAAACGATTGACTGTGGGACTTAATTGAACTAACTTTGGACTGTAACCTGATAAATGTGATAAATGATACAATTGAACTCCAAGAAATAACATTCTTCTTAATTTGATGAGAATGCCGAAACACAGCGATTACACTGGGTGCTGTGGTAGCGCTTCATTTAAAAATTTAGATAAATAAGTCATTCTTTACTGTGGGACCAATCCTTTCCATTATCGCGCGCTGAAGAAATAGCGATAGTTTCAAAAACTACATTTCATTGACTTTTCTAACGGTGTCAGTCCGTTTGAGTTACAACGGTTGGGTCACATATTCGTACTAACATGTATTTAGCGATATTTTTCTGATATTACTAGGTTGCATTGCTTTTAACCATGAAACGATTGACTGTGGAACTTAATTGAACTAACTTTGCACTGTCACCTGATAAATGTGATAAATAAGACCATTGGATTCCAAGAAATAACATTCTTCTTAATTTGACGTGATTGTTGGAACTCAGCGATTGCACTGGGCGCTGTGGTAGCGCTTCATTTAAAAATTTAGATATGTAAGTCATTCTTTAATGTGCGAGCAATCCTATCCGTTATCGCGCGCTGAACAAAGAGCGATAGTTTCAAAAGCTACATTTCATTGACTTTCTAACGGTGTCAGTCCGTTTGAGTGGCAACGGTTGGGTCACATATTCGTACCAACATGTATTTAGCGATATTTTTCTGATATTACTAGGTTGCAATGCTTTTAACTATGAAACGATTGACTGTGGGACTTAATTGAACTAATTTTGCACTGTCACCTGATAAATGTGATAAAGGAGACAATTGGACTCCAAGAAATAACGTTCTTCTTAATTTGACATGATTGCCGAAACTCAGCGATTACTCTGGGCGCTGTGGTACCGCTTCATTTAAGAATTATGCCAAAAAAACTCATTTTTTTACTGTGGGACCAATCCTAGCCGTTAACGCGCGGTGAAGAAATTGCAATAGTTTCAAGAACTATATTTCATTGACTTTCTAACAGTGTCAGTCCGTTTGAGTTACAACGGTTAGGTCACATATTCGTACCAACATTTATTTAGAAATATTTATCTGATATTACGAGGTTGCATCGCTTTTAACAGTGAAACGATTGCCTGTGGGACTTAATTGAACTAACTTTGGACTGTAACCTGATAAATGTGATAAATGATACAATTGAACTCCAAGAAATAACATTCTTCTTAATTTGATGTGAATGCCGAAACAGAGCGATTACACTGGGCGCTGTTGTAGCGCTTCATTTAAAAATTTGGATAAATAAGTCATTCTTTACTGTGGGACCAATCCTAGCCGTTAACGCGCGGTGAAGAAATAGCAATAGTTTCAAGAACTATATTTCATTGACTTTCTAACGGTGTCAGTCCGTTTGAGTTACAACGGTTAGGTCACATATTCGTACCAACATGTATTTAGCAATATTTATCTGATATTACGAGGTTGCATCGCTTTTAACAGTGAAACGATTGACTGTGGGACTTAATTGAACTAACTTTGGACTGTAACCTGATAAATGTGATAAATGATACAATTGAACTCCAAGAAATAACATTCTTCTTAATTTGATGAGAATGCCGAAACACAGCGATTACACTGGGCGCTGTTGTAGCGCTTCATATAAAAATTTGGATAAATAAGTCATTCTTTACTGTGGGACCAATCCTTTCTATTATCGCGCGCTGAAGAAATAGCGATAGTTTCAAAAACTACATTTCATTGACTTTTCTAACGGTGTCAGTCCGTTTGAGTTACAACGGTTGGGTCACATATTCGTGCCAACATGTATTTAGCGATATTTTTCTGATATTACTAGGTTGCATCGCTTTTAACCATGAAACGATTGACTGTGGGACTTAATTGAACTAACTTTGCACTGTGACCTGATAAATGTGATAAATGAGACCATTGGATTCCAAGAAATAACTTTCTTCTTAATTTGACGTGATTGTTGGAACTCAGCGATTGCACTGGGCGCTGTGGTAGCGCTTCATTTAAAAATTTAGATATGTAAGTCATTCTTTAATGTGCGACCAATCCTATCCGTTATCGCGCGCTGAAGAAATAGCGAGAGTTTCAAAAACTACATTTCATTGCCTTTCTAACGGTGTCAGTCCGTTTCAGCTACAACGGTTGGGTCACATATTCGTGCCAACATGTATTTAGCGATATTTTTCTGATATTACTAGGTTGCATCGCTTTTAACCATGAAACGATTGACTGTGGAACTTAATTGAACTAACTTTGCACTGTCACCTGATAAATGTGATAAAGGAGACAATTGGACTCCAAGAAATAACATTCTTCCTAATTTGACATGATTGCCGAAACTCAGTGATTACACTGGGCGCTGTGGGAGCGCTTCATTTAAGAATTAAGCTGAAAAAGTCATTTTTTTACTGTGGGACCAATCCTAGCCGTTACCACGCGCTGAACAAAGAGCGATAGTTTCAAAAGCTACATTTCATTGACTTTTTAACGGTGTCAGTCCGTTTGAGTGGCAACGGTTGGGTCACATATTCGTACCAACATGTATTTAGCGATATTTTTCTGATATTACTAGGTTGCATCGCTTTTAACTATGAAACGATTGACTGTGGGACTTAATTGAACTAATTTTGCATTGTCACCTGATAAATGTGATAAAGGAGACAATTGGACTCCAAGAAATAACGTTCTTCTTAATTTGACATGATTGCCGAAACTTAGCGATTACTCTGGGCGCTGTGGTAGCGCTTCATTTAAGAATTATGCCAAAAAAAGTCATTTTTTTACTGTGGGACCAATCCTAGCCGTTAACGCGCGGTGAAGAAATAGCAAAAGTTTCAAGAATTACATTTCATTGACTTTCTAACGGTGTCAGTCCGTTTGAGTTACAACGGTCGGGTCACATATTCGTACCAACATGTATTTAACAATATTTATCTGATATTACTAGGTTGCATCGTTTTAACAGTGAAACGATTGACTGTGGGACTTAATTGAACTAACTTTGGACTGCAACCTGATAAATGTGATAAATGATACAATTGAACTCCAAGAAATAACATTCTTCTTAATTTGATGTGAATGCCGAAACACAGCGATTACACTGGGCGCTGTTGTAGCGCTTCATTTAAAAATTTAGGTAAATAAGTCATTCTTTACTGTGGGACCAGTCCTTTCCATAATCGCGCGCTGAAGAAATAGCGATAGTTTCAAAAACTACATTTCATTGACTTTTCCAACGGTGTCAGTCCGTTTGAGTTACAACGGTTGGGTCACATATTCGTGCCAACATGTATTTAGCGATATTTTTCTGATATTACTAGGTTGCATCGCTTTTAACAGTGAAACGATTGACTGTGGGACTTAATTGAACTAACTTTGCACTGTCACCTGATAAATGTAATAAATGAGACCATTGGATTACAAGAAATAACATTCTTCTTAATTTGACTTGATTGTTGGAACTCAGCGATTGCACTGGGCGCTGTGGTAGCGCTTCATTTAAAAATTTAGATATATAAGTCATTCTTTAATGTGCGACCAATCCTATCCGTTATCGCGCGCTGAAGAAATAGCGAGAGTTTCAAAAACTACATTTCATTGACTTTCTAACGGTGTCAGTCCGTTTCAGTTACAACGGTTGGGTCACATATTCGTGCCAACATGTATTTAGCGATATTTTTCTGATATTACTAGGTTGCATCGCTTTTAACCATGAAACGATTGACTGTGGGACTTAATTGAACTAACTTTGCTTTATCACCTGATAAATTTTATAAAGGAGACAATTGGACTCCAAGAAATAACATTCTTCTTAATTTGACATGATTGCCGAAACTCAGTGATTACACTGGTCGCTGTGGTAGCGCTTCATTTAAGAATTAAGCTAAAAAAGTTATTTTTTTACTGTGGGACCAATCCTAGCCGTTAGCACGCGCTGAACAAAGAGCGATAGTTTCGAAAGCTACATTTCATTGACTTTCTAACGGTGTCAGTCCGTTTGAGTGGCAACGGTTGGGTTACATATTCGTACCAACATGTATTTAGCGATATTTATCTGATATTACTAGGTTGCATCGCTTTTAACTATGAAACGATTGACTGTGGGACTTAATTGAACTAATTTTGCACTGTCACCTGATAAATGTGATAAAGGAGACAATTGGACTCCAAGAAATAACGTTCTTCTTAATTTGACATGATTGCCGAAACTCAGCGATTACTTTGGGCGCTGTGGTAGCGCTTCATTTAAAAATTTAGATAAATAAGTCATTCTTTACTGTGGGACCAATCCTTTCCGTTATCGCGCGCTGAAGAAATAGCGATAGTTTCAAAAACTACATTTCATTGACTTTTCTAACGGTGTCAGTCCGGTTGAGTGGCAACGGTTGGGTCACATATTCGTACCAACATGTATTTAGCGATATTTTTCTGATATTACTAGGTTGCATCGCTTTTAACTATGAAACGATTGACGGTGGGACTTAATTGAACTCATTATGCACTGTCACCTGATAAATGTGATAAAGGAGACAATTGGACTCCAAGAAATATCGTTCTTCTTAATTTGACATGATTGAGGAAACTTAGCAATTACTCTGGGCGCTGTGGTAGCGCTTCATTTAAGAATTATGCCAAAAAAAGTCATTTTTTTACTGTGGGACCAATCCTAGCCGTTAGCGCGCAGTGAAGAAATAGCAATAGTTTCAAGAACTACATTTCATTGACTTTCTAACGGTGTCAGTCCGTTTGAGTTACAACGGTTGGGTCACATATTCGTACCAACATGTATTTAGCAATATTTATCTGATATTACTAGGTTGCATCGCTTTTAACAGTGAAACGATTGACTGTGGGACTTAATTGAACTAACTTTGGACTGTAACCTGATAAATTTGATAAATGAGACAATTGAACTCCAAGAAATAACATTCTTCTTAATTTGATGTGAATGCCGAAACACAGTGATTACACTGGGCGCTGTTGCAGCGCTTCATTTAAAAATTTAGATAAATAAGTCATTCTTTACTGTGGGACCAATCCTTTCCATTATCGCGCGCTGAAGAAATAGCGATAGTTTCAAAAACTACATTTCATTGACTCTTCTAACGGTGTCAGTACGTTTGAGTTACAACGGTTGGGTCACATATTCGTGCCAACATGTACTTAGCGATATTTTTCTGATATTACTTGGTTGCATCGCTTTTAACCATGAAACGATTGACTGTGGGACTTAATTGAACTAACTTTGCACTGTGACCTGATAAATGTGATAAATGAGACGATTGGATTCCAAGAAATAACGTTCTTCTTAATTTGACGTGATTGTTGGAACTCAGCGTTTGCACTGGGCGCTGTGATAGCGCTTCATTTAAAAATTTAGATATGTAAGGCATTCTTTAATGTGCGACCAATCCTATCCGTTATCGCGCGCTGAAGAAATAGCGAGAGTTTCAAAAACTACATGTCATTGACTTTCAAACGGTGTCAGTCCGTTTCAGTTACAACGGTTGGGTCACATATTCGTGCCAACATGTATTTAGCGATATTTTTCTGATATTACTAGGTTGCATCGCTTTTAACCATGAAACGATTGACTGTGGAACTTATTTGAACTAACTTTGCACTGTCACCTGATAAATGTGATAAAGGAGACAATTGGACTCCAAGAAATAACATTCTTCCTAAATTGACATGATTGCCGAAACTCAGTGATTACACTGGGCGCTGTGGGAGCGCTTCATTTAAGAATTAAGCTAAAAAAGTCATTTTTTTACTGTGGGACCAATCCTAGCCGTTACCACGCGCTGAACAAAGAGCGATAGTTTCAAAAGCTACATTTCATTGACTTTTTAACGGTGTCAGTCCGTTTGAGTGGCAACGGTTGGGTCACATATTTGTACCAACATGTATTTAGCGATATTTTTCTGATATTACTAGGTTGCATCGCTTTTAACTATGAAACGATTGACTGTGGGACTTAATTGAACTAATTTTGCACTGTCACCTGATAAATGTGATACAGGAGACAATTGGACTCCAAGAAATAACGTTCTTCTTAATTTGACATGATTGCCGAAACTTAGCGATTACTCTGGGCGCTGTGGTAGCGCTTCATTTAAGAATTATGCCAAAAAAAGTCATTTTTTTACTGTGGGACCAATCCTAGCCGTTAACGCGCGGTGAAGAAATAGCAATAGTTTCAAGAATTACATTTCATTGACTTTCTAACGGTGTCAGTCCGTTTGAGTTACAACGGTTGGGTCACATATTCGTACCAACATGTATTTAACAATATTTATCTGATATTACTAGGTTGCATCGTTTTAACAGTGAAACGATTGACTGTGGGACTTAATTGAACTAACTTTGGACTGCAACCTGATAAATGTGATAAATGATACAATTGAACTCCAAGAAATAACATTCTTCTTAATTTGATGTGAATGCCGAAACACAGCGATTACACTGGGCGCTGTTGTAGCGCTTCATTTAAAAATTTAGATAAATAAGTCATTCTTTACTGTGGGACCAGTCCTTTCCATAATCGCGCGCTGAAGAAATAGCGATAGTTTCAAAAACTACATTTCATTGACTTTTCCAACGGTGTCAGTCCGTTTGAGTTACAACGGTTGGGTCACATATTCGTGCCAACATGTATTTAGCGATATTTTTCTGATATTACTAGGTTGCATCGCTTTTAACAGTGAAACGATTGACTGTGGGACTTAATTGAACTAACTTTGCACTGTCACCTGATAAATGTAATAAATGAGACCATTGGATTACAAGAAATAACATTCTTCTTAATTTGACTTGATTGTTGGAACTCAGCGATTGCACTGGGCGCTGTGGTAGCGCTTCATTTAAAAATTTAGATATATAAGTCATTCTTTAATGTGCGACCAATCCTATCCGTTATCGCGCGCTGAAGAAATAGCGAGAGTTTCAAAAACTACATTTCATTGACTTTCTAACGGTGTCAGTCCGTTTCAGTTACAACGGTTGGGTCACATATTCGTGCCAACATGTATTTAGCGATATTTTTCTGATATTACTAGGTTGCATCGCTTTTAACCATGAAACGATTGACTGTGGGACTTAATTGAACTAACTTTGCTTTGTCACCTGATAAATTTTATAAAGGAGACAATTGGACTCCAAGAAATAACATTCTTCTTAATTTGACATGATTGCCGAAACTCAGTGATTACACTGGTCGCTGTGGTAGCGCTTCATTTAAGAATTAAGCTAAAAAAGTTATTTTTTTACTGTGGGACCAATCCTAGCCGTTAGCACGCGCTGAACAAAGAGCGATAGTTTCGAAAGCTACATTTCATTGACTTTCTAACGGTGTCAGTCCGTTTGAGTGGCAACGGTTGGGTTACATATTCGTACCAACATGTATTTAGCGATATTTATCTGATATTACTAGGTTGCATCGCTTTTAACTATGAAACGATTGACTGTGGGACTTAATTGAACTAATTTTGCACTGTCACCTGATAAATGTGATAAAGGAGACAATTGGACTCCAAGAAATAACGTTCTTCTTAATTTGACATGATTGCCGAAACTCAGCGATTACTTTGGGCGCTGTGGTAGCGCTTCATTTAAAAATTTAGATAAATAAGTCATTCTTTACTGTGGGACCAATCCTTTCCGTTATCGCGCGCTGAAGAAATAGCGATAGTTTCAAAAACTACATTTCATTGACTTTTCTAACGGTGTCAGTCCGGTTGAGTGGCAACGGTTGGGTCACATATTCGTACCAACATGTATTTAGCGATATTTTTCTGATATTACTAGGTTGCATCGCTTTTAACTATGAAACGATTGACGGTGGGACTTAATTGAACTCATTATGCACTGTCACCTGATAAATGTGATAAAGGAGACAATTGGACTCCAAGAAATATCGTTCTTCTTAATTTGACATGATTGAGGAAACTTAGCGATTACTCTGGGCGCTGTGGTAGCGCTTCATTTAAGAATTATGCCAAAAAAAGTCATTTTTTTACTGTGGGACCAATCCTAGCCGTTAGCGCGCAGTGAAGAAATAGCAATAGTTTCAAGAACTACATTTCATTGACTTTCTAACGGTGTCAGTCCGTTTGAGTTACAACGGTTGGGTCACATATTCGTACCAACATGTATTTAGCAATATTTATCTGATATTACTAGGTTGCATCGCTTTGAACAGTGAAACGATTGACTGTGGGACTTAATTGAACTAACTTTGGACTGTAACCTGATAAATTTGATAAATGAGACAATTGAACTCCAAGAAATAACATTCTTCTTAATTTGATGTGAATGCCGAAACACAGTGATTACACTGGGCGCTGTTGTAGCGCTTCATTTAAAAATTTAGATAAATAAGTCATTCTTTACTGTGGGACCAATCCTTTCCATTATCGCGCGCTGAAGAAATAGCGATAGTTTCAAAAACTACATTTCATTGACTTTTCTAACGGTGTCAGTACGTTTGAGTTACAACGGTTGGGTCACATATTCGTGCCAACATGTACTTAGCGATATTTTTCTGATATTACTTGGTTGCATCGCTTTTAACCATGAAACGATTGACTGTGGGACTTAATTGAACTAACTTTGCACTGTGACCTGATAAATGTGATAAATGAGACCATTGGATTCCAAGAAATAACGTTCTTCTTAATTTGACGTGATTGTTGGAACTCAGCGTTTGCACTGGGCGCTGTGATAGCGCTTCATTTAAAAATTTAGATATGTAAGGCATTCTTTAATGTGCGACCAATCCTATCCGTTATCGCGCGCTGAAGAAATAGCGAGAGTTTCAAAAACTACATGTCATTGACTTTCAAACGGTGTCAGTCCGTTTCAGTTACAACGGTTGGGTCACATATTCGTGCCAACATGTATTTAGCGATATTTTTCTGATATTACTAGGTTGCATCGCTTTTAACCATGAAACGATTGACTGTGGAACTTATTTGAACTAACTTTGCACTGTCACCTGATAAATGTGATAAAGGAGACAATTGGACTCCAAGAAATAACATTCTTCCTAAATTGACATGATTGCCGAAACTCAGTGATTACACTGGGCGCTGTGGGAGCGCTTCATTTAAGAATTAAGCTAAAAAAGTCATTTTTTTACTGTGGGACCAATCCTAGCCGTTACCACGCGCTGAACAAAGAGCGATAGTTTCAAAAGCTACATTTCATTGACTTTTTAACGGTGTCAGTCCGTTTGAGTGGCAACGGTTGGGTCACATATTCGTACCAACATGTATTTAGCGATATTTTTCTGATATTACTAGGTTGCATCGCTTTTAACTATGAAACGATTGACTGTGGGACTTAATTGAACTAATTTTGCACTGTCACCTGATAAATGTGATAAAGGAGACAATTGGACTCCAAGAAATAACGTTCTTCTTAATTTGACATGATTGCCGAAACTTAGCGATTACTCTGGGCGCTGTGGTAGCGCTTCATTTAAGAATTATGCCAAAAAAAGTCATTTTTTTACTGTGGGACCAATCCTAGCCGTTAACGCGCGGTGAAGAAATAGCAATAGTTTCAAGAATTACATTTCATTGACTTTCTAACGGTGTCAGTCCGTTTGAGTTACAACGGTTGGGTCACATATTCGTACCAACATGTATTTAACAATATTTATCTGATATTACTAGGTTGCATCGCTTTTAACAGTGAAACGATTGACTGTGGGACTTAATTGAACTAACTTTGGACTGTAACCTGATAAATGTGATAAATGATACAATTGAACTCCAAGAAATAACATTCTTCTTAATTTGATGTGAATGCCGAAACACAGCGATTACACTGGGCGCTGTTGTAGCGCTTCATTTAAAAATTTAGATAAATAGGTCATTCTTTACTGTGGGACCAATCCTTTCCATTATGGCGCGCTGAAGAAATAGCGATAGTTTCAAAAAATACATTTCATTGACTTTTCTAACGGTGTCAGTCCGTTTCAGTTACAACGGTTGGGTCACATATTCGTGCCAACATGTATTTAGCGATATTTTTCTGATATTACTAGGTTGCATCGCTTTTAACCATGAAACGATTGACTGTGGAACTTATTTGAACTAACTTTGCACTGTCACCTGATAAATGTGATAAAGGAGACAATTGGACTCCAAGAAATAACGTTCTTCTTAATTTGACATGATTGCCGAAACTTAGCGATTACTCTGGGCGCTGTGGTAGCGCTTCATTTAAGAATTATGCCAAAAAAAAGTCATTTTTTTACTGTGGGTCCAATCCTAGCCGTTAGCGCGCAGTGAAGAAATAGCAATAGTTTCAAGAACTACATTTCATTGACTTTCTAACGGTGTCAGTCGGTTTGAGTTACAACGGTTGGGTCACATATTCGTACCAACATGTATTTAGCAATATTTATCTGATATTACTAGGTTGCATCGCTTTTAACAGTGAAACGATTGACTGTGGGACTTAATTGAACTAACTTTGGACTGTAACCTGATAAATTTGATAAATGAGAAAATTGAACTCCAAGAAATAACATTCTTCTTAATTTGATGTGAATGCCGAAACACAGCGATTACACTGGGCGCTGTTGTAGCGCTTCATTTAAATATTTAGATAAATAAGTCATTCTTTACTGTGGGACCAATCCTTTCCATTATCGCGCGCTGAAGAAATAGCGATAGTTTCAAAAACTACATTTCATTGACTTTTCTAACGGTGTCAGTCCGTTTGAGTTACAACGGTTGGGTCACATATTCGTGCCAACATGTACTTAGCGATATTTTTCTGATATTACTAGGTTGCATCGCTTTTAACCATGAAACGATTGACTGTGGGACTTAATTGAACTAACTTTGCACTGTGACCTGATAAATGTGATAAATGAGACCATTGGATTCCAAGAAATTACGTTCTTCTTAATTTGACGTGATTGTTGGAACTCAGCGATTGCACTGGGCGCTGTGATAGCGCTTCATTTAAAAATTTAGATATGTAAGGCATTCTTTAATGTGCGACCAATCCTATCCGTTATCGCGCGCTGAAGAAATAGCGAGAGTTTCAAAAACTACATGTCATTGACTTTCTAACGGTGTCAGTCCGTTTCAGTTACAACGGTTGGGTCACATATTCGTGCCAACATGTATTTAGCGATATTTTTCTGATATTACTAGGTTGCATCGCTTTTAACCATGAAACGATTGACTGTGGAACTTATTTGAACTAACTTTGCACAGTCACCTGATAAATGTGATAAAGGAGACAATTGGACTCCAAGAAATAACATTCTTCCTAATTTGACATGATTGCCGAAACTCAGTGATTACACTGGGCGCTGTGGGAGCGCTTCATTTAAGAATTAAGCTAAAAAAGTCATTTTTTTACTGTGGGACCAATCCTAGCCGTTACCACGCGCTGAACAAAGAGCGATAGTTTCAAAAGCTACATTTCATTGACTTTTTAACGGTGTCAGTCCGTTTGAGTGGCAACGGTTGGGTCACATATTCGTACCAACATGTATTTAGCGATATTTTTCTGATATTACTAGGTTGCATCGCTTTTAACTATGAAACGATTGACTGTGGGACTTAATTGAACTAATTTTGCACTGTCACCTGATAAATGTGATAAAGGAGACAATTGGACTCCAAGAAATAACGTTCTTCTTAATTTGACATGATTGCCGAAACTTAGCGATTACTCTGGGCGCTGTGGTAGCGCTTCATTTAAGAATTATGCCAAAAAAAGTCATTTTTTTACTGTGAGACCAATCCTAGCCGTTAACGCGCGGTGAAGAAATAGCAATAGTTTCAAGAATTACATTTCATTGACTTTCTAACGGTGTCAGTCCGTTTGAGTTACAACGGTTGGGTCACATATTCGTACCAACATGTATTTAACAATATTTATCTGATATTACTAGGTTGCATCGCTTTTAACAGTGAAACGATTGACTGTGGGACTTAATTGAACTAACTTTGGACTGTAACCTGATAAATGTGATAAATGATACAATTGAACTCCAAGAAATAACATTCTTCTTAATTTGATGTGAATGCCGAAACACAGCGATTACACTGGGCGCTGTTGTAGCGCTTCATTTAAAAATTTAGATAAATAAGTCATTCTTTACTGTGGGACCAATACTTTCCATTATCGCGCGCTGAAGAAATAGCGATAGTTTCAAAAACTGCATTTCATTGACTTTTCTAACGTTGTCATTCCGTTTGAGTTACAACGGTTGGGTCACATATTCGTGCCAACAGGTATTTAGCGATATTATTCTGATATTACTAGGTTGCATCGCTTTTAACTATGAAACGATTGACTGTGGGACTTAATTGAACTAATTTTGCACTGTCACCTGATAAATGTGATAAAGGAGACAATTGGACTCCAAGAAATAACGTTCTTCTTAATTTGACATGATTGCCGAAACTTAGCGATTACTCTGGGCGCTGTGGTAGCGCTTCATTTAAGAATTATGCCAAAAAAAGTCATTTTTTTACTGTGGGACCAATCCTAGCCGTTAACGCGCGGTGAAGAAATAGCAATAGTTTCAAGAATAACATTTCATTGACTTTCTAACGGTGTCAGTCCGTTTGAGTTACAACGGTTGGGTCACATATTCGTACCAACATGTATTTAACAATATTTATCTGATATTACTAGGTTGCATCGCTTTTAACAGTGAAACGATTGACTGTGGGACTTAATTGAACTAGCTTTGGACTGTAACCTGATAAATGTGATAAATGATACAATTGAACTCCAAGAAATAACATTCTTCTTAATTTGATGTGAATGCCGAAACACAGCGATTACACTGGGCGCTGTTGTAGCGCTTCATTTAAAAATTTAGATAAATAAGTCATTCTTTACTGTGGGACCAATCCTTTCCATTATCGCGCGCTGAAGAAATAGCGATAGTTTCAAAAACTACATTTCATTGACTTTCCTAACGGTGTCAGTCCGTTTGAGTTACAACGGTTGGGTCAAATATTCGTGCCAACATGTATTTAGCGTATTTATCTGATATTACTAGGTTGCATCGCTTTTAACCATGAAACGATTGACCGTGGGACTTAATTGAACTAACTTTGCACTGTCACCTGATAAATGTGATAAATGAGACCATTGGATTACAAGAAATAACATTCTTCTTAATTTGACGTGATTGTTGGAACTCAGCGATTGCACTGGGCGCTGTGGTAGCGCTTCATTTAAAAATTTAGATATATAAGTCATTCTTTAATGTGCGACCAATCCTATCCGTTATCGCGCGCTGAAGAAATAGCGAGAGTTTCAAAAACTACATTTCATTGACTTTCTAACGGTGTCAGTCCGTTTCAGTTACAACGGTTGGGTCACATATTCGTGCCAACATGTATTTAGCGATATTTTTCTGATATTACTAGGTTGCATCGCTTTTAACCATAAAACGATTGACTGTGGGACTTAATTGAACTAACTTTGCACTGTCACCTGATAAATGTTGTAAAGGAGACAATTGGACTCCAAGAAATAACATTCTTCTTAATTTGACATGATTGCCGAAACTCAGTGATTACACTGGGCGCTGTGGTAGCGCTTCATTTAAGAATTAAGCTAAAAAAGTTATTTTTTTACTGTGGGACCAATCCTAGCCGTTAGCACGCGCTGAACAAAGAGCGATAGTTTCAAAAGCTACATATCATTTACTTTCTAACGGTGTCAGTCCCTTTGAGTGGCAACGGTTGGGTCACATATTCGTACCAACATGTATTTAGCGATATTTATCTGATATTACTAGGTTGCATCGCTTTTAACTATACAACGATTGACTGTGGGACTTAATTGAACTAATTTTGCACTGTCACCTGATAAATGTGATAAAGGAGACAATTGGACTCCAAGAAATAACGTTGTTCTTAATTTGACATGATTGCCGAAACTCAGCGATTACTCTGGGCGCTGTGGTAGCGCTTCATTTAAAAATTTAGATAAATAAGTCATTCTTTACTGTGGGACCAATCCTTTCCATTATCGCGCGCTGAAGAAATAGCGATAGTTTCAAAAACTACATTTCATTGACTTTTCTAACGGTGTCAGTCCGTTTGAGTTACAACGGTTGGGTCACATATTCGTACCAACATGTATTTAACAATATTTATCTGATATTACTAGGTTGCATCGCTTTTAACAGTGCAACGATTGACTGTGGGACTTAATTGAACTAACTTTGGACTGTAACCTGATAAATGTGATAAATGATACAATTGAACTCCAAGAAATAACATTCTTCTTAATTTGATGTGAATGCCGAAACACAGCGATTACACTGGGCGCTGTTGTAGCGCTTCATTTAAAAATTTAGATAAATAAGTCATTCTTTACTGTGGGACCAATCCTTTCCATTATCGCGCGCTGAAGAAATAGCGATAGTTTCAAAAACTACATTTCATTGACTTTTCTAACGGTGTCAGTCCGTTTGAGTTACAACGGTTGGGTCAAATATTCGTGCCAACATGTATTTAGCGATATTTTTCTGATATTACTAGGTTGCATCGCTTTTAACCATGAAACGATTGACCGTGGGACTTAATTGAACGAACTTTGCACTGTCACCTGATAAATGTGATAAATGAGACCATTGGATTACAAGAAATAACATTCTTCTTAATTTGACGTGATTGTTGGAACTCAGCGATTGCACTTGGCGCTGTGGTAGCGCTTCATTTAAAAATTTAGATATATAAGTCATTCTTTAATGTGCGACCAATCCTATCCGTTATCGCGCGCTAAAGAAATAGCGAGAGTTTCAAAAACTACATTTCATTGACTTTCTAACGGTGTCAGTCCGTTTCAGTTACAACGGTTGGGTCACATATTCGTGCCAACATGTATTTAGCGATATTTTTCTGATATTACTAGGTTGCATCGCTTTTAACCATAAAACGATTGACTGTGGGACTTAATTGAACTAACTTTGCACTGTCACCTGATAAATGTTATAAAGGAGACAATTGGACTCCAAGAAATAACTTTCTTCTTAATTTGACGTGATTGTTGGAACTCAGCGATTGCACTGGGCGCTGTGGTAGCGCTTCATTAAAAAATTTAGATATATAAGTCATTCTTTAATGTGCGACCAATCCTATCCGTTATCGCGCGCTGAAGAAATAGCGAGAGTTTCAAAAACTACATTTCATTGCCTTTCTAACGGTGTCAGTCCGTTTCAGTTACAACGGTTGGGTCACATATTCGTGCCAACATGTATTTAGCGATATTTTTCTGATATTACTAGGTTGCATCGCTTTTAACCATGAAACGATTGACT
This sequence comes from Hydractinia symbiolongicarpus, assembly GCF_029227915.1. Classification (NCBI taxonomy): domain Eukaryota; kingdom Metazoa; phylum Cnidaria; class Hydrozoa; order Anthoathecata; family Hydractiniidae; genus Hydractinia; species Hydractinia symbiolongicarpus. The sequence continues at coordinate 436,500 of NC_079880.1, forward strand.
GTGGAACTTAATTGAACTAACTTTGCACTGTCACCTGATAAATGTGATAAAGGAGACAATTGGACTCCAAGAAATAACATTCTTCCTAATTTAACATGATTGCCGAAACTCAGTGATTACACTGGGCGCTGTGGGAGCGCTTCATTTAAGAATTAAGCTGAAAAAGTCATTTTTTTACTGTGGGACCAATCCTAGCCGTTACCACGCGCTGAACAAAGAGCGATAGTTTCAAAAGCTACATTTCATTGACTTTTTAACGGTGTCAGTCCGTTTGAGTGGCAACGGTTGGGTCACATATTCGTACCAACATGTATTTAGCGATATTTTTCTGATATTACTAGGTTGCATCGCTTTTAACTATGAAACGATTGATTGTGGGACTTAATTGAACTAATTTTGCATTGTCACCTGATAAATGTGATAAAGGAGACAATTGGACTTCAAGAAATAACGTTCTTCTTAATTTGACATGATTGCCGAAACTTAGCGATTACTCTGGGCGCTGTGGTAGCGCTTCATTTAAGAATTATGCCAAAAAAAGTCATTTTTTTACTGTGGGACCAATCCTAGCCGTTAACGCGCGGTGAAGAAATAGCAAAAGTTTCAAGAATTACATTTCATTGACTTTCTAACAGTGTCAGTCCGTTTGAGTTACAACGGTCGGGTCACATATTCGTACCAACATGTATTTAACAATATTTATCTGATATTACTAGGTTGCATCGCTTTTAACAGTGAAACGATTGACTGTGGGACTTAATTGAACTAACTTTTGACTGCAACCTGATAAATGTGATAAATGAGACCATTGGATTACAAGAAATAACATTCTTCTTAATTTGACGTGATTGTTGGAACTCAGCGATTGCACTGGGCGCTGTGGTAGCGCTTCATTTAAAAATTTAGATATATAAGTCATTCTTTAATGTGCGACCAATCCTATCCGTTATCGCGCGCTGAAGAAATAGCGAGAGTTTCAAAAACTACATTTCATTGACTTTCTAACGGTGTCAGTCCGTTTCAGTTACAACGGTTGGGTCACATATTCGTGCCAACATGTATTTAGCGATATTTTTCTGATATTACGAGGTTGCATCGCTTTTAACAGTGAAACGATTGACTGTGGGACTTAATTGAACTAACTTTGGACTGTAACCTGATAAATTTGATAAATGAGACAATTGAACTCCAAGAAATAACATTCTTCTTAATTTGATGTGAATGCCGAAACACAGCGATTACACTGGGCGCTGTTGTAGCGCTTCATTTAAAAATTTAGATAAATAAGTCATTCTTTACTGTGGGACCAATCCTTTCCATTATCGCGCGCTGAAGAAATAGCGACAGTTTCAAAAACTACATTTCATTGACTTTTCTAACGGTGTCAGTCCGTTTGAGTTACAACGGTTGGGTCACATATTCGTGCCAACATGTACTTAGCGATATTTTTCTGATATTACTAGGTTGCATCGCTTTTAACCATGAAACGATTGACTGTGGAACTTAATTGAACTAACTTTGCACTGTCACCTGATAAATGTGATAAAGGAGACAATTGGACTCCAAGAAATAACATTCTTCCTAATTTAACATGATTGCCGAAACTCAGTGATTACACTGGGCGCTGTGGGAGCGCTTCATTTAAGAATTAAGCTGAAAAAGTCATTTTTTTACTGTGGGACCAATCCTAGCCGTTACCACGCGCTGAACAAAGAGCGATAGTTTCAAAAGCTACATTTCATTGACTTTTTAACGGTGTCAGTCCGTTTGAGTGGCAACGGTTGGGTCACATATTCGTACCAACATGTATTTAGCGATATTTTTCTGATATTACTAGGTTGCATCGCTTTTAACTATGAAACGATTGATTGTGGGACTTAATTGAACTAATTTTGCATTGTCACCTGATAAATGTGATAAAGGAGACAATTGGACTCCAAGAAATAACGTTCTTCTTAATTTGACATGATTGCCGAAACTTAGCGATTACTCTGGGCGCTGTGGTAGCGCTTCATTTAAGAATTATGCCAAAAAAAGTCATTTTTTTACTGTGGGACCAATCCTAGCCGTTAACGCGCGGTGAAGAAATAGCAAAAGTTTCAAGAATTACATTTCATTGACTTTCTAACGGTGTCAGTCCGTTTGAGTTACAACGGTCGGGTCACATATTCGTACCAACATGTATTTAACAATATTTATCTGATATTACTAGGTTGCATCGCTTTTAACAGTGAAACGATTGACTGTGGGACTTAATTGAACTAACTTTGGACTGCAACCTGATAAATGTGATAAATGATACAATTGAACTCCAAGAAATAACATTCTTCTTAATTTGATGTGAATGCCGAAACACAGCGATTACACTGGGCGCTGTTGTAGCGCTTCATTTAAAAATTTAGATAAATAAGTCATTCTTTACTGTGGAACCAGTCCTTTCCATAATCGCGCGCTGAAGAAATAGCGATAGTTTCAAAAACTACATTTCATTGACTTTTCTAACGGTGTCAGTCCGTTTGAGTTACAACGGTTGGGTCACATATTCGTGCCAACATGTATTTAGCGATATTTTTCTGATATTACTAGGTTGCATCGCTTTTAACAGTGAAACGATTGACTGTGGGACTTAATTGAACTAACTTTGCACTGTCACCTGATAAATGTGATAAATGAGACCATTGGATTACAAGAAATAACATTCTTCTTAATTTGACGTGATTGTTGGAACTCAGCGATTGCACTGGGCGCTGTGGTAGCGCTTCATTTAAAAATTTAGATATATAAGTCATTCTTTAATGTGCGACCAATCCTATCCGTTATCGCGCGCTGAAGAAATAGCGAGAGTTTCAAAAACTACATTTCATTGACTTTCTAACGGTGTCAGTCCGTTTCAGTTACAACGGTTGGGTCACATATTCGTGCCAACATGTATTTAGCGATATTTTTCTGATATTACGAGGTTGCATCGCTTTTAACAGTGAAACGATTGACTGTGGGACTTAATTGAACTAACTTTGGACTGTAACCTGATAAATTTGATAAATGAGACAATTGAACTCCAAGAAATAACATTCTTCTTAATTTGATGTGAATGCCGAAACACAGCGATTACACTGGGCGCTGTTGTAGCGCTTCATTTAAAAATTTAGATAAATAAGTCATTCTTTACTGTGGGACCAATCCTTTCCATTATCGCGCGCTGAAGAAATAGCGACAGTTTCAAAAACTACATTTCATTGACTTTTCTAACGGTGTCAGTCCGTTTGAGTTACAACGGTTGGGTCACATATTCGTGCCAACATGTACTTAGCGATATTTTTCTGATATTACTAGGTTGCATCGCTTTTAACCATGAAACGATTGACTGTGGGACTTAATTGAACTAACTTTGCACTGTGACCTGATAAATGTGATAAATGAGACCATTGGATTCCAAGAAATAACGTTCTTCTTAATTTGACGTGATTGTTGGAACTCAGCGATTGCACTGGGCGCTGTGATAGCGCTTCATTTAAAAATTTAGATATGTAAGGCATTCTTTAATGTGCGACCAATCCTATCCGTTATCGCGCGCTGAAGAAATAGCGAGAGTTTCAAAAACTACATGTCATTGACTTTCTAACGGTGTCAGTCCGTTTCAGTTACAACGGTTGGGTCACATATTCGTGCCAACATGTATTTAGCGATATTTTTCTGATATTACTAGGTTGCATCGCTTTTAACCATGAAACGATTGACTGTGGAACTTATTTGAACTAACTTTGCACTGTCACCTGATAAATGTGATAAAGGAGACAATTGGACTCCAAGAAATAACATTCTTCCTAATTTGACATGATTGCCGAAACTCAGTGATTACACTGGGCGCTGTGGGAGCGCTTCATTTAAGAATTAAGCTAAAAAAGTCATTTTTTTACTGTGGGACCAATCCTAGCCGTTACCACGCGCTGAACAAAGAGCGATAGCTCCAAAGCTACATTTCATTGACTTTTTAACGGTGTCAGTCCGTTTGAGTGGCAACGGTTGGGTCACATATTCGTACCAACATGTATTTAGCGATATTTTTCTGATATTACTAGGTTGCATCGCTTTTAACTATGAAACGATTGACTGTGGGACTTAATTGAACTAATTTTGCACTGTCACCTGATAAATGTGATAAAGGAGACAATTGGACTCCAAGAAATAACGTTCTTCTTAATTTGACATGATTGCCGAAACTTACCGATTACTCTGGGCGCTGTGGTAGCGCTTCATTTAATAATTATGCCAAAAAAAGTCATTTTTTTACTGTGGGACCAATCCTAGCCGTTAACGCGCGGTGAAGAAATAGCAATAGTTTCAAGAATTACATTTCATTGACTTTCTAACGGTGTCAGTCCGTTTGAGTTACAACGGTTGGGTCACATATTCGTACCAACATGTATTTAACAATATTTATCTGATATTACTAGGTTGCATCGCTTTTAACAGTGAAACGATTGACTGTGGGACTTAATGGAACTAACTTTGGACTGTAACCTGATAAATGTGATAAATGATACAATTGAACTCCAAGAAATAACATTCTTCTTAATTTGATGTGAATGCCGAAACACAGCGATTACACTGGGCGCTGTTGTAGCGCTTCATTTAAAAATTTAGATAAATAAGTCATTCTTTACTGTGGGACCAATCCTTTCCATTATCGCGCGCTGAAGAAATAGCGACAGTTTCAAAAACTACATTTCATTGACTTTTCTAACGGTGTCAGTCCGTTTGAGTTACAACGGTTGGGTCACATATTCGTGCCAACATGTACTTAGCGATATTTTTCTGATATTACTAGGTTGCATCGCTTTTAACCATGAAACGATTGACTGTGGGACTTAATTGAACTAACTTTGCACTGTGACCTGATAAATGTGATAAATGAGACCATTGGATTCCAAGAAATAACGTTCTTCTTAATTTGACGTGATTGTTGGAACTCAGCGATTGCACTGGGCGCTGTGATAGCGCTTCATTTAAAAATTTAGATATGTAAGGCATTCTTTAATGTGCGACCAATCCTATCCGTTATCGCGCGCTGAAGAAATAGCGAGAGTTTCAAAAACTACATGTCATTGACTTTCTAACGGTGTCAGTCCGTTTCAGTTACAACGGTTGGGTCACATATTCGTGCCAACATGTATTTAGCGATATTTTTCTGATATTACTAGGTTGCATCGCTTTTAACCATGAAACGATTGACTGTGGAACTTATTTGAACTAACTTTGCACTGTCACCTGATAAATGTGATAAAGGAGACAATTGGACTCCAAGAAATAACATTCTTCCTAATTTGACATGATTGCCGAAACTCAGTGATTACACTGGGCGCTGTGGGAGCGCTTCATTTAAGAATTAAGCTAAAAAAGTCATTTTTTTACTGTGGGACCAATCCTAGCCGTTACCACGCGCTGAACAAAGAGCGATAGCTCCAAAGCTACATTTCATTGACTTTTTAACGGTGTCAGTCCGTTTGAGTGGCAACGGTTGGGTCACATATTCGTACCAACATGTATTTAGCGATATTTTTCTGATATTACTAGGTTGCATCGCTTTTAACTATGAAACGATTGACTGTGGGACTTAATTGAACTAATTTTGCACTGTCACCTGATAAATGTGATAAAGGAGACAATTGGACTCCAAGAAATAACGTTCTTCTTAATTTGACATGATTGCCGAAACTTACCGATTACTCTGGGCGCTGTGGTAGCGCTTCATTTAATAATTATGCCAAAAAAAGTCATTTTTTTACTGTGGGACCAATCCTAGCCGTTAACGCGCGGTGAAGAAATAGCAATAGTTTCAAGAATTACATTTCATTGACTTTCTAACGGTGTCAGTCCGTTTGAGTTACAACGGTTGGGTCACATATTCGTACCAACATGTATTTAGCAATATTTATCTGATATTACTAGGTTGCATCGCTTTTAACAGTGAAACAATTGACGGTGGGACTTAATTGAACTAACTTTGGACTGTAACCTGATAAATGTGATAAATGAGACAATTGAACTCCAAGAAATAACATTCTTCTTAATTTGATGTGAATGCCGAAACACAGCGATTACACTGGGCGCTGTTGTAGCGCTTCATTTAAAAATTTAGATAAATAAGTCATTCTTTACTGTGGGACCAATCCTTTCCATTATCGCGCGCTGAAGAAATAGCGATAGTTTCAAAAACTGCATTTCATTGACTTTTTTAACGGTGTCAGTCCGTTTGAGTTACAACGGTTGGGTCACATATTCGTGCCAACATGTACTTAGCGATATTTTTCTGATATTACTAGGTTGCATCGCTTTTAACCATGAAACGATTGACTGTGGGACTTAATTGAACTAACTTTGCACTGTGACCTGATAAATGTGATAAATGAGACCATTTGATTCTAAGAAATAACGTTCTTCTTAATTTGACGTGATTGTTGGAACTCAGCGATTGCACTGGGCGCTGTGATAGCGCTTCATTTAAAAATTTAGATATGTAAGGCATTCTTTAATGTGCGACCAATCCTATCCGTTATCGCGCGCTGAAGAAATAGCGAGAGTTTTAAAAACTACATTTCATTGACTTTCTAACGGTGTCAGTCCGTTTCAGTTACAACGGTTGGGTCACATATTCGTGCCAACATGTATTTAGCGATATTTTTCTGATATTACTAGGTTGCATCGCTTTTAACCATGAAACGATTGACTGTGGAACTTATTTGAACTAACTTTGCACTGTCACCTGATAAATGTGATAAAGGAGACAATTGGACTCCAAGAAATAACATTCTTCCTAATTTGACATGATTGCCGAAACTCAGTGATTACACTGGGCGCTGTGGGAGCGCTTCATTTAAGAATTAAGCTAAAAAAGTCATTTTTTTACTGTGGGACCAATCCTAGCCGTTACCACGCGCTGAACAAAGAGCGATAGTTTCAAAAGCCACATTTCATTGACTTTTTAACGGTGTCAGTCCGTTTGAGTGGCAATAGTTGGGTCACATATTCGTACCAACATGTATTTAGCGATATTTTTCTGATATTACTAGGTTGCATCGCTTTTAACTATGAAACGATCGACTGTGGGACTTAATTGAACTAATTTTGCACTGGCACCTGATAAATGTGATAAAGGAGACAATTAGACTCCAAGAAATAACGTTCTTCTTAATTTGACATGATTGCCGAAACTTAGCGATTACTCTGGGCGCTGTGGTAGCGCTTCATTTAAGAATTATGCCAAAAAAAGTCATTTTTTTACTGTGGGACCAATCCTAGCCGTTAACGCGCGGTGAAGAAATAGCAATAGTTTCAAGAATTACATTTCATTGACTTTCTAACGGTGTCAGTCCGTTTGAGTTACAACGGTTGGGTCACATATTCGTACCAACATGTATTTAACAATATTTATCTGATATTACTAGGTTGCATCGCTTTTAACAGTGAAACGATTGACTGTGGGACTTAATTGAACTAACTTTGGACTGTAACCTGATAAATGTGATAAATGATACAATTGAACTCCAAGAAATAACATTCTTCTTAATTTGATGTGAATGCCGAAACACAGCGATTACACTGGGCGCTGTTGTAGCGCTTCATTTAAAAATTTAGATAAATAAGTCATTCTTTACTGTGGGACCAATCCTTTCCATTATCGCGCGCTGAAGAAATAGCGATAGTTTCAAAAACTACATTTCATTGACTTTTCTAACGGTGTCAGTCCGTTTGAGTTACAACGGTTGGGTTACATATTCGTGCCAACAGGTATTTAGCGATATTATTCTGATATTACTAGGTTGCATCGCTTTTAACTATGAAACGAATTGACTGTGGGACTTAATTGAACTAATTTTGCACTGTCACCTGATAAATGTGATAAAGGAGACAATTGGACTCCAAGAAATAACGTTCTTCTTAATTTGACATGATTGCCGAAACTTAGCGATTACTCTGGGCGCTGTGGTAGCGCTTCATTTAAGAATTATGCCAAAAAAAGTCATTTTTTTACTGTGGGACCAATCCTAGCCGTTAACGCGCGGTGAAGAAATAGCAATAGTTTCAACAATAACATTTCATTGACTTTCTAACGGTGTCAGTCCGTTTGAGTTACAACGGTTGGGTCACATATTCGTACCAACATGTATTTATAAATATTTATCTGATATTACTAGGTTGCATCGCTTTTAACAGTGAAACGATTGACTGTGGGACTTAATTGAACTAACTTTGGACTGTAACCTGATAAATGTGATAAATGATACAATTGAACTCCAAGAAATAACGTTCTTCTTAATTTGATGTGAATGCCAAAACACAGCGATTACACTGGGCGCTGTTGTAGCGCTTCATTTAAAAATTTAGATAAATAAGTCATTCTTTACTGTGGGACCAATCCTTTCCATTATCGCGCGCTGAAGAAATAGCGATAGTTTCAAAAACTACATTTCATTGACTTTTCTAACGGTGTCAGTCCGTTTGAGTTACAACGGTTGGGTCAAATATTCGTGCCAACATGTATTTAGCGTATTTATCTGATATTACTAGGTTGCATCGCTTTTAACCATGAAACGATTGACCGTGGGACTTAATTGAACTAACTTTGCACTGTCACCTGATAAATGTGATAAATGAGACCATTGGATTACAAGAAATAACATTCTTCTTAATTTGACGTGATTGTTGGAACTCAGCGATTGCACTGGGCGCTGTGGTAGCGCTTCATTTAAAAATTTAGATATATAAGTCATTCTTTAATGTGCGACCAATCCTATCCGTTATCGCGCGCTGAAGAAATAGCGAGAGTTTCAAAAACTACATTTCATTGACTTTCTAACGGTGTCAGTCCGTTTCAGTTACAACGGTTGGGTCACATATTCGTGCCAACATGTATTTAGCGATATTTTTCTGATATTACTAGGTTGCATCGCTTTTAACCATAAAACGATTGACTGTGGGACTTAATTGAACTAACTTTGCACTGTCACCTGATAAATGTTGTGAAGGAGACAATTGGACTCCAAGAAATAACATTCTTCTTAATTTGACATGATTGCCGAAACTCAGTGATTACACTGGGCGCTGTGGTAGCGCTTCATTTAAGAATTAAGCTAAAAAAGTTATTTTTTTACTGTGGGACCAATCCTAGCCGTTAGCACGCGCTGAACAAAGAGCGATAGTTTCAAAAGCTACATTTCATTTACTTTCTAACGGTGTCAGTCCGTTTGAGTGGCAACGGTTGGGTCACATATTCGTACCAACATGTATTTAGCGATATTTATCTGATATTACTAGGTTGCATCGCTTTTAACTATAAAACGATTGACTGTGGGACTTAATTGAACTAATTTTGCACTGTCACCTGATAAATGTGATAAAGGAGACAATTGGACTCCAAGAAATAACGTTGTTCTTAATTTGACATGATTGCCGAAACTCAGCGATTACTCTGGGCGCCGTGGTAGCGCTTCTTTTAAAAATTTAGATAAATAAGTCATTCTTTACTGTGGGACCAATCCTTTCCATTATCGCGCGCTGAAGAAATAGCGATAGTTTCAAAAACTACATTTCATTGACTTTTCTAACGGTGTCAGTCCGTTTGAGTTACAACGGTTGGGTCACATATTCGTACCAACATGTATTTAACAATATTTATCTGATATTACTAGGTTGCATCGCTTTTAACAGTGAAACGATTGACTGTGGGACTTAATTGAACTAACTTTGGACTGTAACCTGATAAATGTGATAAATGATACAATTGAACTCCAAGAAATAACATTCTTCTTAATTTGATGTGAATGCCGAAACACAGCGATTACACTGGGCGCTGTTGTAGCGCTTCATTTAAAAATTTAGATAAATAAGTCATTCTTTACTGTGGGACCAATCCATTCCATTATCGCGCGCTGAAGAAATAGCGATAGTTTCAAACACTACATTTCATTGACTTTTCTAACGGTGTCAGTCCGTTTGAGTTACAACGGTTGGGTCAAATATTTGTGCCAACATGTATTTAGCGATATTTTTCTGATATTACTAGGTTGCATCGCTTTTAACCATGAAACGATTGACCGTGGGACTTAATTGAACTAACTTTGCACTGTCACCTGATAAATGTGATAAATGAGACCATTGTATTACAAGAAATAACATTCTTCTTAATTTGACGTGATTGTTGGAACTCAGCGATTGCACTGGGCGCTGTGGTAGCGCTTTATTTAAAAATTTAGATATATAAGTCATTCTTTAATGTGCGACCAATCCTATCCGTTATCGCGCGCTGAAGAAATAGCGATCGTTTCAAAAACTACATTTCATTGACTTTTCAAACGGTGTCAGTCCGTTTGAGTTACAACGGTTGGGTCACATATTCGTGCCAACATGTATTTAGCGATATTTTTCTGATATTACTAGATTGCATCGCTTTTAACCATGAAACGATTGACTGTGGGACTTAATTGAACTAACTTTGCACTGTCACCTGATAAATGTGATAAAGGAGACAATTGGACTCCAAGAAATAACATTCTTCTTAATTTGACATGATTGCCGAAACTCAGTGATTACACTGGGCGCTCTGGTAGCGCTTCATTTAAGAATTAAGCTAAAAAAGTCATTTTTTTACTGTGGGACCAATCCTAGCCGATAGCACGCGCTGAACAAAGAGGGATAGTTTCAAAAGCTACATTTCATTGACTTTCTAACGGTGTCAGTCCGTTTGAGTGGCAACGGTTGGGTCACATATTCGTACCAACATGTATTTAGCGATATTTTTCTGATATTACTAGGTTGCATCGCTTTTAACTATGAAACGATTGACGGTGGGACTTAATTGAACTCATTATGCACTGTCACCTGATCAATGTGATAAAGGAGACAATTGGACTCCAAGAAATATCGTTCTTCTTCATTTGACATGATTTCCGAAACTCAGCGATTACTCTGGGCGCTGTGGTAGCGCTTCATTTAAGAATTATGCCAAAAAAGTCATTTTTTTACTGTGAGACCAATCCTAGCCGTTAGCGCGCAGTGAAGAAATAGCAATAGTTTCAAGAACTACATTTCATTGACTTTCTAACGGTGTCAGTCCGTTTGAGTTACAACGGTTGGGTCACATATTCGTACCAACATGTATTTAGCAATATTTATCTGATATTACTAGGTTGCATCGCTTTTAACAGTGAAACGATTGACTGTGGGACTTAATTGAACTAACTTTGTACTGTAACCTGATAAATTTGATAAATGAGACAATTGAACTCCAAGAAATAACATTCTTCTTAATTTGATGTGAATGCCGAAACACAGCGATTACACTGGGAGAAAGAAGAAATAGCGACAGTTTCAAAAACGACATTTCATTGACTTTCTAACAGTATCAATCCACTTCAGTTACAACGGTTGCGTCACATATTCGTACCAACATGTATTTAGCGATATTTATCTCATATTACTAGGTTGCATCGCTTTTAACAGTGAAACGATTGACTGTGGGACTTAATTGAACTAACTTTGTACTGTCACCTGATAAATGTTATAAAGGAGACAATTTGACTCCAAGAAATAACATTCTTTTTAATTTGACATGATTGCCGAAACTCAGTGATTACACTGGGCGCTGTGGTAGCGCTTCATTTAAGAATTAAGCTAAAAAAGTTATTTTTTTACTGTGGGACCAATCCTAGCCGTTAGCACGCGCTGAACAAAGACCGATAGTTTCAAAAGCTACATTTCATTGACTTTCTAACGGTGTCAGTCCGTTTGAGTGGCAACGGTTGGGTCACATATTCGTACCAACATGTATTTAGCGATATTTATCTGATATTACTAGGTTGCATCGCTTTTAACTATGAAACGATTGACTGTGGGACATAATTGAAGTAATTTTGCACTGTCGCCTGATAAATGTGATAAAGGAGACAATTGGACTCCAAGAAATAACGTTCTTCTTAATTTGACATGATTGCCGAAACTCAGCGATTACTCTGGGCGCTCTGGTAGCGCTTCATTTAAAAATTTAGATAAATAAGTCATTCTTTACTGTGGTACCAATCCTTTTCATTATCGCGCGCTGAAGAAATAGCGATAGTTTCAAAAACTACATTTCATTGACTTTTCAAACGGTGTCAGTCCGTTTGAGTTACAACGGTTGGGTCACATATTCGTGCCAACATGTATTTAGCGATATTTTTCTGATATTACTAGATTGCATCGCTTTTAACCATGAAACGATTGACTGTGGGACTTAATTGAACTAACTTTGCACTGTCACCTGATAAATGTGATAAAGGAGACAATTGGACTCCAAGAAATAACATTCTTCTTAATTTGACATGATTGCCGAAACTCAGTGATTACACTGGGCGCTCTGGTAGCGCTTCATTTAAGAATTAAGCTAAAAAAGTCATTTTTTTACTGTGGGACCAATCCTAGCCGATAGCACGCGCTGAACAAAGAGGGATAGTTTCAAAAGCTACATTTCATTGACTTTCTAACGGTGTCAGTCCGTTTGAGTGGCAACGGTTGGGTCACATATTCGTACCAACATGTATTTAGCAATATTTATCTGATATTACTAGGTTGCATCGCTTTTAACAGTGAAACGATTGACTGTGGGACTTAATTGAACTAACTTTGTACTGTAACCTGATAAATTTGATAAATGAGACAATTGAACTCCAAGAAATATCGTTCTTCTTAATTTGACATGATTGCCGAAACTCAGCGATTACTCTGGGCGCTGTGGTAGCGCTTCATTTAAGAATTATGCCCAAAAAAGTCATTTTTTTACTGTGAGACCAATCCTAGCCGTTAGCGCGCAGTGAAGAAATAGCAATAGTTTCAAGAACTACATTTCATTGACTTTCTAACGGTGTCAGTCCGTTTGAGTTACAACGGTTGGGTCACATATTCGTACCAACATCACTCTTGGCGCTGTGGTAGCGCTTCATTTAAGAATTATGCCAAAAAAGTCATTTTTTGCGGAGAGAAGCGGAGGGCGCGTCAGCGCCCGGAGCGTAGCGGAGCCCATTTCCTCATTAAATAAGCCAAATATAAAAGAAAAAGTAAGCACGGTGGAGAGTATATAGGATTTCTATACGATTTCCGCGCCCCGTCCCCCTATACATCAAAAATATCAAAAATCGGTCGTTTTGGGGCCTAGTCTCCCAGCGATTTCATATGGTCATTCTTAAGTACGTTTTTCTAGTGAGCGAGACAACATGTTTTTAGCACGGCGATGGAGTTTTTGTTGTTTTTTAAATATGGTACCAAGCGTAAATGGTGCCGTTTCCAGTTTAGGTTAAATCTGCCTACACTTTTTAGCCATAAATCACTTTTACTAACATCACATGACATTTTCTCGGACACATAGCGCCTTAAACTCAATCTAAGCCATATCGCAACCAACGGAAGGGCTTGTTATGTTCAAGAAAGCGAAGAAAGAAAGGGTATGTAATGAACTCTTTCTTATTCTCACTCACACCTAAGGCTAGCTAGCATAAAACTACTCACTGAGCTGGAATAATAATAGAACTTAAATAGCTAGCTAGAGCTACTTGAATTGAAGAGCTAGCTAGCTAATAGCATAAAAAAGATAAAACAATATCATAATGGCTAGTATAAAACTAGCTAGCTACAAAGAAATAGATTTTTTGGCTATAGCTCTACACAGTGAGTGAGATAATACACTCAATCATAGTGCCGTGTTTAATTTTTAATCTTTAAGAGAAACTTTTTGCATTAAATATTGCGGGGGTTTTTTGCTTAGAGAAGCTAAAAACACGTTATAAACTGTATTTTTATTTTTAAATGTTACAAAATTTTCCACAAAGTATATAAAATTGTTTTAGCTGCGTAGGATAAGAACAGGTTGTTAACTGTCTGTTTGTTTGAACTGAAGTTAGGATAGGTTTTTAGAAATGGGTATTGTGCCGAAACGTATGTGCGAAACAGTATACCTGTACAAATCACTCAGCCCTGTGTTAACAACAAGCTGTTACCTGTGTTTCTATTTAACAGAAGTTTAAGCTAATCTTTTGTTTGAAATGGTATTAAATCTATATGGATGTGCAACATACCTGTACTAAGCACTCACCCTGGATTGAAATTCACTTTTTAAGTTTTGCCAGAAACATTTTGAAAAAATTCGCTAAGATGGGCACAACATATAAACTGTATTTTTGCAAAAAAGTTATTATTTAAAAAATATATTACACCTGAGACATCTTACTGTTATGTGTGCTTCACATAATTTATCATATATATACTGCATGTACTAAAGCGCTCCACGTGAATGTGTGGCACAGTTTACAAAACGTATAAATCGCGCCAGGTGTTATAGTTACTTGTGACTAAACCAGACATAATCAACGCCAGGTCCCCCTGCCTAGTTAGTAAAAAGGCTATGTGAGCATATATAAGATACACATGTAAAGTTTTTCATATATATATATATATATATATATTCATGCCCTGTTGGTCTAATGGCTATGACACTCATGCAAATGAGAGATCCAGGTTCAAATCCTGGACAGGGCTAGGAAAAACATAATTATCTTGCACCTACAACAATCAGGTAAAAGTATTGCCTTTTTCGTGGACTTCTCTGAATATTTCTATATCTTGACTTTTTAATGTTGTTGTCATTAACCAAGTTAACTTTTAATCTCAGATTTATGAAAAAATGATAGTTTTTTTGGCGTTATGACCGATTGTTTAAATACTTGTATTGGCACATAATTCTGCTAACATTATTCACTGTATATATTGACCCGATATAAATTTGAGACCTTTGTTTGAGCTATTGAATTTGAAATATTTGCAAATGAACTTATAAGTTTTTTTTACAACTAAACGGTCCGTTTAAACTTACCGTGTATTTTAGCCTTTAAAAAACTTATATTTTTTTTTAGCAGAAGAGCTTTATAAATAAAACAAGAAGCCCTGGGGGCTCTAAGAATTTCCGCGCGCTACCAAATTATTTGATGAAAACCTGCTAATTCGTTGTGTTATTGTGCCAAACATTCGAAGGGGTTTGGTGCATGAACCTCTGAAGATAAAGCACACCAGTGACATTATATCTTACAACAAACGCAAACAAAACGAAACGTGTCATAGTAAACTCACATTTTAAAAGAAATTGCTAACAAAAAATACAGCCTATCATTCATGGTTGAAAGTCTTGCGATTGAAACGTTTATGGTCTTAAACGGCATTAGTTGACAAAAAATCAAAATTTTGATGTGACCATCATTCTCAGCATACTTTTTTTATTAACTGTGTCAATTTTTGTCGAAAATAAAGCAGTTTTAATTTTTAGATAAATTTTGACCTGAAATGACATTTAGGTGACAAAAAATCAAACTTTTGTACCATCAACATTTTCAGCATACTTTATTTGTTAACTGTGCCAAATTTTGTCGAAAACAAATACCAATTTTGGCCTGAAGCGTCAATACTGGACTTCCCAGTAGTTAAGGAGCTTGGGTACGAAGCTTACATCTGTGACAGACCAACGTGAAATCCCAGGGTCGATTTTTTCTCAAAAAATGCTCCGAAAGAAAAAAACGACGGTTTTAAAGAATTTCCTACGCCTTCGGGCGCGGAAATTCAATTATAAATGCAACCTTTATGTTTTTTTTAAACCTTCTCCCTAGTATTTATTTGGTTTTGTCATAAAAACTATGGTGAAAGAAACTGCCGTCCGAACTAATACGGAATTGCAAACATTTTTCCAAAACAAAAATTTTTCGATTTAATTGGATATATTGGATCACGTGAAGTTTTTGAAACACAAACATTATTCGCTTTGATTGGACAAAATAGATCACGTGGTTTAGCGACCGAAATATACTTTTTCGGCGCCACTTTTTTTTTAAATTCTCTGGTATTTTACCGGAGCGTGTTGGTTTTGTTTGCTGGGATTTTTTTGATACTTCACAGATTATTGGATAAGTATTATTTGATAATTTTTTCTGTGTCTTCTACTAGCAAACAAACAAACATTTAGGTGCAAAGTGCAGCTTGGTGCATCTTTTACTAGATTATTATTTACTGTTCATATCTCATTTAGGTGCAATAACTGCTGCTAGGTGCATCTGTAATACTGATAGTTAAAACACATAGTAAAAAAAAAATAATCATGATATCAGTCCAGGCATATCGTGCCAACATCGGTTCGTTTTATAATGTAGCTGCTATTCATTCCAGTAATGATATTAAGAATAAAACAAATTTCCACAGCCATACAGGAACGTTTTTTGACAATCTGGATAATAGCAACCACTTCATTTATTTTTTGAAAGTTTTTAGTTTATTAATTTTTATGTGTTGTCTAAGCTGTAACATCAATCTTGCATGTTTGAAGTTACTGTTATTGTTATCAGGGGATATTGAAAGCAATCCTGGACCCTTCAATAACAATGATATTGACTTTCAAATAGCATTACAAGAGTCTTATGCTGCCCATCTTTTAAATGAGTCAAATTCTGCAGACCATATAATTGCTTATGCTAGAAGTATTGGTCTGTCAAATATAACATATCGTGAAGTGACGATAGGAGATGGCAACTGTTTTTATAGAGCAGTAGTACAGCAACTTGATCGGCCTGAGATCAGACAAATTGTCCCCTCTGAACTTAATTTCCAGAACCATGTTGAACTACGAGCAGCTGTGGTCAAATTTGTCCGTGAAAATAGCAACATAGAAATTTTTCAAAATAGTAGGACCTTTTTAGTAAAAAGCCCTGAAGAGTGGGAACGCGACTTACAAATGCAGTCAAAACCTACTGTTTATGTTGACGAAATTTTCATACGAGCTGCTGCAATAATGCTGGGCGTTAACATTTTGATAACATCTGATACCAGTACTGCAATGCACCCATATACCCTTATTAGTCCTACTTATGATGAAACACATGATATTGCCGGGGAACAGCAATTGGCACATCTATTGTCTGATGGTACCACTGCAGGTGCTTTTATTTTGCTTGGGAGAGTAAATAGAAATCACTACCAATCATTGGTCTTTGATGACAATTTGTGCCTTCCTTCTGTTGCATCATCCACACCACTCAGTCCACCTAAAAAAATTTCCTGTTTGTCATCAAATAATGTAATTCAACCTAAAGATACAACAAATAAAAAATGTGATAAAAATAAAGTGATTACTTTGATGGAAAAGCAAGATCTTCTAGTGAAAAAAGTAATGAAGTCTCGTATTTCTGTTGTCATACAAAACAGACCTAAAAATAAAAAAATTTTTAATAAAGAACTTGCTCTAAAGCAAAAGTGTCTTCAGTTAAATGTTAAATATGAAGAACCTGAAGTCAATGAGACAACTATCAAGACCAAAAGAAGGCGCAAGCGAATAACTTACAGATGCAAAAAAGCCGTTTGTAAAACACCTGTGGGTAAACAGAAAAATTCAAGTTTAAAAAAGCAGCCTGTGACACTGCCAATTACTACACACAATTTACAAACTACACACTCCATGTCAACAACTCAGTCAACGGCAACAAATGTAACAACTACGCAGACAATACCAAAAAATTTGCCGACCACACAACAGCCAATACCAAAAGATTTACCAACCATACAACAGTCCATACCAACAAATTTGTCAACCCTACAGTCAATCTCGACAGTTGTCACAGGCAACCAGTCCAGTTATCAAGACAACATTTTGGAAAGTGAAACTGCCACCATTCATCAAAATCCCGATGTAGTGGCTGCTGTAATACAGTTTGAGGAAGGTGAGAAATTACATAGTTTATCAACCTGTAAAACTTGTCTTGAAACTCGCCCAGTATTTTATGCAACACCTCCCATAAGACCTACTGCAAAAAATGAAACAAAACCAATTACTGTTAAGCCTTGGAAAATATTCAGCGATGGTAGGTGTGATAGGTGTCACAGGGAGAGTCTTAGTCGTTTTAAAAAGAATGTTAAGACACCTGCTAGATTTTCAGGTATACTGTCAGCTGATGATGACGACTTGGGTCCGTTACACGATAACATTCGTCATAATGATATGCATTTTTTACCAGTACCACCATATCTCCAAAATTTGACCATACTAGAAGTAGCATTAATTCGTCGTATTACTGTCATTATGAATATACACCTCCTGCGGTATGGCATGCTTGCATCAAAAGGTCATTGCATCAGTTTTCCTCAAAGAATGCAAATTGCTACCGAACTGCCATCATTACCGTCAGAAGTTGGAATAGTGGTTATTAAAAAGAAAGGAAGTCAAAATTCAGTTCAACAGTATACTGTGCAAAGGGGTAAAGTTGAAAACGCATTACGGGGACTGTGTTTTGGATACCCAGAAGGGGGTGTTGAAGGTCCAGATACTAAAAATAAACATCAATACAATGGCTCTGATCACATTGACAAACCTTTAAAAGGACGCTACTTCCAGTTCCTGCCGAATGAATACTATAAGGATGTCTCAATAAAATATGACCGCATTCAAAATTTACCAGAGATGCGTTCTGAATTACCTGATTTGCCAGTTGTGGAATTGCCAAATATCATACCAGAAGGAGATAAGGGTCCTGCTGAAAATCAATTTCAAAAAAACTTACCTGACGATGACGAGAGTATAACCCGTTCTGGTTTAGTTTGCCCGGTTGAACCTAAAGATGCTGACAAAGAGTTACGAATAGTACTGGAGAAGCTCTTGGGTTCTGAAGATGCAGTTAATCAAGCTCTTCAACATGGCACAGTTGCGAATGCAAATTTAGAATATACACGAGAACAGCCTATTCGGGAATTAAAAACTCCTGGGTTTTTTACTATGGCATACCCAACTGTTTTTATTAATGGAAATTGTGACTTAACTGTTCCAAGGTTAAATAAAATTAACTTTGAGGAATACATCGAACATATATATTATTGTTCTGATAATCGTGTAGCACGTCATCCGTACTTGAAATTTTTCTTATTAAATATGCGTTTGCGAATGCAAGCATTGCAGCAGGGTAGCTTTCTTGTTTCCCAACAATTAAATGATGCTCATCTCACAATCGCTGAACTTCGAGATAATTTACAAAATGATGATGATTCAGTTCCACGTAAAATTATTAGTATTGGAAAAAACCTGGTAAATACCGATCCATACTGGAGAGACCAAAAAAAAAAATTGGATGCCATGCTGTTTTTTAGACGAAATGAATTTGGCGATTTACCAGCATATTTTGATACCAACAGTTGTGCCGAATTTCATTGGAAACCATTGCATGAACTACTTATTAAGTATTATGCGTTAATAAACAATGTAAACGAAGATGCTGTACGCCAGCAAATGGAAAGTGATAATAAATTTAAGCGGGAAATGATTCTACAAAATCTTCATATTGTGACGCAGTATTTCGATGCAAGGACTATAAATTACTTCGCCACAGTTAGTAAGGAAGTATTTCAATATGATGACTATTGGTTGCGATATGAATTTGCTAAAAGTCGAGGTGAGATACATGGACACGCAATAATA
This sequence comes from Hydractinia symbiolongicarpus, assembly GCF_029227915.1. Lineage (NCBI taxonomy): Eukaryota > Metazoa > Cnidaria > Hydrozoa > Anthoathecata > Hydractiniidae > Hydractinia > Hydractinia symbiolongicarpus. Next base: position 456,022 of record NC_079880.1, read on the forward strand.
TCGTCATCTAAACATGCCCGGAAAGTCAAAACTATAATGGATAGCTTGTCTGATGATGTTGCAGACTCACAAGCATTAAAACCTGCAGCGCAAGAACTTCAAAATTGGTTACAAACAACAAATGAAGACAGTAATGACATTTTTTCACCAATGTTTACTTCACTGCATCCTGCTGGTGGAAATGAAATTATAGATACTTCTGGAATTAGAACTTGGGTTCCAAACAAAGATCAATGGGCCAGACCAGAGGGGACTCAAGCTCCACCGGACCATAACCCATTGGCACAAGAACTTTCGGATGTTGCTAGTCATGAAGGTGGTATAAAAGAGCAACATACCCATCTCGTGAACAGAATTGGCCTCCATAATTGTAATTCCAATTGTTTGCGTTATCGCCGTAAGAATAAAAAAGATACTGCTCCACAGAAGTACTGTCGCTTTCATTTTGGCGATCTTGATCCACAAACCAAAAAAACAAGTGGTAAAGAGATTCATCCTTTTAACGCTGTCATAACAGAGGGGGAACATCCTAGATATGAGGGACCACGGGATCATCCTCGCTTGATGATGCATGTAAAAACACGCCTACTTAGTTGGCTAGCAAATTGTGATAGTCAACCCATTATCGATCAGAACCTTCTCGCTCTACAAAAATACATTGCTAGTTATGCTTGCAAAGGTGCTGCTTCAACGGAAGATTTAGTACATGTTTATCGCCATCTCATTGAAAACACTGATGATGGAAGCACTGTTAAAAATTTGGCTCAACGACTACTTCAAAAAATTGCGGGTTTAGTAGATGTTCCAGGTGCTGCAGCGGATTTCATTAATAGTGGTGGTCGTCTGACTAGATGTACCAGGAATTTTCGATACATTGGTATCAGTGGTTTCCGAGCCTTGGATACGTCTGGTGAAGATGGAACTGTTACAAAAAGTAGCGCATTAGACAAATACTTAAGTGATAAGCGGAGAGAAACTGAGCCAGAAATATCATTATGGAACTGGAGCAAAAAGTGTAATTGTACCTGCAAAGTAGATCACGTCCCAGTTTTTACAGGAATATCTACAAAACCTGTCTGGCCTGTTACTGAGGACTATGCAAAAGCTATGCTCATTATATTTTCTGTTGGAACGTGGCACAATACTGAAGATTTGAAGGGACAACATGAGTCATTTGCTGCTGCTTTGGCTTCCCTTGTTCAAACTGAAGAATGCCCATCAATATTAATTGATTCATTGAAAGAGGCTAAACAATCATTCGATAAAAAAAGCGAGAGAACACAAAGTCACACCCGTGCAATCAATATTGAAACCAATACTCAGTCTTCGGATCAATCATCACAATATACAGATGCAAGTTCCCAATGTTCCCAAAATTCTGCCATTGCACAAATGAACATAGGTAGAGCAATAATGAGAGATATTGCTAGGCACCATGTTGCTGATATCAATGAGCCAAATGTACAACAGGTTCTTCCTGATGGTGGGCCTACATTTAATTGGAATAATTATGCAATTCAAAGTTTTGGTAGTCAATGGCCAATTAATGCTGACTTATGGTTACAATCTATATCTGAAGAAGCAGAAAAAAATGAATTGCAGCATGCTGAAGAATGTACTTTACCCCAAATAAACATCTTAAATGCTAATGAATTACAAAGAACAGTCATTGGTATAAATCTTCAGCATTTATTACAAGTCGCAAAAAGAACTGTGCCAACAGGTACCCAGCCAATACGTTTATTAATACAAGGAACAGCCGGTGTCGGGAAAACATTCATCATTACCGCGCTTACTAGAATCGTTCGTCGTATTTTTAAGCGAAATTCTGCTGTTATGAACTTGGCCCCAACTGGGGCAGCATCAGTCCTCATACCTAATGGTCGCACTATACACTCAATGACTCCACCACCACACAAACTTAAAAAAGATAAGAATTTAAATTCTGTCCAGCTTTCTGACTATCCGTTGGGTGATGTAGCTCTAAGAAAGCTAAGAAAATATACAGGCATGCATGAAAACAATGAACTGAAATTGATTCAACTTAATATTGATGAACGTAGCATGCAGTCGAAGCTTCTAGTGGCTTGGTGCAGCCAAAGATTATGTGAGGCAACAGGAGACTTTGATAATTATTATGGAGGTGTATCAACTGTCAATTTCTTTGGGGACCTTGGTCAACTTGGACCAATTCGTGCTTTGGATTTACATCAGCCGCCGAAACATGATGATTCCACAATCAACTTTGCTGGTTATGCAATCTATCGCTCATTTCAAGATGTTATTGTTCTTACAGAAACAATGCGCCAAGGACCAGATCAGTTGGCCCTTCTACAGCGGCTACTTAGAATACGCAATGGATCGATTACTCAACAAGACTGGCAAGATATAAATAGTCGTTATGAAAATGCTTTGCCCCATGCCGAAAAATGTAACTTTTTGCATGGTCGCGTCCTTACATTAATGGAAACATGGAATGAAGTTAATGAAGAAAACCATAATAAATTAGCTAACCTTGGTGTGCCAGTTGCTGTTATTCCATCAAGAGGACGTGGTAAACATCACTCTTTAACTGATAAGCAACTGGGTCAAATACCACTAAGATCTTTAATGGCAGTTGGTGCAACTGTAATCCTTACCAAGAACCAAAAGGGTCTTACAGGCCTTGGCCTAAATAATGGTGCCATGGGAAAAGTAATTGCAATCCTTTATTCACCAAATATGTCACCACCTGAATTTCCAATAGCTGTTGTAGTCGATTTCCCAAATTATAAAGGCCCGTCATGGATTCAAGAACATCCGAAATGGATACCAATTACTGCGGTTGAAGGTCGATGTGAGTCTGATTGTTGCAGCAGAAATGGCCTGCCGTTAATGCCAGGATATGCAATAACTATTGCCAAAAGTCAGGGTATGTCAATTGGAGATGGTAAAACTGCCACCCACATGCGTATCAAGTTACAACAATCAATTCAGATGGAAAAAAATAACCTTGGTACAGCTTACACTGCATTCTCCAGATGCGAAAAAGAAAGAAATTGGGCACTTGTCGAACCAATTACTCAAGAACGACTCTTGTACATTAATACACATCCCCGTATGAAAGCCAGACAAGAGGAAGAGAAACGCCTGAAGGCATTATCGAATAAAACCGTCAAAAAATACAATATCACTATGGAAAAGTATATTAACTTGGTGAAAGAACTTGACCAGTTTTGTGATGATGGTATTGAAGATGCAGTTTGTCCTTCACCATCTGTAAATTGCACATGTATAATATGCCTATCTCATTCATAATGATAATTACAATCTGAATTCACCTATTTTGCAGACAATCACAATCTTGGCCCCTAAAAACCATTCTAATCTGAACAAGGTGCAAATGCAACCTGAACAAGGTGGATTGACATTACAGCATTATACTGATTATTAATGGTGTTGTTGGAGGTGGAGGTGGAGGGTCATAACACAGCCTAACAAAGGTCTGTGATTGTTACATTAACCATGGATACATTTGATATCCAGTTGCATATCTATTTCATCCGTATCACATCGATCATCATACCACAATACCATACCGTTTTGACTTATCGCAATCAACATAATCGTCTGTACCCTACCAATCATACCACAATTACCATACTGCATGACTGAATTCAACCTTGCATTAACATTACACCTTTGTGCTGATTATTAATGGCGTTTAGGCCAATTGCAACCTGAACAAGGTGAACATTACAGCTTTATGCCTATTATTAATGGCGTTGCTGGAGGTGGAGGTGGAGGGTCATAACACAGCCTAACAAAGATCTGTGATTGTTACATTAACCACTGATGCATTTAATATCCAGTTGCATATCTATTTTATCCGTATCACATCGATCGTCATACCACAATTACCGTACCATTTTGACTTATCGCAATCAACATATCGTCTGTACCCTACCGATTATCATACCACAATTACCATGCCACATGACAGAATGCAACCTGAACAAGGTGCATTTCTAATACAGCTTTGTGCTGATTGTTAATGGCGTTGTAAGCCAATTGCAACCTGAACAAGGTGCATTAATATTGCAGCTCTGTGCTGATTATTAATGGCATTGTAAGCCAATTGCAACCTAAACGAGGTGCATTAACATTACAGCTTTGTGCTGATTATTAATGGCGTTGTAAGCCAATTGCAACCTAAACGAGATGCATTAACATTACAGCTTTGTGCTGATTATTAATGGCGTTGTAAGCCAATTGCAACCTGAACAAGGTGCACATGCAACCTAAACAAGGTGTGCATTACAGCATTGAGCTGATTGCACAATTTTTTTTATAAGCAACTTAGGATTGTAGTCAGATCTTAAGTTATTTTTTACCCAATACCCAGGTCTGAAGGTTCTTAATGGTTGTTTAATTTTATTTAACTAATTTTTGTAATATATCTAAACGGGGGAAATGAAAAGAAGTCATATTGCTGTTAAAAAAAAAATTTTTGAAAAAAAACTGAGAAGTTTTTTAGTTTTCTTTTGTTCAAAAAGTGTGTCTTTTTTCTATTTTCTTAAAAGAAAAAAAATTTTTGCTTATGCTTTTATTTGTACAAAACTAAATTTTTTTAAAATTCAGTTTAGTTGCTTATAAAAAGAATGTGTATTAACATAAAGGTTTAAATTCAAAACCTTACCATACATACAGCCTTATCGCAATCAACATATTGTCTGTACCGTCCCTGTCATACCACGATTACCGTGCTGTTTTGACTTATCGCAATCAAAATCTCGTCTTTACCTTATTGGTCATCATAACACAATTACCATACCATTTCGACTTTTTGCAATCAACATATTGCCTTACCGTACCGATCATCATACCACAATTACCATTTCGACCTAAAGGATTCAACATAAATCGTCAGTACCCATCATACCACAATTACCATACCGTTTTCACTTATCGCAATCAACGTATCGTCTGTACCTTACCGATCATCATAACACAATTACCTTACCCTTTCGATTTACCAGATTCAACATATCGCCTGCACCCATTATACCACAATTACCATACCGTTTCGACTTATCCCAATCAACATATCGTTTTACAATACCGATCATTGTACCACAATTACCATACCCTTTCTACTTACCAGATTCAACATATTGTCTGTACCCATTATATCACAATTACTTAAACAAGGTACATTAACATTACAGCTTTGTGCTGATTATTAATGGCGTTGTAGGCCAATTGCAGCCTGAACAAGGTGCATTAACATTACAGCTTTGTGCTGATTATTAATGGCGTTGTAAGCCAATTGCAACCTGAACAAGGTGCACATGCAACCTGAACAAGGTGCATTACAGCATTGAGCTGATTGCACAATTTTTTTATAAGCAAATTGGATTTTGGTCAGATCTCATGTTATTTTTTAGTCAATATCTAAGTCTTATTTTTGTTAAACATATATATAATAAACGGGAAAAAGAAACTAAGTCATATTTTGGTAAAAAAGATATTTCTTAAAAATAAACTGAAGTGTGCAAAAAAAATTATTCTTGCTTGTGCTTATATTTGTCCAGAACTAAAATTGCTTAAAACATTTCAAATCCAGTTCAGTTGCTTAAAAAATGAGTTGCTTATTGAAAAAAATTGTGTATTAACATAATCCAATTTCAAAACCTGAACAAGGTGCATTACTATTACAACATTATGCTGCTTATTACCTTATCGCACCATATGCAACCTAAACAAGGTGCTTTAACGTTACAGCATTATTCAGTCTCATCCGTACCCTACCGATCATCACAGCCCAATCACCCTACCATAATGACTTACAACAATCAACCTACCAGCCATCACACCTCAGTTACTGTAAGTTATGCAACATCAAGTAAACAATTACATCACCAAAATGGGGTAACTCTTTTTTACTTAAAATGTTAATTGCAACATAAATCTGTCCTTTATTTTAGGTATGACCTGCTTAGTCCCATTGGCTACCTTCTCGTGGTGCAGGTTGTCAAGAAGAGCTTGTAGACATATGACATTTTTACTTAGGATATTAAAATTTAATAAATACATGTTGTTTTGAAGTAGAGTAGAAATGTGTCTACACGCTCTTCAACCAACAGCCAGGGCAATAAAACTCTCTTTGCATGAAATGTTTGCAAACATTCTTTTTGTTTCAGTGCTTTTAACTCCCATTAAAAGGTGTTGTATTAGAAATTTACCTATCGCTTAATATTAGTTTTAAATTTATATTTAGTAATAATAATAATTATGAATAACCAAGTTGTTGATGTAAGTATTTTCATAGTTTGCTTTTTACCTTTTCAATACTGAAATTGCATTTCTTTGATGCAAAATTTTGCATTCATATAAAGCTTTTTGTATTAAAATTTAATACTGAGGAAGGTTTGAGACACATTTGTGTCCTATGTTTCTGTGTTATATCTTTACAGCAATTGCTAAAAAATTTGCCACATAACGGCGATGTTACATAGACTAGCTGTTTCTATTTGGTTGGTTTCCTGACTGCCATAGATTGTCATCTCATTATACGTAATAGATAAAATTGTAATTGAAACAGCAAATATATACTACCACTACTACTTTTAGCGGCCAAATGAGATAATATAAAACTTAGTTAGATTAGCATACGAGAATTAGCATATGAAAGTACAGTATTAAATTAATTTGAGAGGAATCTTTATGTAGGAGTTGAAACAGCGAGTTGATTTATTGGAGGGAAAAGTTGCTGAGTTAGAGGAGAAGGTTAAAGTAAGTTATGCACTAGAAATAATTGCTTTGAAGTGTAGAATGTGGTAAAACAGTAAATATAACTTAATGAATGATTAGAAAAGTCGATCAACTTTGCATGTTTTTGGAAGTTTTGAATGTAGCACAATTGGATCGTGTTTTTAGGAATTATCAGCTGAGAAAAAGGACTTATCTTGGGACGCCTTCCGGGACTTTTGCTCCCTAAATAAATCTTTGGGAGCTTATATAAGCTCACAAAATTACAAGTCCTGGAAGGCGTCTGGTGGCTCCCGCACCTTCACGGAGGAGGAAGATGTGCGGGAGCGGATGAAGCTGAAGAGGAGCAGTGGAAGTGGAAGAGGAAGAGGAAGAGGAGGGTATCGGTGGTGAAAAAAAATAAAAAAATGCTAAAACTTGCTGTTCTTAATTCATTCCTCTCAACCCATCGCCAGACTTTTCTTCTTATAAATTTTTTCTTTTGCACAACAGCATGCCTTTTTTATATTTAACGTAGTGTATAGTTATATAGTCAGTTAGCAAGCTTAACTTTAGGTTATAAAATTCTTGACTCGTTAATTTTATGGAATAACGTAGTTTGTTTTGATAATAGTCGTTTCTTTACATCTTGGGAAAATTTTCAATAAACATACTTAGTTTTACCTCAAGTTTTGGGATTAAGCCTGAAATACACGATCCTTTAAAACGAAAGGTCAAAACCTGATGGACAGTAACCAATATTTTTTAAAAGCGTAGTTAATTAGACACAAGTGTAAACATTTAAGTATATGTAATTAACAAAATTACATAATTATTACGCTCTGTTGGTCTAATGGCTATGACACTCTTGCAAACGAGAGATCCAGGTTCGAATCCTGGACAGGGCATGAAAAACAATTATCTTGCACCTACAACAACCAGGTTGTATTATATTGGCACATAATTCTGCTAATATGATTCACTGTATATTGACCTTATATAAATGTAATACCTTACATTGAGTACATCTTTGAGTTGTAGGGGGAGAGAGTTTCTATTAAGGTGCCTGCCCTGCCTTGCCGTCCCTTTGCCATTGCCTAACCTTCCTATGCCTTTTCTGTTGCCTGCCTTCTATGGTCTTGTGTTTGCCTACCATGCCTTGCCTACCCCTGCCTTGCTGATTCCTCTTCCTGTTTCCTTGTTCCTCCTCCTGTTTCCTTGCCTGCTTTGCCGTGCTTCTCTGATTATTTCTATATCTTGACTTTTTAATGTTGTAGTCATTGGAACCAAGTTAATCTCAGATTTATCAAAAAATAATATGTCGTTATGACCGATTGTTTAAATACTTGTAATGGCACATAATTCTGCTATGATTCACTGTGTGTTGACCTGAGATAAATTTGAGACTTTTTTTTGAGATATTGAATTTAAAACATTTGCACCTCAATATTTTCTATACTCCTGGACTAATATGATACTTAACTTAGACATATTGAGTATACGCAATCTTTGAGTTGTAAGGTGGAGATTTTCTACTAAAGTCATGCACGCCTGCCTTGCCGTTCCATTGCCCTGCCAGCACTGTCCGTGCCTTTCTTTGCCTACCCTTCCTATGCCTTTTCTGGTGCCTGCCTACTATGTCCTTGCCTGTGGCTCCCATGCCTTGCCTACCCCTGCCTTCCTGATTCCTCTTCCTATTTCCTTGCATGCCTTTGCCTTGGCAACCTCTCCGCAACACTTTCTATATTGATTTACTGTGGGACCAATCCTAGCCGTTAGCGCGCAGTGAAGAAATAGCAATAGTTTCAAGAACTACATTTCATTGACTTTCTAACGGTGTCAGTCCGTTTGAGTTACAACGGTTGGGTCACATATTCGTACCAACATGTATTTAGCAATATTTATCTGATATTACTAGGTTGCATCGCTTTTAACAGTGAAACGATTGACTGTGGGACTTATTTGAACTAACTTTGGACTGTAACCTGATAAATTTGATAAATGAGACAATTGAACTCCAAGAAATAACATTCTTCTTAATTTGATGTGAATGCCCAAACACAGCGATTACACTGGGCGCTGTTGTAGCGCTTCATTTAAAAATTTAGATAAATAAGTCATTTTTTACTGTGGGACCAATCCTTTCCATTATCGCGCGCTGAAGAAATAGCGATAGTTTCAAAAACTACATTTCATTGACTTTTCTAACGGTGTCAGTCTGTTTGAGTTACAACGGTTGGGTCACATATTCGTGCCAACATGTATTTAGCGATATTTTTCTCATATTATTAGGTTGCATTGCTTTTAACAGTGAAACGATTGACTGTGGCACATAATTGAACTGATTTTGGACTGTGACCTTAAAAAATGTTAAAGGGGAGACAATTGGACTCCAAGAAATAACATTCTTCTTAATTTGACATGATTACCGAAACTCAGCGATTACACTGGGCGCTGTGGCAGCGCTTCAATTAAAAATTAAGATAAAAAAGTTATTTTTTGCTGAGGAACCAATCCTAGCCGTTAGCGCGCGCTGAAGAAATAGCCATATTTTCAAAAACTACATTTCAGTGTCTTTTCTAACGGTGTCAGTCCGTTTGATTTACAACAGTTGGGTCACATATTCGTACCAACATGTATTTAGCGATATTTTTCTGATATTACTAGGTTGCATCGCTTTTAACTATGAAACGATTTACTGTGGGACTTAATTGAACTAACTTTCGACTGTGACCTGATAAATGTGATAAAGGAGACAATTTGATTCCAAGAAATAACATTCTTCTTAATTTGACATGATTGCCGAAATTCAGCGATCACACTGGGCGCTGTGGTACCGCTTCATTTAGGAATTAAGTTAAAAAAAGGCATTTTTTTATTGTGGGACCAATCCTAGCCATTTGCGCGCGTTGAAGAAATAGAGACAGTTTCAAATACTACATTTCACTGACTTTCTAACGGTGTCAGTCCGTTTGAGATTCAACAGTTGGGTCACATATTCGTACCAACATGTATTTAGCGATATTTTTCTCATATTACTAGATTGCATCGATTTTAACAGTAAAACGATTGACTGTGGGACTAAATTGAACTGATTTTGGACTGTGACCTAATAAATGTTATAAGTGAGACAAGTTGACTCCAAGAAATAACATTCTTCTTAATTTGACATGATTACCGGAACTCAGCGATTACACTGGGCTCTGTTGTAGCGCTTCATTTAAAAATTTAGATAAATAAGTCATTCTTTACTGTCGGATTTATCCTATCCGTTATCGCGCGCTGAAGAAATAGTGACAGTTTCAAAAACTACATTTCATTCACTTTCTAACGGTGTGAGTCCGTTTGAGTTAAAACAATTGGGTCACATATTCGTACCAACATGTATTTAGCGATATTGTTCTGATATTACTAGGTTGCATCGCTTTTAACAATGAAACGATTGACTGTGGGACTTATATGAACTAACTTTGGACTTTGACCTAATAAATGTGATAAAGGAGACCATTGGACTCCAAGAAAAAATATTTTTTTTAATATGACATGATTTCCGAAACTCAGCGATTACACTGGGCGCTGTGGTAGCGCTTCATTTAAGAGTTTAGATAAATAAGCCATTCTTTACTGTGGGACCAATCCTAGCAGTTATCGCGCGCTGAAGAAATAGCGACAGCTTCAAAAACTACATTTTATTAAATTTCAAACAGTATCAATCCGTTTGAGTTACAACGGTTGAGTCACATATTCGTAGCAACATGTATTTTTTGATATTTTTCAGGTATTACTAGGTTGTATGGCTTTTAACATTGAAACGATTGACGTTGGGACTTAATTTAACTAACTTTGGACTGTGACCTGATAAATGTGATAAAGGAGACAATTGGACTCCAAGAAAAAACATTCTTCTTAATTTGACATGATTGTCGAAACTCAGCGATTACACTAGGCGCTGTGGTAGCGCTTCATTTAAGAATTAAGATAAAAAAAGTCATTTTTTTACTGTGGGACCAATCCTAGCCGTTAGCGCGCGCTGAGAAATAGCGACAGTTTCAAAAACTACATTTCATTGACTTCCTAACGGTGTCAGTCCGTTTGAGTTTAAACGGTTGGGTCACATATTCGTACCAACATGTATTTCTTGATACTTTTCGGGTATTACTAGGTTGAATGGCTTTTAACAGCGAAACGATTGACTGCGGGACTTAATTGATCTGATTATGGACTGTGACCCTGTAATGGTGAAAGCGAGACAATTGGACTTCAAGAAATAACATTCTTCTTAATTTGAAATGATTGCCGAAACTCACCGATTACACCGGGCGCTGTGGAAGCGCTTCAATTAAAAATTAAGATAAGAGAGTCATTTTTTACTTAGGCACCAATCCTAGCTGTTAGCGCGCGCCGAAGAAATAAAAACAGTTTCAAATACTACATTTCACTGACTTTCTAACGGTGTCAGTTCGTTTGAGTTTCAACGCTTGGGTCACATATTCGTACCAACATGTATTTAGAGATATTTATCTGATATTACTAGGATGCATCGCTTTTAACAGTGAAACGATTGACCGTGGGACTTAATTGAACTAACTTTGGACTGCGACCTGATCAATGTGATAAATGAGAAAATTGGACTGCAAGAAAAAAACATTCTTCATAATTTGACATGATTGTCGAAACTCAGCGATTACACTAGGCGCTGTGGTAGCGCTTCATTTAAGAATTAAGATAAAAAAAGTCATTTTTTTACTGTGGGACCAATCCTAGCCGTTAGCGCGCGCTGAAAAAATAGCGACAGTTTCAAAAACTACATTTTATTGACTTCCTAACGGTGTCAGTCCGTTTGAGTTTAAATGGTTGGGTCACATATTCGTACCAACATGTATTTCTTGATACTTTTCGGGTATTACTAGGTTGAATGGCTTTTAACAGCGAAACGATTGACTGCGGGACTTAATTGATCTGATTATGGACTGTGACCCTGGAAATGTGAAAGCGAGACAATTGGACTTCAAGAAATAACATTCTTCTTGATTTGAAATGATTGCCGAAACTCAGCGATTACACTGGGCGCTGTGGTAGCGCTTCAATTCAGAATTAAGATAAGAAAGTCATTTTTTACTGAGGGACCAATCCTAGCCGTTAGCGCCCGCTGAAGAAATAGTGAAAGGTTCAAAAACTACATTTCATTGACTTTCTAACGGTGTCAGTCCGTTTAAGTTTCCACGGTTGGGTCATATATGCGTACCAACATGTATTTAGCGAAATTCATCTGACATTACTAGATTTCATCGCTTTTAACAGCGAAACGATTGACTGTGGGACTTAATTGAACTAACTTTTGACTATGACCTGATAAATGTGATAAATAAAAAAATTGGACTCCAAGAAATAGCATTCTTCTTAATTTGACATGATTGCATAAACTCAGCGATTACACTGGGCGCTGTTGTAGCGCTTCATTTAAAAATTTAAATTAATAAGTCATTTTTTACTGTGAGACCAATCCTAGCCGTTATCGCGCCCTGAAGAAATAGCGACAGTTTCAGAAACTTCATTTCATTGACTTTCTAACGGTGTCCATCCGTTTGAGTTACAACGGTTGCGTAACATATTCGTACCAACATGAATTTAGCGATATTTTCCTGATATTACTAGGTTTCATCGCCTTTAACAATAAAATGATTGACTGTGGGACTTAATTGAACTAAATTTTGACTGTGACCTGATAAATGTGATAAATGAAAAAATTGGACTCCAAGAAATATCATTCTTTTTAATTTGACATGATTTCCAGAACTCAGCGATTACACTGGGCGCTGTGGTAGCGCTTCATTTAAGAATTTAGATAAGTAAGTCACTGTTAATTGTGGGACCAATCCTAGTCGTTATCCCGCGCTGAAGAAATAGCGACAGTTTCAAAAACTACATTTTATTGTCTTTCTAACAGTGTCAGTCCGTTTGAGTTACAACGGTTGGGTCACATATTCGTACTAACATGTATTTAGCGATATTTTTTTTGATATTACTAGGTTGCATCGCTTTTAACAATGAAATGATTGACTGTGGGACTTAATTGAACTAACTTTGGACTGTGACCTGATAAATGTGATAAATGAGACAATTGGACTCCAAGAAATAACATTCTTTCTAATTTGACGGGATTTCCGGAACTCAGCGATTACACTGGGCGCTGTGGTAGCGCTTTATTTCAAAATTTAAATAAATAAGTCATTCTTTACTGTGGGACCAATCCTAGCCGCTAGTGCGCGCTGAAGAAATATCGACAGTTTCAAAAACTAAATTTCATTGACTTTCTAACGGTGTCAGTCCGTTTGAGTTACAACGCTTGGGTCACACATTCGTACCAACATGTATTTAGCGATATTTTTTTTGATATTACTAAGTTGCATCGCTTTTAACAATGAAACGAATGACTGTGGGACTTAATTGAACTGATTATGTACTGTGACCTTATAAATGTTAAAGTGAGACAATTGGACTCCAAGATATAACATTCTTCCTAATTTGACATGATTGCCGAAACTCAGCGATTACACTGGGCCCTGTTGTAGCGCTTCAATTAAAAATTAAGATAAAAAAGTCATTTTTTACTGTGGGACCAATCTTAGCCGTTACCTTGCGCTGAAGAAATATCGACAGTTTCAAAAACAAAATTTCATCGACTTTCTAACGGTGTCAGTCCGTTTGAGTTACAACGATTGGGTCACATATTCGTACCAAAATGTATTTAGCGATATTTTTTTGATATTACTAGGTTGCATCGCTCTTAACAATGAAACGATTGACTGTGGGACTTAATTGAAAAAACTTTGGACTGTGACCTAATAAATGTGATAAATGAGAAAATTGGACTCCAAGAAATAACATCCTTCTCAATTTGACATGATTGCCGGAACTCAGCGATTACACAGGGCGCTGTGGTAGCGCTTTATTTAAGAATTTAGATAAATAAGTCATTCTTTACTGTGGGACCAATCCTATCCGTTATCGCACACTGAAGAAATAGCGACAGTTTCAAAAACTACATTTTATTGTCTTTCTAACAAGGTCAGTCCGTTTGAGTTACAACGGTTGGGTCACCTATTCGTACCAACATGTGTTTAGCGATATTTTTCTGATATTACTAGGTTGCATCGCTTTTAAAAATGAAATGATTGACTGTGGGACTTAATTGAACTAACTTTGGACTGTGACCTGATAAATGCTATAAATGAGACAATTGGACTCCAAGAAATAACATTCTTTTTAATTTGACGGGATTTCCGGAACTCAGCGATTACACTGGGCGCTGTGGTACCGCTTGATTTAAAAATTTAGATAAATAAGTCATTCTTTACTGTGGGACCAATCCTAGCCGTTATTGCGCGCTGAAGAACTATCGACAGTTTCAAAAACTAAATTTTATTGACTTTCTAACGGTGTCGGTCCGTTTGAGTTACAACGGTTGGGTCACACATTCGTACTAACATGTATTTAGCGATATTTTTTTTGATATTACTAAGTTGCATCGTTTTTAACAAAGAAACGAATGACTGTGGGACTTAATGTAACTAATTATGGACTGTGACCTTATAAATGTTAAAGTGAGACAATTGGACTCCAAGAAATAACATTCTTCCTAATTTGACATGATTGCCGGAACTCAGCGATTACACTGGGCGCTGTGGTAGCGCTTCATTTAAGAATTTAGATAAATTAGTCATTCTTAACTGTGGGACCAATCCTAGCCGTTATCGCGCGCTGAAGAAATAGCGACAGTTTCAAAAACTACATTTCATTGACTTTCTAATGGTGTCAGTCCGTTTGAGTTACAACGATTTATTATTATTATTATTATTATTATTATTATTATTATTATTTACCCAGGATAGCCTCTTCAGTTCCTATTGGTACTGCTATCAACGAGGGTCCTGCGAAGGGGGTCCTAGCGCATTTAAAGCTCCCATTTGAGCTACGAAAGTCGTGCAAGCACATCAATCGCTCAACTAGACAACCGCCTAAGATATCAATCCTATTCTCATGCTGAGCGCTAAGCAGAAAGGATAGATTCACACTTTTATAGTCTCTGGCATGACTCGGCCGGGGTTTGAACCCAAGACCTCCCGCACTGAAAGCGAACGCTCTACCACAAGGCTATCAGTCGTTGGGTCACATATTCGTACCAACATGTATTTAGCGATGTTTTTTTGATATTACTAGGTTGCATCGCTCTTAACAATGAAACGATTGACTGTGGGACTTAATTGAACGAACTTTGGATTGTGACCTAATAAATGTGATTAATGAGAAAATTGGACTCCAAGAAATAACATTCTTCTCAATTTGCCATGATTGCCGGAACTCAGCGATTACACTGGGCGCTGTGGTAGCGCTTTATCTAAAAATTAAGATAAAAAAGTCATTCTTTACTGTGGGACCAATCTTAGCTGTTATCGCGCGCTGTAGAATTAGCGACAGTTTTAAAAACTACATTTCATTTGCTTTCTAACAGTATCAATCCGTTTGAGTTGCAAACGGTTGAGTCACATATTCGTACCAACATGTTTTCGTGCTATTTTCCGGTATTACTAGGTTGTATGACTTTTACCAGTGAAACGATTGACTGTGGGACTTAATTGAACTGACTATGGACTGTGACTTTAAATATGTTATAAGTGAGACAAGCGGACTCTAAGAAATAACATTCTTTTTAATTTGACATGATTGCCGGAACTCAGCCATTACACTGGGCGCTGTGGTAGCGCTTCATTTAGGAATTTAGATAAATAAGTCATTCTTTACTGTGGGACCAATCCTAGCCGTTATCGCGCGCTGAAGAAATAGCGACAGTTTCAAAAACTAAATTTCATTGACTTTCTAAGAATATCAATCCGTTTGAGTTGCAACGGTTGAGTCACATATTCGTACCAACATGTATTCGTGCTATTTTCCGGTATTACTAGGTTGTATGGCTTTTACCGGTGAAACGATTGACTGTGGTACTTAATTGAACTGACTACGGACTGTGACCTTAAAAATGTTTTAAGTGAGACAAGCAGATTCCAAGAAATATCATTCTTTTTAATTTGACATGATTTCCGGAACTCAGCGATTACACTGGGCGCTGTGGTAGCGCTTCATTTAAGAACTTAGATAAGTAAGTCATTCTTAACTGTGGGACCAATCCTAGCCGTTATCCCGCGCTGAAGAAATAGCGACAGTTTCAAAAACTACATTCAATTGACTTTCTAAGAATATCAATCCGTTTGAGTTACAACGGTTGAGTCGCATATTCGTACCAACATGTATTTCGTGATATTTTTCCGGTACTACTAGGTTGTATGGCTTTTAACAGTGAAACGATTCACTGTGGGACTTAATTGAACTGATTATGGACTGCGACCTGATCAATGTGATAATTGAGAAAATTGGACTGCAAGAAAAAAACATTCTTCTTAATTTGACATGATTGTCGAAACTCAGCGATTACACTAGGCGCTGTGGTAGCGCTTCATTTAAGAATTAAGATAAAAAAAGTCATTTTTTTACTGTGGGACCAATCCTAGCCGTTAGCGCGCGCTGAGAAATAGCGACAGTTTCAAAAACTACATTTCATTGACTTCCTAACGGTGTCAGTCCGTTTGAGTTTAAACGGTTGGGTCACATATTCGTACCAACATGTATTTCTTGATACTTTTCGGGTATTACTAGGTTGAATGGCTTTTAACAGCGAAACGATTGACTGCGGGACTTAATTGATCTGATTATGGACTGTGACCCTGTAATGGTGAAAGCGAGACAATTGGACTTCAAGAAATAACATTCTTCTTAATTTGAAATGATTGCCGAAACTCACCGATTACACCGGGCGTTGTGGAAGCGCTTCAATTAAAAATTAAGATAAGAGAGTCATTTTTTACTTAGGCACCAATCCTAGCTGTTAGCGCGCGCCGAAGAAATAAAAACAGTTTCAAATACTACATTTCACTGACTTTCTAACGGTGTCAGTTCGTTTGAGTTTCAACGCTTGGGTCACATATTCGTACCAACATGTATTTAGAGATATTTATCTGATATTACTAGGATGCATCGCTTTTAACAGTGAAACGATTGACCGTTGGACTTAATTGAACTAACTTTGGACTGCGACCTGATCAATGTGATAAATGAGAAAATTGGACTGCAAGAAAAAAACATTCTTCATAATTTGACATGATTGTCGAAACTCAGCGATTACACTAGGCGCTGTGGTAGCGCTTCATTTAAGAATTAAGATAAAAAAAGTCATTTTTTTACTGTGGGACCAATCCTAGCCGTTAGCGCGCGCTGAAAAAATAGCGACAGTTTCAAAAACTACATTTTATTGACTTCCTAACGGTGTCAGTCCGTTTGAGTTTAAACGGTTGGGTCACATATTCGTACCAACATGTATTTCTTGATACTTTTCGGGTATTACTAGGTTGAATGGCTTTTAACAGCGAAACGATTGACTGCGGGACTTAATTGATCTGATTATGGACTGTGACCCTGTAAATGTGAAAGCAAGACAATTGGACTTCAAGAAATAACATTCTTCTTGATTTGAAATGATTGCCGAAACTCAGCGATTACACTGGGCGCTGTGGTAGCGCTTCAATTCAGAATTAAGATAAGAAAGTCATTTTTTACTGAGGGACCAATCCTAGCCGTTAGCGCCCGCTGAAGAAATAGTGAAAGGTTCAAAAACTACATTTCATTGACTTTCTAACGGTGTCAGTCCGTTTAAGTTTCCACAGTTGGGTCATATATGCGTACCAACATGTATTTAGCGAAATTCATCTGACATTACTAGATTTCATCGCTTTTAACAGCGAAACGATTGACTGTGGGACTTAATTGAACTAACTTTTGACTATGACCTGATAAATGTGATAAATAAAAAAATTGGACTCCAAGAAATAGCATTCTTCTTAATTTGACATGATTGCATAAACTCAGCGATTACACTGGGCGCTGTTGTAGCGCTTCATTTAAAAATTTAAATTAATAAGTCATTTTTTACTGTGAGACCAATCCTAGCCGTTATCGCGCCCTGAAGAAATAGCGACAGTTTCAGAAACTTCATTTCATTGACTTTCTAACGGTGTCCATCCGTTTGAGTTACAACGGTTGCGTAACATATTCGTACCAACATGAATTTAGCGATATTTTCCTGATATTACTGGGTTTCATCGCCTTTAACAATAAAATGATTGACTGTGGGACTTAATTGAACTAAATTTTGACTGTGACCTGATAAATGTGATAAATGAAAAAATTGGACTCCAAGAAATATCATTCTTTTTAATTTGACATGATTTCCAGAACTCAGCGATTACACTGGGCGCTGTGGTAGCGCTTCATTTAAGAATTTAGATAAGTAAGTCACTGTTAATTGTGGGACCAATCCTAGTCGTTATCCCGCGCTGAAGAAATAGCGACAGTTTCAAAAACTACATTTTATTGTCTTTCTAACAGTGTCAGTCCGTTTGAGTTACAACGGTTGGGTCACATATTCGTACTAACATGTATTTAGCGATATTTTTTTTGATATTACTAGGTTGCATCGCTTTTAACAATGAAATGATTGACTGTGGGACTTAATTGAACTAACTTTGGACTGTGACCTGATAAATGTGATAAATGAGACAATTGGACTCCAAGAAATAACATTCTTTCTAATTTGACGGGATTTCCGGAACTCAGCGATTACACTGGGCGCTGTGGTAGCGCTTTATTTCAAAATTTAAATAAATAAGTCATTCTTTACTGTGGGACCAATCCTAGCCGCTAGTGCGCGCTGAAGAAATATCGACAGTTTCAAAAACTAAATTTCATTGACTTTCTAACGGTGTCAGTCCGTTTGAGTTACAACGCTTGGGTCACACATTCGTACCAACATGTATTTAGCGATATTTTTTTTGATATTACTAAGTTGCATCGCTTTTAACAATGAAACGAATGACTGTGGGACTTAATTGAACTGATTATGTACTGTGACCTTATAAATGTTAAAGTGAGACAATTGGACTCCAAGATATAACATTCTTCCTAATTTGACATGATTGCCGAAACTCAGCGATTACACTGGGCCCTGTTGTAGCGCTTCAATTAAAAATTAAGATAAAAAAGTCATTTTTTACTGTGGGACCAATCTTAGCCGTTACCTTGCGCTGAAGAAATATCGACAGTTTCAAAAACAAAATTTCATCGACTTTCTAACGGTGTCAGTCCGTTTGAGTTACAACGATTGGGTCACATATTCGTACCAAAATGTATTTAGCGATATTTTTTTGATATTACTAGGTTGCATCGCTCTTAACAATGAAACGATTGACTGTGGGACTTAATTGAAAAAACTTTGGACTGTGACCTAATAAATGTGATAAATGAGAAAATTGGACTCCAAGAAATAACATCCTTCTCAATTTGACATGATTGCCGGAACTCAGCGATTACACAGGGCGCTGTGGTAGCGCTTTATTTAAGAATTTAGATAAATAAGTCATTCTTTACTGTGGGACCAATCCTATCCGTTATCGCACACTGAAGAAATAGCGACATTTTCAAAAACTACATTTTATTGTCTTTCTAACAAGGTCAGTCCGTTTGAGTTACAACGGTTGGGTCACCTATTCGTACCAACATGTGTTTAGCGATATTTTTCTGATATTACTAGGTTGCATCGCTTTTAAAAATGAAATGATTGACTGTGGGACTTAATTGAACTAACTTTGGACTGTGACCTGATAAATGCTATAAATGAGACAATTGGACTCCAAGAAATAACATTCTTTTTAATTTGACGGGATTTCCGGAACTCAGCGATTACACTGGGCGCTGTGGTACCGCTTGATTTAAAAATTTAGATAAATAAGTCATTCTTTACTGTGGGACCAATCCTAGCCGTTATTGCGCGCTGAAGAACTATCGACAGTTTCAAAAACTAAATTTTATTGACTTTCTAACGGTGTCGGTCCGTTTGAGTTACAACGGTTGGGTCACACATTCGTACCAACATGTATTTAGCGATATTTTTTTTGATATTACTAAGTTGCATCGTTTTTAACAAAGAAACGAATGACTGTGGGACTTAATGTAACTAATTATGGACTGTGACCTTATAAATGTTAAAGTGAGACAATTGGACTCCAAGAAATAACATTCTTCCTAATTTGACATGATTGCCGGAACTCAGCGATTACACTGGGCGCTGTGGTAGCGCTTCATTTAAGAATTTAGATAAATTAGTCATTCTTAACTGTGGGACCAATCCTAGCCGTTATCGCGCGCTGAAGAAATAGCGACAGTTTCAAAAACTACATTTCATTGACTTTCTAATGGTGTCAGTCCGTTTGAGTTACAACGATTTATTATTATTATTATTATTATTATTATTATTATTTACCCAGGATAGCCTCTTCAGTTCCTATTGGTACTGCTATCAACGAGGGTCCTGCGAAGGGGGTCCTAGCGCATTTAAAGCTCCCATTTGAGCTACGAAAGTCGTGCAAGCACATCAATCGCTCAACTAGACAACCGCCTAAGATATCAATCCTATTCTCATGCTGAGCGCTAAGCAGAAAGGATAGATTCACACTTTTATAGTCTCTGGCATGACTCGGCCGGGGTTTGAACCCAAGACCTCCCGCACTGAAAGCGAACGCTCTACCACAAGGCTATCAGTCGTTGGGTCACATATTCGTACCAACATGTATTTAGCGATGTTTTTTTGATATTACTAGGTTGCATCGCTCTTAACAATGAAACGATTGACTGTGGGACTTAATTGAACGAACTTTGGATTGTGACCTAATAAATGTGATTAATGAGAAAATTGGACTCCAAGAAATAACATTCTTCTCAATTTGCCATGATTGCCGGAACTCAGCGATTACACTGGGCGCTGTGGTAGCGCTTTATCTAAAAATTAAGATAAAAAAGTCATTCTTTACTGTGGGACCAATCTTAGCTGTTATCGCGCGCTGTAGAATTAGCGACAGTTTTAAAAACTACATTTCATTTGCTTTCTAACAGTATCAATCCGTTTGAGTTGAAAACGGTTGAGTCACATATTCGTACCAACATGTTTTCGTGCTATTTTCCGGTATTACTAGGTTGTATGACTTTTACCAGTGAAACGATTGACTGTGGGACTTAATTGAACTGACTATGGACTGTGACTTTAAATATGTTATAAGTGAGACAAGCGGACTCTAAGAAATAACATTCTTTTTAATTTGACATGATTGCCGGAACTCAGCCATTACACTGGGCGCTGTGGTAGCGCTTCATTTAGGAATTTAGATAAATAAGTCATTCTTTACTGTGGGACCAATCCTAGCCGTTATCGCGCGCTGAAGAAATAGCGACAGTTTCAAAAACTAAATTTCATTGACTTTCTAAGAATATCAATCCGTTTGAGTTGCAACGGTTGAGTCACATATTCGTACCAACATGTATTCGTGCTATTTTCCGGTATTACTAGGTTGTATGGCTTTTACCGGTGAAACGATTGACTGTGGTACTTAATTGAACTGACTACGGACTGTGACCTTAAAAATGTTTTAAGTGAGACAAGCAGATTCCAAGAAATATCATTCTTTTTAATTTGACATGATTTCCGGAACTCAGCGATTACACTGGGCGCTGTGGTAGCGCTTCATTTAAGAACTTAGATAAGTAAGTCATTCTTAACTGTGGGACCAATCCTAGCCGTTATCCCGCGCTGAAGAAATAGCGACAGTTTCAAAAACTACATTCAATTGACTTTCTAAGAATATCAATCCGTTTGAGTTACAACGGTTGAGTCGCATATTCGTACCAACATGTATTTCGTGATATTTTTCCGGTACTACTAGGTTGTATGGCTTTTAACAGTGAAACGATTCACTGTGGGACTTAATTGAACTGATTATGGACTGTGACCTTATAAATGTTAAAGTGAGACAATTGGACTCCAAGAAATAACATTCTTCCTACCTTGACATGATTGCCGAAACTCAGCGATTACGCTGGGCGCTGTGGCAGCGCTTCAACTAAAAATTAAGATAAAAAAGTCATTCTTTACTGTGGGACCAATCTTAGCCGTTATCGCGCGCTGAAGAATTAGCGACAGTTTCAAAATCTACATTTCATTGACTTTTTAACGGTGTCAGTCCTTTTGAGCTACAACGGTTGGGTCACCTATTCGTACCATCATGTGTTTAGCGATATTTTTCTGATACTACTAGGTTGCAACGCTTTTAACAATGAAACGATGGACTGTGGGACTTTATTGAACTACCTTTGGACTGTGACCTGATAAATGTAATAAATGAGACAATTGGACTCCAAGAAATAACATTCTTCTTAATTTGACGGGATTGCCGGAGCTCAGCGTTTAAACGGGGCGCTGTGGTAGCGCTTCATTTAAAAATTTAGATAAATAAGTCATTCTTTACTGTGGGACCAATCCTAGCCGTTATCGCGCACTGAAGAATTATCGACAGTTTCAAAAACTACATTTCATTGACTTTCTAACGGTGTCAGTCCGTTTGAGTTGCAACGCTTGGGCACACATTCGTACCAACATGTATTTAGCGATATTTTTTTTGATATTACTAAGTTGCATCGCTTTTAACAATGAAACGAATGACTGTGGGACTTAATTGAACTGATTATGTACTGTGACCTTATAAATGTTAAAGTGAGACAATTGGACTCCAAGATATAACATTCTTCCTAATTTGACATGATTGCCGAAACTCAGCGATTACACTGGGCCCTGTGGTAGCGCTTCAATATAAAATTAAGATAAAAAAGTCATTCTTTACTGTGGGACCAATCTTAGCCGTTACCGCGCGCTGAAGAAATATCGACAGTTTCAAAAACGAAATTTCATTGACTTTCTAACGGTGTCAGTCCGTTTGAGTTACAACGATTGGGTCACATATTCGTACCAAAATGTATTTAGCGATATTTTTTTGATATTACTAGGTTGCATCGCTCTTAACAATGGAACGATTGACTGTGGGACTTAATTGAACAAATTTTGGACTGTGACCTAATAAATGTGATAAATGAGAAAATTGGACTCCAAGAAATAACATTCTTCTCAATTTGACATGATTGCCGGAACTCAGCGATTACACAGGGCGCTGTGGTAGCGCTTTATTTAAGAATTTAGTTAAATAAGTCATTCTTTACTGTGGGACCAATCCTATCCGTTATCGCGCACTGAAGAAATAGCGACAGTTTGAAAAACTACATTTTATTGTCTTTCTAACAGTGTCAGTCCGTTTGAGTTACAACGGTTGGGTCACATATTCGTACTAACATGTATTTAGCGATATTTTTTTTGATATTACTAGGTTGCATCGCTTTTAACAATGAAACGATTGACTGTGGGACTTAATTGAACAAACTTTGGACTGTGACCTGATAAATGTGATAAATGAGAAAATTGGACTCCAAGAAATAACATTCTTCTTAATTTGACGGGATTGCCGGAACTTAGCGATTACACGGGGCGCTGTGGTAGCGCGTCATTTAAAAATTTAGATAAATAAGTCATTCTTTATTGTGGGACCAATCCTAGCCGTTATCGCGCGCTGAAGAATTATCGACTGTTTCAAAAACTACATTTCATTGACTTTCTAACGGTGATAGTCCGTTTGAGTTACAACGGTTGGGTCACCTATTCGTACCAACATGTGTTTAGCGATATTTTTCTGATATTACTAGGTTGCTTCGCTTTTAACAATGAAATGATTGACTGTGGGACTTAATTGAACTAACTTTGGACTGTGACCTGATAAATGCGATAAATGAGACAATTGGACTCCCAGAAATAACATTCTTTTTAATTTGACGGGATTTTCGGAACTCAGCGATTACACTGGGCGCTGTGGTACCGCTTTATTTAAAAATTTAGATAAATAAGTCATTCTTTACTGTGGGACCAATCCTAGCAGTTATTGCGCGCTGAAGAAATATCGACAGTTTCAAAAACTAAATTTTATTGACTTTCTAACGGTGTCAGTCCGTTTGAGTTACAACGGTTGGGTCACACATTCGTACAAACATGTATTTAGCGATATTTTTTTTGATATTACTAAGTTGCATCGCTTTTAACAATGAAACGAATGACTGTGGGACTTAATGTAACTAATTATGGACTGTGACCTTATAAATGTTAAAGTGAGACAATTGGACTCCAAGAAATAACATTCTTCCTAATTTGACATGATTGCCGAAACTCAGCGATTACACTGGGCCCTGTGGTAGCGCTTCAATTAAAAATTAAGATAAAAAAGTCATTCTTTACTGTGGGACCAATCTTAGCCGTTATCGCGCTCTGAAGAAATATCGACAGTTTCAAAGACAAAATTTCATTGACTTTCTAATGGTGTCAGTCCGTTTGAGTTACAACGATCGGGTCACATATTCGTACCAACATGTATTTAGCGATGTTTTTTTGATATTACTAGGTTGCATCGCTCTTAACAATGAAACGATTGACTGTGGGACTTAATTTAACAAACTTTGGACTGTGACCTGATAAATGTGATAAATGAGAAAATTGGACTCCAAGAAATAACATTCTTCTTAATTTGACGGGATTGCCGGAACTTAGCGATTACACGGGGCGCTGTGGTAGCACGTCATTTAAAAATTTAGATAAATAAGTCATTCTTTTTTGTGGGACCAATCCTAGCCGTTATCGCGCGCTGAAGAATTATCGACTGTCTCAAAAACTACATTTCATTGACTTTCTAACGGTGTCAGTCCGTTTGAGTTACAACGGTTGGGTCACACATTCGTACCAACATGTATTTAGCGTTATTTTTTTGATATTACTAGGTTGCATCGCTCTTAACAATGAAACGATTGACTGTGGGACTTAATTGAACGAACTTTGGATTGTGACCTAATAAATGTGATAAATGAGAAAATTGGACTCCAAGAAATAACATTCTTCTCAATTTGACATGATTGCCGGAACTCAGCGATTACACTGGCGCTGTGGTTGCGCTTCATTTAAGAATTTAGATAAACCAGTCATTCTTTACTGTGGGACCAAGCCTATCCATTATCGCACGCTGAAGAAAGAGCGACAGTTTCAAAAACTACATTTTATTGTCTTTCTAACAGTGTCAGTCTGTTTGAGTTACAACGGTTGGGTCACATATTTGTACCAACATGTCTTTAGAGATATTTTTTTGATATTGCTAGGCTGCATCGCTCTTAACATTGAAACGATTGACTGTGGGACTTAATTGAACAAACTTTGGACTGTGACCTAATAAATATGATAAATGAGAAAATTGGACTCCAAGAAATAACATTCTTCTCAATTTGACATGATTGCCAGAACTCAGCGATTACACTGGGCGCTGTGGTAGCGCTTTATTTAGGAATTTAGATAAATAAGTCATTCTTTACTGTGGGACCAATCCTATACGTTAT
The DNA here is from genome assembly GCF_029227915.1 of Hydractinia symbiolongicarpus. Classification (NCBI taxonomy): domain Eukaryota; kingdom Metazoa; phylum Cnidaria; class Hydrozoa; order Anthoathecata; family Hydractiniidae; genus Hydractinia; species Hydractinia symbiolongicarpus. The sequence continues at coordinate 481,219 of NC_079880.1, forward strand.
CCCGCGCTGAAGAAATAGCGACAGTTTCAAAAACTACATTTCATTGTCTTTCTAACAGTGTCAGTCCGTTTGAGTTTCAACAGTTGGGTCACATATTCGTACCAACATGTATTTAGCGATATTTATCTGATATTACTAGGTTGCATCGCTTTTAACAGTGAAACGAATGACTGTGGGACTTAATTGAACTAACTTTGGACTGTGAACTGATAAATGTGATAAATGAAAAAGATTGGACTCCAAGAAATAACATTCTTCTTAATTTGACATGATTCCCGGAACTCAGCGGTTACACTGGGCGCTGTGGTAGCGCTTCTTTAAAAATTTAAATTAATAAGCCATTTTTTACTGTGGGTCCAATCCTAGCCGTTATCGCGCGCTGAAGAGATAGCGACAGTTTAAAAAACTACATTTCATTGACTTTCTAACGGTGTCAGTCTGTTTGAGTTACAACGGTTGGGTCACCTATTCGTGCCAACATGTATTTAGCGATATTTTTCTCATATTATTAGGTTGCATCGCTTTTAACAGTGAAACGATTGACTGTGGCACATAATTGAACTGATTTTGGACTGTGACCTTAAAAAATGTTAAAGGGGAGACAATTGGACTCCAAGAAATAACATTCTTCTTAATTTGACATGATTACCGAAACTCAGCGATTACACTGGGCGCTGTGGCAGCGCTTCAATTAAAAATTAAGATAAAAAAGTTATTTTATACTGTGGGACCAATCCTAGCCGTTATCGCGCGCTGAAGAGATAGCGACAGTTTAAAAAACTACATTTCATTGACTTTCTAACGGTGTCAGTCCGCTTGAGTTTCAACGGTTGGGTCACATATTCGTACCAACATGTATTTAGCGATATTTTTTTGATATTACTAGGTTGCATCGCTCTTAACAATGAAACGATTGACTGTGGGACTTAATTGAACAAACTTTGGACTGTGACCTAATAAATGTGATAAATGAGAAAATTGGACTCCAAGAAATAACATTCTTCTCAATTTGACATGATTGCCGGAACTCAGCGATTACACTGGGCGCTGTGGTAGCGCTTTATTTAAGAATTTAGATAAATAAGTCATTCTTTACTGTGGGACCAATCCTATCCGTTATCGCGCGCTGAAGAAATAGCGACAGTTTCAAAAACTACATTTTATTGTCTTTCTAACAGTGTCAGTCCGTTTGAGTTACAACGGTTGGGTCACATATTCGTACTAACATGTATTTAGCGATATTTTTTTGATATTACTAGGTTGCATCGCTCTTAACAATGAAACGATTAACTGTGGGACTTAATTGAACTGATTATAGACTGTGACCTTGAAAATGTTATAAGTGAGACAAGCGGACTCAAAGAAATAACATTCTTTTTAATTTGACATGATTGCCGGAATTCAGCGATTACACCGTGCGCTGTGGTAGCGCTTCATTTAAAAATTTAGATAAATAAGTCATTCTTTACTGTGGGACAAATCCTAGCCGTTATCACGCTCTGAAGAAATATCGACAGTTTCAAAAACAAAATTTCATTGACTTTCTAAGAGTATCAATCCGTTTGAGTTACAACGGTTGCGTCACATATTGGTACCAACATGTATTTCGTGATATTTTTCCGGTACTACTAGCTGGTATGGCTTTTAACAGTGAAACGATTAATTGTGGGACTTAATTGAACAAACTTTGGACTGTGACCTAATAAATGTGATAAATGAGAAAATAGGACTCCAAGAAATAACATTCTTCCTAATTTGACATGATTGCCGAAACTCAGCGATTACACTGGGCGCTGTGGCAGCGCTTCAATTAAAAATTAAGATAAAAAAGTTATTTTATACTGTGGGACCAATCCTAGCCGTTATCGCGCGCTGAAGAGATAGCGACAGTTTAAAAAACTACATTTCATTGACTTTCTAACGGTGTCAGTCCGCTTGAGTTACAACGGTTGGGTCACATATTCGTACCAACATGTATTTAGCGATATTTTTTTGATATTACTAGGTTGCATCGCTCTTAACAATGAAACGATTGACTGTGGGACTTAATTGAACAAACTTTGGACTGTGACCTAATAAATGTGATAAATGAGAAAATTGGACTCCAAGAAATAACATTCTTCTCAATTTGACATGATTGCCGAAACTCAGCGATTACACTGGGCGCTGGGGTAGCGCTTTATTTAAGAATTTAGATAAATAAGTCATTCTTTACTGTGGGACCAATCCTATCCGTTATCGCGCGCTGAAGAAATAGCGACAGTTTCAAAAACTACATTTTATTGTCTTTCTAACAGTGTCAGTCCGTTTGAGTTACAACGGTTGGGTCACATATTCGTACTAACATGTATTTAGCGATATTTTTTTGATATTACTAGGTTGCATCGTTCTTAACAATGAAACGATTGACTGTGGGACTTAATTGAACAAACTTTGGACTATAACCTAATAAATGTGATAAAAAAACAGAAAATTGGACTCCAAGAAATAACATTCTTCTTAATTTGACATGATTGCCGAAACTCTGCGATTACACTGGGCGCTGTGGTGGCGCTTCATTTAAAAATTTAGATAAATAAGTCATTCTTTACTGTGGGACCAATCCTATCCGTTATCGCGCGTGGAAGAAATAGCGAAAGTTTCAAAAAATACATTTCATTGTCTTTCTAACAGTGTCAGTGCGTTTGAGTTACATCGGTTGGGTCACATATTCGTACCAACATGTATTTAGCGATATTTTTTGATATTACTAGGTTGTATCGCTTGTAACATAAAAACGAATAACTGTGGGACTTAATTGAACTGATTATGGACTGTGACCTTGAAAATGTTATAAGTGAGACAAGCGGACTCAAAGAAATAACATTCTTTTTAATTTGACGGGATTTTCGGAACTCAGCGATTACACTGGGCGCTGTGGTACCGCTTTATTTAAAAATTTAGATAAATAAGTCATTCTTTACTGTGGGACCAATCCTAGCAGTTATTGCGCGCTGAAGAAATATCGACAGTTTCAAAAACTAAATTTTATTGACTTTCTAACGGTGTCAGTCCGTTTGAGTTACAACGGTTGGGTCACACATTCGTACAAACATGTATTTAGCGATATTTTTTTTGATATTACTAAGTTGCATCGCTTTTAACAATGAAACGAATGACTGTGGGACTTAATGTAACTAATTATGGACTGTGACCTTATAAATGTTAAAGTGAGACAATTGGACTCCAAGAAATAACATTCTTCCTAATTTGACATGATTGCCGAAACTCAGCGATTACACTGGGCCCTGTGGTAGCGCTTCAATTAAAAATTAAGATAAAAAAGTCATTCTTTACTGTGGGACCAATCTTAGCCGTTATCGCGCTCTGAAGAAATATCGACAGTTTCAAAGACAAAATTTCATTGACTTTCTAATGGTGTCAGTCCGTTTGAGTTACAACGATCGGGTCACATATTCGTACCAACATGTATTTAGCGATGTTTTTTTGATATTACTAGGTTGCATCGCTCTTAACAATGAAACGATTGACTGTGGGACTTAATTTAACAAACTTTGGACTGTGACCTGATAAATGTGATAAATGAGAAAATTGGACTCCAAGAAATAACATTCTTCTTAATTTGACGGGATTGCCGGAACTTAGCGATTACACGGGGCGCTGTGGTAGCACGTCATTTAAAAATTTAGATAAATAAGTCATTCTTTTTTGTGGGACCAATCCTAGCCGTTATCGCGCGCTGAAGAATTATCGACTGTCTCAAAAACTACATTTCATTGACTTTCTAACGGTGTCAGTCCGTTTGAGTTACAACGGTTGGGTCACACATTCGTACCAACATGTATTTAGCGTTATTTTTTTGATATTACTAGGTTGCATCGCTCTTAACAATGAAACGATTGACTGTGGGACTTAATTGAACGAACTTTGGATTGTGACCTAATAAATGTGATAAATGAGAAAATTGGACTCCAAGAAATAACATTCTTCTCAATTTGACATGATTGCCGGAACTCAGCGATTACACTGGCGCTGTGGTTGCGCTTCATTTAAGAATTTAGATAAACCAGTCATTCTTTACTGTGGGACCAAGCCTATCCATTATCGCACGCTGAAGAAAGAGCGACAGTTTCAAAAACTACATTTTATTGTCTTTCTAACAGTGTCAGTCTGTTTGAGTTACAACGGTTGGGTCACATATTTGTACCAACATGTCTTTAGAGATATTTTTTTGATATTGCTAGGCTGCATCGCTCTTAACATTGAAACGATTGACTGTGGGACTTAATTGAACAAACTTTGGACTGTGACCTAATAAATATGATAAATGAGAAAATTGGACTCCAAGAAATAACATTCTTCTCAATTTGACATGATTGCCAGAACTCAGCGATTACACTGGGCGCTGTGGTAGCGCTTTATTTAGGAATTTAGATAAATAAGTCATTCTTTACTGTGGGACCAATCCTATACGTTATCCCGCGCTGAAGAAATAGCGACAGTTTCAAAAACTACATTTCATTGTCTTTCTAACAGTGTCAGTCCGTTTGAGTTTCAACAGTTGGGTCACATATTCGTACCAACATGTATTTAGCGATATTTATCTGATATTACTAGGTTGCATCGCTTTTAACAGTGAAACGAATGACTGTGGGACTTAATTGAACTAACTTTGGACTGTGAACTGATAAATGTGATAAATGAAAAAGATTGGACTCCAAGAAATAACATTCTTCTTAATTTGACATGATTCCCGGAACTCAGCGGTTACACTGGGCGCTGTGGTAGCGCTTCTTTAAAAATTTAAATTAATAAGCCATTTTTTACTGTGGGTCCAATCCTAGCCGTTATCGCGCGCTGAAGAGATAGCGACAGTTTAAAAAACTACATTTCATTGACTTTCTAACGGTGTCAGTCTGTTTGAGTTACAACGGTTGGGTCACCTATTCGTGCCAACATGTATTTAGCGATATTTTTCTCATATTATTAGGTTGCATCGCTTTTAACAGTGAAACGATTGACTGTGGCACATAATTGAACTGATTTTGGACTGTGACCTTAAAAAATGTTAAAGGGGAGACAATTGGACTCCAAGAAATAACATTCTTCTTAATTTGACATGATTACCGAAACTCAGCGATTACACTGGGCGCTGTGGCAGCGCTTCAATTAAAAATTAAGATAAAAAAGTTATTTTATACTGTGGGACCAATCCTAGCCGTTATCGCGCGCTGAAGAGATAGCGACAGTTTAAAAAACTACATTTCATTGACTTTCTAACGGTGTCAGTCCGCTTGAGTTTCAACGGTTGGGTCACATATTCGTACCAACATGTATTTAGCGATATTTTTTTGATATTACTAGGTTGCATCGCTCTTAACAATGAAACGATTGACTGTGGGACTTAATTGAACAAACTTTGGACTGTGACCTAATAAATGTGATAAATGAGAAAATTGGACTCCAAGAAATAACATTCTTCTCAATTTGACATGATTGCCGGAACTCAGCGATTACACTGGGCGCTGTGGTAGCGCTTTATTTAAGAATTTAGATAAATAAGTCATTCTTTACTGTGGGACCAATCCTATCCGTTATCGCGCGCTGAAGAAATAGCGACAGTTTCAAAAACTACATTTTATTGTCTTTCTAACAGTGTCAGTCCGTTTGAGTTACAACGGTTGGGTCACATATTCGTACTAACATGTATTTAGCGATATTTTTTTGATATTACTAGGTTGCATCGCTCTTAACAATGAAACGATTAACTGTGGGACTTAATTGAACTGATTATAGACTGTGACCTTGAAAATGTTATAAGTGAGACAAGCGGACTCAAAGAAATAACATTCTTTTTAATTTGACATGATTGCCGGAATTCAGCGATTACACCGTGCGCTGTGGTAGCGCTTCATTTAAAAATTTAGATAAATAAGTCATTCTTTACTGTGGGACAAATCCTAGCCGTTATCACGCTCTGAAGAAATATCGACAGTTTCAAAAACAAAATTTCATTGACTTTCTAAGAGTATCAATCCGTTTGAGTTACAACGGTTGCGTCACATATTGGTACCAACATGTATTTCGTGATATTTTTCCGGTACTACTAGCTGGTATGGCTTTTAACAGTGAAACGATTAATTGTGGGACTTAATTGAACAAACTTTGGACTGTGACCTAATAAATGTGATAAATGAGAAAATAGGACTCCAAGAAATAACATTCTTCCTAATTTGACATGATTGCCGAAACTCAGCGATTACACTGGGCGCTGTGGCAGCGCTTCAATTAAAAATTAAGATAAAAAAGTTATTTTATACTGTGGGACCAATCCTAGCCGTTATCGCGCGCTGAAGAGATAGCGACAGTTTAAAAAACTACATTTCATTGACTTTCTAACGGTGTCAGTCCGCTTGAGTTACAACGGTTGGGTCACATATTCGTACCAACATGTATTTAGCGATATTTTTTTGATATTACTAGGTTGCATCGCTCTTAACAATGAAACGATTGACTGTGGGACTTAATTGAACAAACTTTGGACTGTGACCTAATAAATGTGATAAATGAGAAAATTGGACTCCAAGAAATAACATTCTTCTCAATTTGACATGATTGCCGAAACTCAGCGATTACACTGGGCGCTGGGGTAGCGCTTTATTTAAGAATTTAGATAAATAAGTCATTCTTTACTGTGGGACCAATCCTATCCGTTATCGCGCGCTGAAGAAATAGCGACAGTTTCAAAAACTACATTTTATTGTCTTTCTAACAGTGTCAGTCCGTTTGAGTTACAACGGTTGGGTCACATATTCGTACTAACATGTATTTAGCGATATTTTTTTGATATTACTAGGTTGCATCGTTCTTAACAATGAAACGATTGACTGTGGGACTTAATTGAACAAACTTTGGACTATAACCTAATAAATGTGATAAAAAAACAGAAAATTGGACTCCAAGAAATAACATTCTTCTTAATTTGACATGATTGCCGAAACTCTGCGATTACACTGGGCGCTGTGGTGGCGCTTCATTTAAAAATTTAGATAAATAAGTCATTCTTTACTGTGGGACCAATCCTATCCGTTATCGCGCGTGGAAGAAATAGCGAAAGTTTCAAAAAATACATTTCATTGTCTTTCTAACAGTGTCAGTGCGTTTGAGTTACATCGGTTGGGTCACATATTCGTACCAACATGTATTTAGCGATATTTTTTGATATTACTAGGTTGTATCGCTTGTAACATAAAAACGAATAACTGTGGGACTTAATTGAACTGATTATGGACTGTGACCTTGAAAATGTTATAAGTGAGACAAGCGGACTCAAAGAAATAACATTCTTTTTAATTTGACATGATTGCCGGAATTCAGCGATTACACCTGGCGCTGTGGTAGCGCTTCATTTAAAAATTTAGATAAATAAGTCATTCTTTACTGTGGGACCAATCCTATCCGTTATCGCGCGCTGAAGAAATAGCGACAGTTTCAAAAACTACATTTTATTGTCTTTCTAACAGTGTCAGTCCGTTTGAGTTACAACGGCTGGGTCACATATTCGTACTAACATGTATTTAGCGATATTTTTTTGATATTACTAGGTTGCATCGCTCTTAACAATGAAACGATTAACTGTGGGACTTAATTGAACTGATTATAGACTGTGACCTTGAAAATGTTATAAGTGAGACAAGCGGACTCAAAGAAATAACATTCTTTTTAATTTGACATGATTGCCGGAATTCAGCGATTACACCGTGCGCTGTGGTAGCGCTTCATTTAAAAATTAAGATAAAAAAGTAATTCTTTACTGTGGGACCAATCTTAGCCGTTATCGCGCGTTGAAGAATTAGAGACAGTTTCAAAAACTACATTTCATTGACTTTTTAACGGTGTCAGTCCGTTTGAGTTACAACGGTTGGGTCACCTATTCGTACCAACATGTGTTTAGCGATATTTTTCTGATATTACTAGGTTGCATCGCTCTTAACAATGAAACGATTGACTGTGGGACTTAATTGAACAAACTTTGGACTATAACCTAATAAATGTGATAAATGAGAAAATTGGACTCCAAGAAATAACATTCTTCTTAATTTGACATGATTGCCGAAACTCTGCGATTACACTGGGCGCTGTGGTGGCGCCTAATTTAAAATTTTAGATAAATAAGTCATTCTTTACTGTGGGACCAATCCTAGCCGTTATCACGCTCTGAAGAAATATCGACAGTTTCAAAAACAAAATTTCATTGACTTTCTAAGAGTATCAATCCGTTTGAGTTACAACGGTTGCGTCACATATTGGCACCAACATGTATTTCGTGATATTTTTCCGGTACTACTAGCTGGTATGGCTTTTAACAGTGAAACGATTGACTGTGGGACTTAATTGAACAAACTTTGGACTGTGACCTAATAAATGTGATAAATAAGAAAATAGGACTCCAAGAAATAACATTCTTCCTAATTTGACATGATTGCCGAAACTCAGCAATTACACTGGGCGCTGTGGTAGCGCTTCAATTAAAAATTAAGATAAAAAAGTAATTCTTTACTGTGGGACCAATCTTAGCCGTTATCGGGCGCTGAAGAATTAGAGACAGTTTAAAAAACTACATTTCATTGACTTTCTAACGGTGTCAGTCCGCTTGAGTTACAACGGTTGGGTCACATATTCGTACCAACATGTATTTAGCGATATTTTTTTGATATTACTAGGTTGCATCGCTCTTAACAATGAAACGATTGACTGTGGGACTTAATTGAACAAACTTTGGACTGTGACCTAATAAATGTGATAAATGAGAAAATTGGACTCCAAGAAATAACATTCTTCTCAATTTGACATGATTGCCGGAACTCAGCGATTACACTGGGCGCTGGGGTAGAGCTTTATTTAAGAATTTAGATAAATAAGTCATTCTTTACTGTGGGACCAATCCTATCCGTTATCGCGCGCTGAAGAAATAGCGACAGTTTCAAAAACTACATTTTATTGTCTTTCTAACAGTGTCAGTCCGTTTGAGTTACAACGGTTGGGTCACATATTCGTACTAACATGTATTTAGCGATATTTTTTTGATATTACTAGGTTGCATCGTTCTTAACAATGAAACGATTGACTGTGGGACTTAATTGAACAAACTTTGGACTATAACCTAATAAATGTGATAAAAAAACAGAAAATTGGACTCCAAGAAATAACATTCTTCTTAATTTGACATGATTGCTGAAACTCTGCGATTACACTGGGCGCTGTGGTGGCGCTTCATTTAAAAATTTAGATAAATAAGTCATTCTTTACTGTGGGACCAATCCTATCCGTTATCGCGCGTGGAAGAAATAGCGAAAGTTTCAAAAAGTACATTTCATTGTCTTTCTAACAGTGTCAGTGCGTTTGAGTTACATCGGTTGGGTCACATATTCGTACCAACATGTATTTAGCGATATTTTTTGATATTACTAGGTTGTATCGCTTGTAACAATAAAACGAATAACTGTGGGACTTAATTGAACTGATTATGGACTGTGACCTTGAAAATGTTATAAGTGAGACAAGCGGACTCAAAGAAATAACATTCTTTTTAATTTGACATGATTGCCGGAATTCAGCGATTACACCTGGCGCTGTGGTAGCGCTTCATTTAAAAATTTAGATAAATAAGTCATTCTTTACTGTGGGACCAATCTTAGCCGTTATCGCGCGCTGAAGAATTAGAGACAGTTTCAAAAACTACATTTCATTGACTTTTTAACGGGGTCAGTCCGTTTGAGTTACAACGGTTGGGTCACCTATTCGTACCAACATGTGTTTAGCGATATTTTTCTGATATTACTAGGTTGCATCGCTCTTAACAATGAAACGATTGACTGTGGGACTTAATTGAACAAACTTTGGACTGTGACCTAATAAATGTGATAAATAAGAAAATAGGACTCCAAGAAATAACATTCTTCCTAATTTGACATGATTGCCGAAACTCAGCAATTACACTGGGCGCTGTGGTAGCGCTTCAATTAAAAATTAAGATAAAAAAGTAATTCTTTACTGTGGGACCAATCTTAGCCGTTATCGCGCGCTGAAGAATTAGAGACAGTTTAAAAAACTACATTTCATTGACTTTCTAACGGTGTCAGTCCGCTTGAGTTACAACGGTTGGGTCACATATTCGTACCAACATGTATTTAGCGATATTTTTTTGATATTACTAGGTTGCATCGCTCTTAACAATGAAACGATTGACTGTGGGACTTAATTGAACAAACTTTGGACTGTGACCTAATAAATGTGATAAATGAGAAAATTGGACTCCAAGAAATAACATTCTTCTCAATTTGACATGATTGCCGGAACTCAGCGATTACACTGGGCGCTGGGGTAGCGCTTTATTTAAGAATTTAGATAAATAAGTCATTCTTTACTGTGGGACCAATCCTATCCGTTATCGCGCGCTGAAGAAATAGCGACAGTTTCAAAAACTACATTTTATTGTCTTTCTAACAGTGTCAGTCCGTTTGAGTTACAACGGTTGGGTCACATATTCGTACTAACATGTATTTAGCGATATTTTTTTGATATTACTAGGTTGCATCGTTCTTAACAATGAAACGATTGACTGTGGGACTTAATTGAACAAACTTTGGACTATAACCTAATAAATGTGATAAAAAAACAGAAAATTGGACTCCAAGAAATAACATTGTTCTTAATTTGACATGATTGCTGAAACTCTGCGATTACACTGGGCGCTGTGGTGGCGCTTCATTTAAAAATTTAGATAAATAAGTCATTCTTTACTGTGGGACCAATCCTATCCGTTATCGCGCGTGGAAGAAATAGCGAAAGTTTCAAAAAGTACATTTCATTGTCTTTCTAACAGTGTCAGTGCGTTTGAGTTACATCGGTTGGGTCACATATTCGTACCAACATGTATTTAGCGATATTTTTTGATATTACTAGGTTGTATCGCTTGTAACAATAAAACGAATAACTGTGGGACTTAATTGAACTGATTATGGACTGTGACCTTGAAAATGTTATAAGTGAGACAAGCGGACTCAAAGAAATAACATTCTTTTTAATTTGACATGATTGCCGGAATTCAGCGATTACACCTGGCGCTGTGGTAGCGCTTCATTTAAAAATTTAGATAAATAAGTCATTCTTTACTGTGGGACCAATCTTAGCCGTTATCGCGCGCTGAAGAATTAGAGACAGTTTCAAAAACTACATTTCATTGACTTTTTAACGGTGTCAGTCCGTTTGAGTTACAACGGTTGGGTCACCTATTCGTACCAACATGTGTTTAGCGATATTTTTCTGATATTACTAGGTTGCATCGCTCTTAACAATGAAACGATTGACTGTGGGACTTAATTGAACAAACTTTGGACTGTGACCTAATAAATGTGATAAATAAGAAAATAGGACTCCAAGAAATAACATTCTTCCTAATTTGACATGATTGCCGAAACTCAGCAATTACACTGGGCGCTGTGGTAGCGCTTCAATTAAAAATTAAGATAAAAAAGTAATTCTTTACTGTGGGACCAATCTTAGCCGTTATCGCGCGCTGAAGAATTAGAGACAGTTTAAAAAACTACATTTCATTGACTTTCTAACGGTGTCAGTCCGCTTGAGTTACAACGGTTGGGTCACATATTCGTACCAACATGTATTTAGCGATATTTTTTTGATATTACTAGGTTGCATCGCTGTTAACAATGAAACGATTGACTGTGGGACTTAATTGAACAAACTTTGGACTGTGACCTAATAAATGTGATAAATGAGAAAATTGGACTCCAAGAAATAACATTCTTCTCAATTTGACATGATTGCCGGAACTCAGCGATTACACTGGGCGCTGGGGTAGCGCTTTATTTAAGAATTTAGATAAATAAGTCATTCTTTACTGTGGGACCAATCCTATCCGTTATCGCGCGCTGAAGAAATAGCGACAGTTTCAAAAACTACATTTTATTGTCTTTCTAACAGTGTCAGTCCGTTTGAGTTACAACGGTTGGGTCACATATTCGTACTAACATGTATTTAGCGATATTTTTTTGATATTACTAGGTTGCATCGTTCTTAACAATGAAACGATTGACTGTGGGACTTAATTGAACAAACTTTGGACTATAACCTAATAAATGTGATAAAAAAACAGAAAATTGGACTCCAAGAAATAACATTCTTCTTAATTTGACATGATTGCCGAAACTCTGCGATTACACTGGGCGCTGTGGTGGCGCCTAATTTAAAATTTTAGATAAATAAGTCATTCTTTACTGTGGGACCAATCCTAGCCGTTATCACGCTCTGAAGAAATATCGACAGTTTCAAAAACAAAATTTCATTGACTTTCTAAGAGTATCAATCCGTTTGAGTTACAACGGTTGTGTCACATATTGGCACCAACATGTATTTCGTGATATTTTTCCGGAACTACTTGCTGGTATGGCTTTTAACAGTGAAACGATTGACTGTGGGACTTAATTGAACAAACTTTGGACTGTGACCTAATAAATGTGATAAATAAGAAAATAGGACTCCAAGAAATAACATTCTTCCTAATTTGACATGATTGCCGAAACTCAGCAATTACACTGGGCGCTGTGGTAGCGCTTCAATTAAAAATTAAGATAAAAAAGTAATTATTTACTGTGGGACCAATCTTAGCGGTTATCGCGCGCTGAAGAATTAGAGACAGTTTCAAAAACTACATTTCATTGACTTTTTAACGGTGTCAGTCCGTTTGAGTTACAACGGTTGGGTCACCTATTCGTACCAACATGTGTTTAGCGATATTTTTCTAATATTACTAGGTTGCATCGCTCTTAACAATGAAACGATTGACTGTGGGACTTAATTGAACAAACTTTGGACTGTGACCTAATAAATGTGATAAATGAGAAAATTGGACTCCAAGAAATAACATTCTTCTCAATTTGACATGAATGCCGGAACTCAGCGATTACACTTGGCGCTGTGGTAGCGCTTTATTTAAGAATTTAGATAAATAAGTCATTCTTTACTGTGGGACCAATCCTATCCGTTATCGCGCGCTGAAGAAATAGCGACAGTTTCAAAAACAACATTTTATTGTCTTTCTAACAGTGTCAGTCCGTTTGAGTTACAACGGTTGGGTCACATGTTCGTACTAACATGTATTTAGCGATATTTTTTTGATATTACTAGGTTGCATCGTTCTTAACAATGAAACGATTGACTGTGGGACTTAATTGAACAAACTTTGGACTGTGACCTAATAAATGTGATAAATAAGAAAATAGGACTCCAAGAAATAACATTCTTCCTAATTTGACATGATTGCCGAAACTCAGCAATTACACTGGGCGCTGTGGTAGCGCTTCAATTAAAAATTAAGATAAAAAAGTAATTCTTTACTGTGGGACCAATCTTAGCCGTTATCGCGCGCTGAAGAATTAGAGACAGTTTAAAAAACTACATTTCATTGACTTTCTAACGGTGTCAGTCCGCTTGAGTTACAACGGTTGGGTCACATATTCGTACCAACATGTATTTAGCGATATTTTTTTGATATTACTAGGTTGCATCGCTGTTAACAATGAAACGATTGACTGTGGGACTTAATTGAACAAACTTTGGACTGTGACCTAATAAATGTGATAAATGAGAAAATTGGACTCCAAGAAATAACATTCTTCTCAATTTGACATGATTGCCGGAACTCAGCGATTACACTGGGCGCTGGGGTAGCGCTTTATTTAAGAATTTAGATAAATAAGTCATTCTTTACTGTGGGACCAATCCTATCCGTTATCGCGCGCTGAAGAAATAGCGACAGTTTCAAAAACTACATTTTATTGTCTTTCTAACAGTGTCAGTCCGTTTGAGTTACAACGGTTGGGTCACATATTCGTACTAACATGTATTTAGCGATATTTTTTTGATATTACTAGGTTGCATCGTTCTTAACAATGAAACGATTGACTGTGGGACTTAATTGAACAAACTTTGGACTATAACCTAATAAATGTGATAAAAAAACAGAAAATTGGACTCCAAGAAATAACATTCTTCTTAATTTGACATGATTGCCGAAACTCTGCGATTACACTGGGCGCTGTGGTGGCGCCTAATTTAAAATTTTAGATAAATAAGTCATTCTTTACTGTGGGACCAATCCTAGCCGTTATCACGCTCTGAAGAAATATCGACAGTTTCAAAAACAAAATTTCATTGACTTTCTAAGAGTATCAATCCGTTTGAGTTACAACGGTTGTGTCACATATTGGCACCAACATGTATTTCGTGATATTTTTCCGGAACTACTTGCTGGTATGGCTTTTAACAGTGAAACGATTGACTGTGGGACTTAATTGAACAAACTTTGGACTGTGACCTAATAAATGTGATAAATAAGAAAATAGGACTCCAAGAAATAACATTCTTCCTAATTTGACATGATTGCCGAAACTCAGCAATTACACTGGGCGCTGTGGTAGCGCTTCAATTAAAAATTAAGATAAAAAAGTAATTATTTACTGTGGGACCAATCTTAGCGGTTATCGCGCGCTGAAGAATTAGAGACAGTTTCAAAAACTACATTTCATTGACTTTTTAACGGTGTCAGTCCGTTTGAGTTACAACGGTTGGGTCACCTATTCGTACCAACATGTGTTTAGCGATATTTTTCTAATATTACTAGGTTGCATCGCTCTTAACAATGAAACGATTGACTGTGGGACTTAATTGAACAAACTTTGGACTGTGACCTAATAAATGTGATAAATGAGAAAATTGGACTCCAAGAAATAACATTCTTCTCAATTTGACATGAATGCCGGAACTCAGCGATTACACTTGGCGCTGTGGTAGCGCTTTATTTAAGAATTTAGATAAATAAGTCATTCTTTACTGTGGGACCAATCCTATCCGTTATCGCGCGCTGAAGAAATAGCGACAGTTTCAAAAACAACATTTTATTGTCTTTCTAACAGTGTCAGTCCGTTTGAGTTACAACGGTTGGGTCACATGTTCGTACTAACATGTATTTAGCGATATTTTTTTGATATTACTAGGTTGCATCGTTCTTAACAATGAAACGATTGACTGTGGGACTTAATTGAACAAACTTTGGACTATAACCTAATAAATGTGATAAAAAAACAGAAAATTGGACTCCAAGAAATAACATTCTTCTTAATTTGACATGATTGCCGAAACTCTGCGATTACACTGGGCGCTGTGGTGGCGCTTCATTTAAAAATTTAGATAAATAAGTCATTCTTTACTGTGGGACCAATCCTATCCGTTATCGCGCGTGGAAGAAATAGCGAAAGTTTCAAAAACTACATTTCATTGTCTTTCTAACAGTGTCAGTGCGTTTGAGTTACATCGGTTGGGTCACATATTCGTACCAACATGTATTTAGCGATATTTTTTGATATTACTAGGTTGCATCGCTCTTAACAATGAAACGATTAACTGTGGGACTTAATTGAACTGATTATAGACTGTGACCTTGAAAATGTTATAAGTGAGACAAGCGGACTCAAAGAAATAACATTCTTTTTAATTTGACATGATTGCCGGAATTCAGCGATTACACCGTGCGCTGTGGTAGCGCTTCATTTAAAAATTAAGATAAAAAAGTAATTCTTTACTGTGGGACCAATCTTAGCCGTTATCGCGCGCTGAAGAATTAGAGACAGTTTCAAAAACTACATTTCATTGACTTTTTAACGGTGTCAGTCCGTTTGAGTTACAACGGTTGGGTCACCTATTCGTACCAACATGTGTTTAGCGATATTTTTCTGATATTACTAGGTTGCATCGCTCTTAACAATGAAACGATTGACTGTGGGACTTAATTGAACAAACTTTGGACTATAACCTATTAAATGTGATAAATGAGAAAATTGGACTCCAAGAAATAACATTCTTCTTAATTTGACATGATTGCCGAAACTCTGCGATTACACTGGGCGCTGTGGTGGCGCCTAATTTAAAATTTTAGATAAATAAGTCATTCTTTACTGTGGGACCAATCCTATCCGTTATCGCGCGTGGAAGAAATAGCGAAAGTTTCAAAAACTACATTTCATTGTCTTTCTAACAGTGTCAGTGCGTTTGAGTTACATCGGTTGGGTCACATATTCGTACCAACATGTATTTAGCGATATTTTTTGATATTACTAGGTTGTATCGCTTGTAACAATAAAACGATTAACTGTGGGACTTAATTGAACTGATTATGGACTGTGACCTTGAAAATGTTATAAGTGAGACAAGCGGACTCAAAGAAATAACATTCTTTTTAATTTGACATGATTGCCGGAATTCAGCGATTACACCTGGCGCTGTGGTAGCGCTTCATTTAAAAATTTAGATAAATAAGTCATTCTTTACTGTGGGACCAATCCTAGCCGTTATCACGCTCTGAAGAAATATCGACAGTTTCAAAAACTAAATTTCATTGACTTTCTAAGAGTATCAATCCGTTTGAGTTACAACGGTTGCGTCACATATTGGTACCAACATGTATTTCGTGATATTTTTCCGGTACTACTAGCTGGTATGGCTTTTAACAGTGAAACGATTGATTGTGGGACTTAATTGAACTAACTTTGTACTGTGACCTGATAAATGAGATAAATGAGACAATTGGACTCCAAGAAATAACATTCTTCTTAATTTGACGGGATTTCCGGAACTCAGCGATTACACTGGGCGCCGTGGTAGCGCTTCATTTAAAAATTCAGATAAATAAGTCATTCTTTACTGTATCCTAGCCGTTATCACCCTCTGAAGAAATATCGACAGTTTCAAAAACTAAATTTCATTGACTTTCTAACAGTGTCAGTCCGTTTGAGTTACAACGGTTGGGTCACATATTCGTACTAACATGTATTTAGCGATATTTTTTTTGATATTGCTAGGTTGCATCGCTTTTAACAATGAAACGATTGACTGTGGGGCTTAATTGAACAAACTTTGGACTATAACCTAATAAATGTGATAAATGAGACAATTGGACTCCAAGAAATAACATTCTTCTTAATTTGACGGGATTTCCGGAACTCAGCGATTACACTGGGCGCCGTGGTAGCACTTCATTTAAAAATTTAGATAAATAAGTCATTCTTTACTGTGGGACCAATCCTAGCCATTATCGCGCTCTGAAGAAATATCGACAGTTTCAAAAACTAAATTTCATTTACTTTCTAACCGTGACAGTCCGTTTGAGTTACAACGGTTGGGTCAAATATTTGTACCAACAAGTATTTAGCGATATTTTTTTTGATATTACTAAGTTGCATCGCTTTTAACAATGAAACGAATGACTGTGGGACTTAATTGAACTAACTTTGGACTTTGACATGATAAATGTGATAAATGAGACAGCTGGACTCCAAGAAATAACATTCTTCTTAATTTGACGGGATTTCCGGAACTCAGCGATTACACTGGGCGCCGTGGTAGCGC
Organism: Hydractinia symbiolongicarpus; assembly: GCF_029227915.1. Lineage (NCBI taxonomy): Eukaryota > Metazoa > Cnidaria > Hydrozoa > Anthoathecata > Hydractiniidae > Hydractinia > Hydractinia symbiolongicarpus. Next base: position 498,700 of record NC_079880.1, read on the forward strand.
TTCATTTAAAAATTCAGATAAATAAGTCATTCTTTACTGTGGGACCAATCCTAGCCGTTATCACGCTCTGAAGAAATATCGACAGTTACAAAAACTAAATTTCATTGACTTTCTAAGAATATCAATCCGTTTGAGTTACAACGGTTGAGTCACATATTCGTACCAACATGTATTTCGTCATATTTTTTCCGGTACTACTAGGTTGTAAGGATTTTAACAGTGAAACGATTGACTGTGGGACTTAATTGAACTGATTATGGACTGTGACCTTATAAATGTTAAAGTGAGACAATTGGAATCCAAGAAATAACATTCTTCCTAATTTGACATGATTGCCGAAACTTAGCGATTACACTGGGCGCTGTGGTAGCGCTTCAATTAAAAATTAAGATAAAAAAGTCATTCTTTACTGTGGGACCAATCTTAGTCGTTATCGCGCGCTGAAGAATTAGCGACAGTTTCAAAAACTACATTTCATTTGCTTTCTAACAGTATCAATCCGTTTGAGTTGCAACGGTTGAGTCACATATTCGTACCAACATGTATTCGTGCTATTTTCCGGTATTACTAGGTTGTATGGCTTTTACCAGTGAAACGATTGACTGTGGTACTTAATTGAACTGACTACGGACTGTGACCTTAAAAATGTTTTAAGTGAGACAAGCGGATTCCAAGAAATATCATTCTTTTTAATTTGACATGATTTCCGGAACTCAGCGATTACACTGGGCGCTGTGGTAGCGCTTCATTTAAGAACTTAGATAAGTAAGTCATTCTTAACTGTGGGACCAATCCTAGCCGTTATCCCGCGCTGAAGAAATAGCGACAGTTTCAAAAACTACATTCAATTGACTTTCTAAGAATATCAATCCGTTTGAGTTACAACGGTTGAGTCGCATATTCGTACCAACATGTATTTTGTGATATTTTTCCGGTACTACTAGGTTGTATGGCTTTTAACAGTGAAACGATTCACTGTGGGACTTAATTGAACTGATTATGGACTGTGACCTTATAAATGTTAAAGTGAGACAATTGGACTCCAAGAAATAACATTCTTCCTAATTTGACATGATTGCCGAAACTCAGCGATTACGCTGGGCGCTGTGGCAGCGCTTCAACTAAAAATTAAGATAAAAAAGTCATTCTTTACTGTGGGACCAATCTTAGCCGTTATCGCGCGCTGAAGAATTAGCGACAGTTTCAAAATCTACATTTCATTGACTTTTTCACGGTGTCAGTCCTTTTGAGCTACAACGGTTGGGTCACCTATTCGTACCATCATGTGTTTAGCGATATTTTTCTGATACTACTAGGTTGCAACGCTTTTAACAATGAAATGATGGACTGTGGGACTTTATTGAACTACCTTTGGACTGTGACCTGATAAATGTGATAAATGAGACAATTGGACTCCAAGAAATAACATTCTTCTTAATTTGACGGGATTGCCGGAGCTCAGCGTTTAAACGGCGCGCTGTGGTAGCGCTTCATTTAAAAATTTAGATAAATAAGTCATTCTTTACTGTGGGACCAATCCTAGCCGTTATCGCGCACTGAAGAATTATCGACTGTTTCAAAAACTACATTTCATTGACTTTCTAACGGTGTCAGTCCGTTTGAGTTGCAACGCTTGGGCACACATTCGTACCAACATGTATTTAGCGATATTTTTTTTGATATTACTAAGTTGCATCGCTTTTAACAATGAAACGAATAACTGTGGGACTTAATTGAACTGATTATGTACTGTGACCTTATAAATGTTAAAGTGAGACAATTGGACTCCAAGATATAACATTCTTCCTAATTTGACATGATTGCCGAAACTCAGCGATTACACTGGGCCCTGTGGTAGCGCTTCAATATAAAATTAAGATAAAAAAGTCATTCTTTACTGTGGGACCAATCTTAGCCGTTACCGCGCGCTGAAGAAATATCGACAGTTTCAAAAACGAAATTTCATTGACTTTCTAACGGTGTCAGTCCGTTTGAGTTACAACGATTGGGTCACATATTCGTACCAAAATGTATTTAGCGATATTTTTTTTGATATTACTAGGTTGCATCGCTTTTAACAATGAAACGATTGACTGTGGGACTTAATTGAACAAACTTTGGACTGTGACCTGATAAATGTGATAAATTAGAAAATTGGACTCCAAGAAATAACATTCTTCTTAATTTGACGGGATTGCCGGAACTTAGCGATTACACGGGGCGCTGTGGTAGCGCGTCATTTAAAAATTTAGATAAATAAGTCATTCTTTATTGTGGGACCAATCCTAGCCGTTATCGCGCGCTGAAGAATTATCGACTGTTTCAAAAACTACATTTCATTGACTTTCTAACGGTGACAGTCCGTTTGAGTTACAACGGTTGGGTCACCTATTCGTACCAACATGTGTTTAGCGATATTTTTCTGATATTACTAGGTTGCTTCGCTTTTAACAATGAAATGATTGACTGTGGGACTTAATTGAACTAACTTTGGACTGTGACCTGATAAATGCGATAAATGAGACAATTGGACTCCCAGAAATAACATTCTTTTTAATTTGACGGGATTTTCGGAACTCAGCGATTACACTGGGCGCTGTGGTACCGCTTTATTTAAAAATTTAGATAAATAAGTCATTCTTTACTGTGGGACCAATCCTAGCAGTTATTGCGCGCTGAAGAAATATCGACAGTTTCAAAAACTAAATTTTATTGACTTTCTAACGGTGTCAGTCCGTTTGAGTTACAACGGTTGGGTCACACATTCGTACAAACATGTATTTAGCGATATTTTTTTTGATATTACTAAGTTGCATCGCTTTTAACAATGAAACGAATGACTGTGGGACTTAATGTAACTAATTATGGACTGTGACCTTATAAATGTTAAAGTGAGACAATTGGACTCCAAGATATAACATTCTTCCTAATTTGACATGATTGCCGAAACTCAGCGATTACACTGGGCCCTGTGGTAGCGCTTCAATATAAAATTAAGATAAAAAAGTCATTCTTTACTGTGGGACCAATCTTAGCCGTTACCGCGCGCTGAAGAAATATCGACAGTTTCAAAAACGAAATTTCATTGACTTTCTAACGGTGTCAGTCCGTTTGAGTTACAACGATTGGGTCACATATTCGTACCAAAATGTATTTAGCGATATTTTTTTTGATATTACTAGGTTGCATCGCTTTTAACAATGAAACGATTGACTGTGGGACTTAATTGAACAAACTTTGGACTGTGACCTGATAAATGTGATAAATTAGAAAATTGGACTCCAAGAAATAACATTCTTCTTAATTTGACGGGATTGCCGGAACTTAGCGATTACACGGGGCGCTGTGGTAGCGCGTCATTTAAAAATTTAGATAAATAAGTCATTCTTTATTGTGGGACCAATCCTAGCCGTTATCGCGCGCTGAAGAATTATCGACTGTTTCAAAAACTACATTTCATTGACTTTCTAACGGTGACAGTCCGTTTGAGTTACAACGGTTGGGTCACCTATTCGTACCAACATGTTTTTAGCGATATTTTTCTGATATTACTAGGTTGCTTCGCTTTTAACAATGAAATGATTGACTGTGGGACTTAATTGAACTAACTTTGGACTGTGACCTGATAAATGCGATAAATGAGACAATTGGACTCCCAGAAATAACATTCTTTTTAATTTGACGGGATTTTCGGAACTCAGCGATTACACTGGGCGCTGTGGTACCGCTTTATTTAAAAATTTAGATAAATAAGTCATTCTTTACTGTGGGACCAATCCTAGCAGTTATTGCGCGCTGAAGAAATATCGACAGTTTCAAAAACTAAATTTTATTGACTTTCTAACGGTGTCAGTCCGTTTGAGTTACAACGGTTGGGTCACACATTCGTACAAACATGTATTTAGCGATATTTTTTTTGATATTACTAAGTTGCATCGCTTTTAACAATGAAACGAATGACTGTGGGACTTAATGTAACTAATTATGGACTGTGACCTTATAAATGTTAAAGTGAGACAATTGGACTCCAAGAAATAACATTCTTCGTAATTTGACATGATTGCCGAAACTCAGCGATTACACTGGGCCCTGTGGTAGCGCTTCAATTAAAAATTAAGATAAAAAAGTCATTCTTTACTGTGGGACCAATCTTAGCCGTTATCGCGCTCTAAAGAAATATCGACAGTTTCAAAGACAAAATTTCATTGACTTTCTAATGGTGTCAGTCCGTTTGAGTTACAACGATCGGGTCACATATTCGTACCAACATGTATTTAGCGATGTTTTTTTGATATTACTAGGTTGCATCGCTCTTAACAATGAAACGATTGACTGTGGGACTTAATTGAACAAACTTTGGACTGTGACCTGATAAATGTGATAAATGAGAAAATTGGATTCCAAGAAATAACATTCTTCTTAATTTGACGGGATTGCCGGAACTTAGCGATTACACGGGGCGCTGTGGTAGCGCGTCATTTAAAAATTTAGATAAATAAGTCATTCTTTATTGTGGGACCAATCCTAGCCGTTATCGCGCGCTGAAGAATTATCGACTGTTTCAAAAACTACATTTCATTGACTTTCTAACGGTGACAGTCCGTTTGAGTTACAACGGTTGGGTCACCTATTCGTACCAACATGTGTTTAGCGATATTTTTCTGATATTACTAGGTTGCTTCGCTTTTAACAATGAAATGATTGACTGTGGGACTTAATTGAACTAACTTTGGACTGTGACCTGATAAATGCGATAAATGAGACAATTGGACTCCCAGAAATAACATTCTTTTTAATTTGACGGGATTTTCGGAACTCAGCGATTACACTGGGCGCTGTGGTACCGCTTTATTTAAAAATTTAGATAAATAAGTCATTCTTTACTGTGGGACCAATCCTAGCAGTTATTGCGCGCTGAAGAAATATCGACAGTTTCAAAAACTAAATTTTATTGACTTTCTAACGGTGTCAGTCCGTTTGAGTTACAACGGTTGGGTCACACATTCGTACAAACATGTATTTAGCGATATTTTTTTTGATATTACTAAGTTGCATCGCTTTTAACAATGAAACGAATGACTGTGGGACTTAATGTAACTAATTATGGACTGTGACCTTATAAATGTTAAAGTGAGACAATTGGACTCCAAGAAATAACATTCTTCCTAATTTGACATGATTGCCGAAACTCAGCGATTACACTGGGCCCTGTGGTAGCGCTTCAATTAAAAATTAAGATAAAAAAGTCATTCTTTACTGTGGGACCAATCTTAGCCGTTATCGCGCTCTGAAGAAATATCGACAGTTTCAAAGACAAAATTTCATTGACTTTCTAATGGTGTCAGTCCATTTGAGTTACAACGATCGGGTCACATATTCGTACCAACATGTATTTAGCGATGTTTTTTTGATATTACTAGGTTGCATCGCTCTTAACAATGAAACGATTGACTGTGGGACTTAATTGAACGAACTTTGGACTGTGACCTAATAAATGTGATAAATGAGAAAATTGGACTCCAAGAAATAACATTCTTCTCAATTTGACATGATTGCCGGAACTCAGCGATTACACTGGGCGCTGTGGTAGCGCTTTATTTAAGAATTTAGATGAATAAGTCATTCTTTACTGTGGGACCAATCCTATCCGTTATCGCGCACTGAAGAAATAGCGACAGTTTCAGAAACTACATTTTATTGTCTTTCTAACAGCGTCAGTCCGCTTGAGTTACAACGGTTGGGTCACATATTCGTACTAACATGTATTTAGCGATATTTTTTTTTATATTACTAGGTTGCATCGCTTTTAACAATGAAATGATTGACTGTGGGACTTAATTTAACAAACTTTGGACTGTGACCTGATAAATGTGATAAATGAGAAAATTGGACTCCAAGAAATAACATTCTTCTTAATTTGACGAGATTGCCGGAACTTAGCGATTACACGGGGCGCTGTGGTAGCACGTCATTTAAAAATTTAGATAAATAAGTCATTCTTTACTGTGGGACCAATCCTAGCAGTTATTGCGCGCTGAAGAAATATCGACAGTTTCAAAAACTAAATTTTATTGACTTTCTAACGGTGTCAGTCCGTTTGAGTTACAACGGTTGGGTCACACATTCGTACAAACATGTATTTAGCGATATTTTTTTTGATATTACTAAGTTGCATCGCTTTTAACAATGAAACGAATGACTGTGGGACTTAATGTAACTAATTATGGACTGTGACCTTATAAATGTTAAAGTGAGACAATTGGACTCCAAGAAATAACATTCTTCCTAATTTGACATGATTGCCGAAACTCAGCGATTACACTGGGCCCTGTGGTAGCGCTTCAATTAAAAATTAAGATAAAAAAGTCATTCTTTACTGTGGGACCAATCTTAGCCGTTATCGCGCTCTAAAGAAATATCGACAGTTTCAAAGACAAAATTTCATTGACTTTCTAATGGTGTCAGTCCGTTTGAGTTACAACGATCGGGTCACATATTCGTACCAACATGTATTTAGCGATGTTTTTTTGATATTACTAGGTTGCATCGCTCTTAACAATGAAACGATTGACTGTGGGACTTAATTGAACAAACTTTGGACTGTGACCTGATAAATGTGATAAATGAGAAAATTGGATTCCAAGAAATAACATTCTTCTTAATTTGACGGGATTGCCGGAACTTAGCGATTACACGGGGCGCTGTGGTAGCGCGTCATTTAAAAATTTAGATAAATAAGTCATTCTTTATTGTGGGACCAATCCTAGCCGTTATCGCGCGCTGAAGAATTATCGACTGTTTCAAAAACTACATTTCATTGACTTTCTAACGGTGACAGTCCGTTTGAGTTACAACGGTTGGGTCACCTATTCGTACCAACATGTGTTTAGCGATATTTTTCTGATATTACTAGGTTGCTTCGCTTTTAACAATGAAATGATTGACTGTGGGACTTAATTGAACTAACTTTGGACTGTGACCTGATAAATGCGATAAATGAGACAATTGGACTCCCAGAAATAACATTCTTTTTAATTTGACGGGATTTTCGGAACTCAGCGATTACACTGGGCGCTGTGGTACCGCTTTATTTAAAAATTTAGATAAATAAGTCATTCTTTACTGTGGGACCAATCCTAGCAGTTATTGCGCGCTGAAGAAATATCGACAGTTTCAAAAACTAAATTTTATTGACTTTCTAACGGTGTCAGTCCGTTTGAGTTACAACGGTTGGGTCACACATTCGTACAAACATGTATTTAGCGATATTTTTTTTGATATTACTAAGTTGCATCGCTTTTAACAATGAAACGAATGACTGTGGGACTTAATGTAACTAATTATGGACTGTGACCTTATAAATGTTAAAGTGAGACAATTGGACTCCAAGAAATAACATTCTTCCTAATTTGACATGATTGCCGAAACTCAGCGATTACACTGGGCCCTGTGGTAGCGCTTCAATTAAAAATTAAGATAAAAAAGTCATTCTTTACTGTGGGACCAATCTTAGCCGTTATCGCGCTCTGAAGAAATATCGACAGTTTCAAAGACAAAATTTCATTGACTTTCTAATGGTGTCAGTCCGTTTGAGTTACAACGATCGGGTCACATATTCGTACCAACATGTATTTAGCGATGTTTTTTTGATATTACTAGGTTGCATCGCTCTTAACAATGAAACGATTGACTGTGGGACTTAATTGAACGAACTTTGGACTGTGACCTAATAAATGTGATAAATGAGAAAATTGGACTCCAAGAAATAACATTCTTCTCAATTTGACATGATTGCCGGAACTCAGCGATTACACTGGGCGCTGGGGTAGCGCTTTATTTAAGAATTTAGATGAATAAGTCATTCTTTACTGTGGGACCAATCCTATCCGTTATCGCGCACTGAAGAAATAGCGACAGTTTCAGAAACTACATTTTATTGTCTTTCTAACAGCGTCAGTCCGCTTGAGTTACAACGGTTGGGTCACATATTCGTACTAACATGTATTTAGCGATATTTTTTTTATATTACTAGGTTGCATCGCTTTTAACAATGAAATGATTGACTGTGGGACTTAATTTAACAAACTTTGGACTGTGACCTGATAAATGTGATAAATGAGAAAATTGGACTCCAAGAAATAACATTCTTCTTAATTTGACGAGATTGCCGGAACTTAGCGATTACACGGGGCGCTGTGGTAGCACGTCATTTAAAAATTTAGATAAATAAGTCATTCTTTTTTGTGGGACCAATCCTAGCCGTTATCGCGCGCTGAAGAATTATCGACTGTCTCAAAAACTACATTTCATTGACTTTCTAACGGTGACAGTTCGTTTGAATTACAACGGTTGCGTCACCTATTCGTACCAACATGTGTTTAGCGATATTTTTCTGATATTACTAGGTTGCATCGTTTTTGACAATGAAATGATTGACTGTGGGACTTAATTGAACTAAATTTGAACTGTGACCTGATAAATGCGATAAATGAGACAATTGGACTCCAAGAAATAACATTCTTTTTAATTTGACGGGATTTCCGGAACTCAGCGATTACACTGGGCGCTGTGGTACCGCTTTATTTAAAAATTTAGATAAATAAGTCATTCTTTACTGTGGGACCAAGCCTATCCATTATCGCACGCTGAAGAAAGAGCGACAGTTTCAAAAACTACATTTTATTGTCTTTCTAACAGTGTCAGTCTGTTTGAGTTACAACGGTTGGGTCACATATTTGTACCAACATGTCTTTAGCGATATTTTTTTGATATTGCTAGGCTGCATCGCTCTTAACATTGAAACGATTGACTGTGGGACTTAATTGAACAAACTTTGGACTGTGACCTAATAAATATGATAAATGAGAAAATTGGACTCCAAGAAATAACATTCTTCTTAATTTGACATGATTGCCAGAACTCAGCGATTACACTGGGCGCTGTGGTAGCGCTTTATTTAAGAATTTAGATAAATAAGTCATTCTTTACTGTGGGACCAATCCTATCCGTTATCCCGCGCTGAAGAAATAGCGACAGTTTCAAAAACTACATTTCATTGTCTTTCTAACAGTGTCAGTCCGTTTGAGTTTCAACAGTTGGGTCACATATTCGTACCAACATGTATTTAGCGATATTTATCTGATATTACTAGGTTGCATCGCTTTTAACAGTGAAACGAATGACTGTGGGACTTAATTGAACTAACTTTGGACTGTGAACTGATAAATGTGATAAATGAAAAAGATTTGACTCCAAGAAATAACATTCTTCTTAATTTGACATGATTCCCGGAACTCAGCGGTTACACTGGGCGCTGTGGTAGCGCTTCTTTAAAAATTTAAATTAATAAGCCATTTTTTACTGTGGGTCCAATCCTAGCCGTTATCGCGCGCTGAAGAGATAGCGACAGTTTAAAAAACTACATTTCATTGACTTTCTAACGGTGTCAGTCTGTTTGAGTTACAACGGTTGGGTCACCTATTCGTGCCAACATGTATTTAGCGATATTTTTCTCATATTATTAGGTTGCATTGCTTTTAACAGTGAAACGATTGACTGTGGCACATAATTGAACTGATTTTGGACTGTGACCTTAAAAAATGTTAAAGGGGAGACAATTGGACTCCAAGAAATAACATTCTTCTTAATTTGACATGATTACCGAAACTCAGCGATTACACTGGGCGCTGTGGCAGCGCTTCAATTAAAAATTAAGATAAATAAGTCATTCTTTACTGTGGGACCAATCTTAGCCGTTATCGCGCGCTGAAGAATTAGAGACAGTTTCAAAAACTACATTTCATTGACTTTCTAACGGTGTCAGTCTGTTTGAGTTACAACGGTTGGGTCACCTATTCGTGCCAACATGTATTTAGCGATATTTTTTTGATATTACTAGGTTGCATCGCTCTTAACAATGAAACGATTGACTGTGGGACTTAATTGAACAAACTTTGGACTGTGACCTAATAAATGTGATAAATGAGAAAATTGGACTCCAAGAAATAACATTCTTCTCAATTTGACATGATTGCCGGAACTCAGCGATTACACTGGGCGCTGTGGTAGCGCTTTATTTAAGAATTTAGATAAATAAGTCATTCTTTACTGTGGGACCAATCCTATCCGTTATCGCGCGCTGAAGAAATAGCGACAGTTTCAAAAACTACATTTTATTGTCTTTCTAACAGTGTCAGTCCGTTTGAGTTACAACGGTTGGGTCACATATTCGTACTAACATGTATTTAGCGATATTTTTTTGATATTACTAGGTTGCATCGCTCTTAACAATGAAACGATTAACTGTGGGACTTAATTGAACTGATTATAGACTGTGACCTTGAAAATGTTATAAGTGAGACAAGCGGACTCAAAGAAATAACATTCTTTTTAATTTGACATGATTGCCGGAATTCAGCGATTACACCGTGCGCTGTGGTAGCGCTTCATTTAAAAATTTAGATAAATAAGTCATTCTTTACTGTGGGACAAATCCTAGCCGTTATCACGCTCTGAAGAAATATTGACAGTTTCAAAAACAAAATTTCATTGACTTTCTAAGAGTATCAATCCGTTTGAGTTACAACGGTTGCGTCACATATTGGTACCAACATGTATTTCGTGATATTTTTCCGGTACTACTAGCTGGTATGGCTTTTAACAGTGAAACGATTGATTGTGGGACTTAATTGAACAAACTTTGGACTGTGACCTAATAAATGTGATAAATAAGAAAATAGGACTCCAAGAAATAACATTCTTCCTAATTTGACATGATTGCCGAAACTCAGCAATTACACTGGGCGCTGTGGTAGCGCTTCAATTAAAAATTAAGATAAAAAAGTAATTATTTACTGTGGAACCAATCTTAGCCGTTATCGCGCGCTGAAGAATTAGAGACAGTTTCAAAAACTACATTTCATTGACTTTTTAACGGTGTCAGTCCGTTTGAGTTACAACGGTTGGGTCACCTATTCGTACCAACATGTGTTTAGCGATATTTTTCTAATATTACTAGGTTGCATCGCTCTTAACAATGAAACGATTGACTGTGGGACTTAATTGAACAAACTTTGGACTGTGACCTAATAAATGTGATAAATCAGAAAATTGGACTCCAAGAAATAACATTCTTCTCAATTTGACATGAATGCCGGAACTCAGCGATTACACTGGGCGCTGTGGTAGCGCTTTATTTAAGAATTTAGATAAATAAGTCATTCTTTACTGTGGGACCAATCCTATCCGTTATCGCGCGCTGAAGAAATAGCGACAGTTTCAAAAACAACATTTTATTGTCTTTCTAACAGTGTCAGTCCGTTTGAGTTACAACGGTTGGGTCACATGTTCGTACTAACATGTATTTAGCGATATTTTTTTTATATTACTAGGTTGCATCGTTCTTAACAATGAAACGATTGACTGTGGGACTTAATTGAACAAACTTTGGACTATAACCTAATAAATGTGATAAAAAAACAGAAAATTGGACTCCAAGAAATAACATTCTTCTTAATTTGACATGATTGCCGAAACTCTGCGATTACACTGGGCGCTGTGGTGGCGCTTCATTTAAAAATTTAGATAAATAAGTCATTCTTTACTGTGGGACCAATCCTATCCGTTATCGCGCGTGGAAGAAATAGCGAAAGTTTCAAAAACTACATTTCATTGTCTTTCTAACAGTGTCAGTGCGTTTGAGTTACATCGGTTGGGTCACATATTCGTACCAACATGTATTTAGCGATATTTTTTGATATTACTAGGTTGTATCGCTTGTAACAATAAAACGATTAACTGTGGGACTTAATTGAACTGATTATGGACTGTGACCTTGAAAATGTTATAAGTGAGACAAGCGGACTCAAAGAAATAACATTCTTTTTAATTTGACATGATTGCCGGAATTCAGCGATTACACCTGGCGCTGTGGTAGCGCTTCATTTAAAAATTTAGATAAATAAGTCATTCTTTACTGTGGGACCAATCTTAGCCGTTATCGCGCGCTGAAGAATTAGAGACAGTTTCAAAAACTACATTTCATTGACTTTTTAACGGTGTCAGTCCGTTTGAGTTACAACGGTTGGGTCACCTATTCGTACCAACATGTGTTTAGCGATATTTTTCTAATATTACTAGGTTGCATCGTTCTTAACAATGAAACGATTGACTGTGGGACTTAATTGAACAAACTTTGGACTATAACCTAATAAATGTGATAAAAAAACAGAAAATTGGACTCCAAGAAATAACATTCTTCTTAATTTGACATGATTGCCGAAACTCTGCGATTACACTGGGCGCTGTGGTGGCGCTTCATTTAAAAATTTAGATAAATAAGTCATTCTTTACTGTGGGACCAATCCTATCCGTTATCGCGCGTGGAAGAAATAGCGAAAGTTTCAAAAACTACATTTCATTGTCTTTCTAACAGTGTCAGTGCGTTTGAGTTACATCGGTTGGGTCACATATTCGTACCAACATGTATTTAGCGATATTTTTTGATATTACTAGGTTGTATCGCTTGTAACAATAAAACGATTAACTGTGGGACTTAATTGAACTGATTATGGACTGTGACCTTGAAAATGTTATAAGTGAGACAAGCGGACTCAAAGAAATAACATTCTTTTTAATTTGACATGATTGCCGGAATTCAGCGATTACACCTGGCGCTGTCGTAGCGCTTCATTTAAAAATTTAGATAAATAAGTCATTCTTTACTGTGGGACCAATCCTATCCGTTATCGCGCGCTGAAGAAATAGCGACAGTTTCAAAAACTACATTTTATTGTCTTTCTAACAGTGTCAGTCCGTTTGAGTTACAACGGCTGGGTCACATATTCGTACTAACATGTATTTAGCGATATTTTTTTGATATTACTAGGTTGCATCGCTCTTAACAATGAAACGATTAACTGTGGGACTTAATTGAACTGATTATAGACTGTGACCTTGAAAATGTTATAAGTGAGACAAGCGGACTCAAAGAAATAACATTCTTTTTAATTTGACATGATTGCCGGAATTCAGCGATTACACCGTGCGCTGTGGTAGCGCTTCATTTAAAAATTAAGATAAAAAAGTAATTCTTTACTGTGGGACCAATCTTAGCCGTTATCGCGCGCTGAAGAATTAGAGACAGTTTCAAAAACTACATTTCATTGACTTTTTAATGGTGTCAGTCCGTTTGAGTTACAACGGTTGGGTCACCTATTCGTACCAACATGTGTTTAGCGATATTTTTCTGATATTACTAGGTTGCATCGCTCTTAACAATGAAACGATTGACTGTGGGACTTAATTGAACAAACTTTGGACTATAACCTAATAAATGTGATAAATGAGAAAATTGGACTCCAAGAAATAACATTCTTCTTAATTTGACATGATTGCCGAAACTCTGCGATTACACTGGGCGCTGTGGTGGCGCCTAATTTAAAATTTTAGATAAATAAGTCATTCTTTACTGTGGGACCAATCCTAGCCGTTATCACGCTCTGAAGAAATATCGACAGTTTCAAAAACAAAATTTCATTGACTTTCTAAGAGTATCAATCCGTTTGAGTTACAACGGCTGCGTCACATATTGGTACCAACATGTATTTCGTGATATTTTTCCGGTACTACTAGCTGGTATGGCTTTTAACAGTGAAACGATTGACTGTGGGACTTAATTGAACAAACTTTGGACTGTGACCTAATAAATGTGATAAATAAGAAAATAGGACTCCAAGAAATAACATTCTTCCTAATTTGACATGATTGCCGAAACTCAGCAATTACACTGGGCGCTGTGGTAGCGCTTTAATTAAAAATTAAGATAAAAAAGTAATTATTTACTGTGGGACCAATCTTAGCCGTTATCGCGCGCTGAAGAATTAGAGACAGTTTCAAAAACTACATTTCATTGACTTTTTAACGGTGTCAGTCCGTTTGAGTTACAACGGTTGGGTCACCTATTCGTACCAACATGTGTTTAGCGATATTTTTCTAATATTACTAGGTTGCATCGCTCTTAACAATGAAACGATTGACTGTGGGACTTAATTGAACAAACTTTGGACTATAACCTAATAAATGTGATAAAAAAACAGAAAATTGGACTCCAAGAAATAACATTCTTCTTAATTTGACATGATTGCCGAAACTCTGCGATTACACTGGGCGCTGTGGTGGCGCTTCATTTAAAAATTTAGATAAATAAGTCATTCTTTACTGTGGGACCAATCCTATCCGTTATCGCGCGTGGAAGAAATAGCGAAAGTTTCAAAAACTACATTTCATTGTCTTTCTAACAGTGTCAGTGCGTTTGAGTTACATCGGTTGGGTCACATATTCGTACCAACATGTATTTAGCGATATTTTTTGATATTACTAGGTTGTATCGCTTGTAACAATAAAACGATTAACTGTGGGACTTAATTGAACTGATTATGGACTGTGACCTTGAAAATGTTATAAGTGAGACAAGCGGACTCAAAGAAATAACATTCTTTTTAATTTGACATGATTGCCGGAATTCAGCGATTACACCTGGCGCTGTGGTAGCGCTTCATTTAAAAATTTAGATAAATAAGTCATTCTTTACTGTGGGACCAATCCTATCCGTTATCGCGCGCTGAAGAAATAGCGACAGTTTCAAAAACTACATTTTATTGTCTTTCTAACAGTGTCAGTCCGTTTGAGTTACAACGGCTGGGTCACATATTCGTACTAACATGTATTTAGCGATATTTTTTGATATTACTAGGTTGCATCGCTCTTAACAATGAAACGATTAACTGTGGGACTTAATTGAACTGATTATAGACTGTGACCTTGAAAATGTTATAAGTGAGACAAGCGGACTCAAAGAAATAACATTCTTTTTAATTTGACATGATTGCCGGAATTCAGCGATTACACCGTGCGCTGTGGTAGCGCTTCATTTAAAAATTAAGATAAAAAAGTAATTCTTTACTGTGGGACCAATCTTAGCCGTTATCGCGCGCTGAAGAATTAGAGACAGTTTCAAAAACTACATTTCATTGACTTTTTAACGGTGTCAGTCCGTTTGAGTTACAACGGTTGGGTCACCTATTCGTACCAACATGTGTTTAGCGATATTTTTCTGATATTACTAGGTTGCATCGCTCTTAACAATGAAACGATTGACTGTGGGACTTAATTGAACAAACTTTGGACTATAACCTAATAAATGTGATAAATGAGAAAATTGGACTCCAAGAAATAACATTCTTCTTAATTTGACATGATTGCCGAAACTCTGCGATTACACTGGGCGCTGTGGTGGCGCCTAATTTAAAATTTTAGATAAATAAGTCATTCTTTACTGTGGGACCAATCCTATCCGTTATCGCGCGTGGAAGAAATAGCGAAAGTTTCAAAAACTACATTTCATTGTCTTTCTAACAGTGTCAGTGCGTTTGAGTTACATCGGTTGGGTCACATATTCGTACCAACATGTATTTAGCGATATTTTTTGATATTACTAGGTTGTATCGCTTGTAACAATAAAACGATTAACTGTGGGACTTAATTGAACTGATTATGGACTGTGACCTTGAAAATGTTATAAGTGAGACAAGCGGACTCAAAGAAATAACATTCTTTTTAATTTGACATGATTGCCGGAATTCAGCGATTACACCTGGCGCTGTCGTAGCGCTTCATTTAAAAATTTAGATAAATAAGTCATTCTTTACTGTGGGACCAATCCTATCCGTTATCGCGCGCTGAAGAAATAGCGACAGTTTCAAAAACTACATTTTATTGTCTTTCTAACAGTGTCAGTCCGTTTGAGTTACAACGGCTGGGTCACATATTCGTACTAACATGTATTTAGCGATATTTTTTTGATATTACTAGGTTGCATCGCTCTTAACAATGAAACGATTAACTGTGGGACTTAATTGAACTGATTATAGACTGTGACCTTGAAAATGTTATAAGTGAGACAAGCGGACTCAAAGAAATAACATTCTTTTTAATTTGACATGATTGCCGGAATTCAGCGATTACACCGTGCGCTGTGGTAGCGCTTCATTTAAAAATTAAGATAAAAAAGTAATTCTTTACTGTGGGACCAATCTTAGCCGTTATCGCGCGCTGAAGAATTAGAGACAGTTTCAAAAACTACATTTCATTGACTTTTTAATGGTGTCAGTCCGTTTGAGTTACAACGGTTGGGTCACCTATTCGTACCAACATGTGTTTAGCGATATTTTTCTGATATTACTAGGTTGCATCGCTCTTAACAATGAAACGATTGACTGTGGGACTTAATTGAACAAACTTTGGACTATAACCTAATAAATGTGATAAATGAGAAAATTGGACTCCAAGAAATAACATTCTTCTTAATTTGACATGATTGCCGAAACTCTGCGATTACACTGGGCGCTGTGGTGGCGCCTAATTTAAAATTTTAGATAAATAAGTCATTCTTTACTGTGGGACCAATCCTAGCCGTTATCACGCTCTGAAGAAATATCGACAGTTTCAAAAACAAAATTTCATTGACTTTCTAAGAGTATCAATCCGTTTGAGTTACAACGGCTGCGTCACATATTGGTACCAACATGTATTTCGTGATATTTTTCCGGTACTACTAGCTGGTATGGCTTTTAACAGTGAAACGATTGACTGTGGGACTTAATTGAACAAACTTTGGACTGTGACCTAATAAAT
This sequence comes from Hydractinia symbiolongicarpus, assembly GCF_029227915.1. Classification (NCBI taxonomy): domain Eukaryota; kingdom Metazoa; phylum Cnidaria; class Hydrozoa; order Anthoathecata; family Hydractiniidae; genus Hydractinia; species Hydractinia symbiolongicarpus. Next base: position 515,392 of record NC_079880.1, read on the forward strand.
GTGATAAATAAGAAAATAGGACTCCAAGAAATAACATTCTTCCTAATTTGACATGATTGCCGAAACTCAGCAATTACACTGGGCGCTGTGGTAGCGCTTTAATTAAAAATTAAGATAAAAAAGTAATTATTTACTGTGGGACCAATCTTAGCCGTTATCGCGCGCTGAAGAATTAGAGACAGTTTCAAAAACTACATTTCATTGACTTTTTAACGGTGTCAGTCCGTTTGAGTTACAACGGTTGGGTCACCTATTCGTACCAACATGTGTTTAGCGATATTTTTCTAATATTACTAGGTTGCATCGCTCTTAACAATGAAACGATTGACTGTGGGACTTAATTGAACAAACTTTGGACTATAACCTAATAAATGTGATAAAAAAACAGAAAATTGGACTCCAAGAAATAACATTCTTCTTAATTTGACATGATTGCCGAAACTCTGCGATTACACTGGGCGCTGTGGTGGCGCTTCATTTAAAAATTTAGATAAATAAGTCATTCTTTACTGTGGGACCAATCCTATCCGTTATCGCGCGTGGAAGAAATAGCGAAAGTTTCAAAAACTACATTTCATTGTCTTTCTAACAGTGTCAGTGCGTTTGAGTTACATCGGTTGGGTCACATATTCGTACCAACATGTATTTAGCGATATTTTTTGATATTACTAGGTTGTATCGCTTGTAACAATAAAACGATTAACTGTGGGACTTAATTGAACTGATTATGGACTGTGACCTTGAAAATGTTATAAGTGAGACAAGCGGACTCAAAGAAATAACATTCTTTTTAATTTGACATGATTGCCGGAATTCAGCGATTACACCTGGCGCTGTGGTAGCGCTTCATTTAAAAATTTAGATAAATAAGTCATTCTTTACTGTGGGACCAATCCTATCCGTTATCGCGCGCTGAAGAAATAGCGACAGTTTCAAAAACTACATTTTATTGTCTTTCTAACAGTGTCAGTCCGTTTGAGTTACAACGGCTGGGTCACATATTCGTACTAACATGTATTTAGCGATATTTTTTGATATTACTAGGTTGCATCGCTCTTAACAATGAAACGATTAACTGTGGGACTTAATTGAACTGATTATAGACTGTGACCTTGAAAATGTTATAAGTGAGACAAGCGGACTCAAAGAAATAACATTCTTTTTAATTTGACATGATTGCCGGAATTCAGCGATTACACCGTGCGCTGTGGTAGCGCTTCATTTAAAAATTAAGATAAAAAAGTAATTCTTTACTGTGGGACCAATCTTAGCCGTTATCGCGCGCTGAAGAATTAGAGACAGTTTCAAAAACTACATTTCATTGACTTTTTAACGGTGTCAGTCCGTTTGAGTTACAACGGTTGGGTCACCTATTCGTACCAACATGTGTTTAGCGATATTTTTCTGATATTACTAGGTTGCATCGCTCTTAACAATGAAACGATTGACTGTGGGACTTAATTGAACAAACTTTGGACTATAACCTAATAAATGTGATAAATGAGAAAATTGGACTCCAAGAAATAACATTCTTCTTAATTTGACATGATTGCCGAAACTCTGCGATTACACTGGGCGCTGTGGTGGCGCCTAATTTAAAATTTTAGATAAATAAGTCATTCTTTACTGTGGGACCAATCCTATCCGTTATCGCGCGTGGAAGAAATAGCGAAAGTTTCAAAAACTACATTTCATTGTCTTTCTAACAGTGTCAGTGCGTTTGAGTTACATCGGTTGGGTCACATATTCGTACCAACATGTATTTAGCGATATTTTTTGATATTACTAGGTTGTATCGCTTGTAACAATAAAACGATTAACTGTGGGACTTAATTGAACTGATTATGGACTGTGACCTTGAAAATGTTATAAGTGAGACAAGCGGACTCAAAGAAATAACATTCTTTTTAATTTGACATGATTGCCGGAATTCAGCGATTACACCTGGCGCTGTGGTAGCGCTTCATTTAAAAATTTAGATAAATAAGTCATTCTTTACTGTGGGACCAATCCTAGCCGTTATCACGCTCTGAAGAAATATCGACAGTTTCAAAAACTAAATTTCATTGACTTTCTAAGAGTATCAATCCGTTTGAGTTACAACGGTTGCGTCACATATTGGTACCAACATGTATTTCGTGATATTTTTCCGGTACTACTAGCTGGTATGGCTTTTAACAGTGAAACGATTGATTGTGGGACTTAATTGAACTAACTTTGTACTGTGACCTGATAAATGAGATAAATGAGACAATTGGACTCCAAGAAATAACATTCTTCTTAATTTGACGGGATTTCCGGAACTCAGCGATTACACTGGGCGCCGTGGTAGCGCTTCATTTAAAAATTCAGATAAATAAGTCATTCTTTACTGTGGGACCAATCCTAGCCGTTATCACGCTCTGAAGAAATATCGACAGTTTCAAAAACTAAATTTCATTGACTTTCTAACAGTGTCAGTCCGTTTGAGTTACAACGGTTGGGTCACATATTCGTACTAACATGTATTTAGCGATATTTTTTTTGATATTGCTAGGTTGCATCGCTTTTAACAATGAAACGATTGACTGTGGGGCTTAATTGAACAAACTTTGGACTATAACCTAATAAATGTGATAAATGAGACAATTGGACTCCAAGAAATAACATTCTTCTTAATTTGACGGGATTTCCGGAACTCAGCGATTACACTGGGCGCCGTGGTAGCACTTCATTTAAAAATTTAGATAAATAAGTCATTCTTTACTGTGGGACCAATCCTAGCCATTATCGCGCTCTGAAGAAATATCGACAGTTTCAAAAACTAAATTTCATTTACTTTCTAACCGTGACAGTCCGTTTGAGTTACAACGGTTGGGTCAAATATTCGTACCAACAAGTATTTAGCGATATTTTTTCGGTACTACTAGGTTGTATGGCTTTCAACAGTGAAACGATTGACTGTGGGACTTAATTGAACTGTTTATGGACTGTGACCTTATAAATGTTAAAGTGAGACAATTGGACTCCAGGAAATAACATTCTTCCTAATTTGACATGATTGCCGAAACTCAGCAATTACATTGGGCGCTGTGGTAGCGCTTCAATTAAAAATTAAGATAAAAAAGTCATTCTTTACTGTGGAACCAATCTTAGCCGTTATCGCGCGCTGAAGAATTAGAGACAGTTTCAAAAACTAAATTTCATTGACTTTCTAACAGTGTCAGTCCGTTTGAGTTACAACGGTTGGGTCACATATTCGTACTAACATGTATTTAGCGATATTTTTTTTGATATTGCTAGGTTGCATCGCTTTTAACAATGAAACGATTGACTGTGGGGCTTAATTGAACAAACTTTGGACTATAACCTAATAAATGTGATAAATGAGACAATTGGACTCCAAGAAATAACATTCTTCTTAATTTGACGGGATTTCCGGAACTCAGCGATTACACTGGGCGCCGTGGTAGCACTTCATTTAAAAATTTAGATAAATAAGTCATTCTTTACTGTGGGACCAATCCTAGCCATTATCGCGCTCTGAAGAAATATCGACAGTTTCAAAAACTAAATTTCATTTACTTTCTAACCGTGACAGTCCGTTTGAGTTACAACGGTTGGGTCAAATATTCGTACCAACAAGTATTTAGCGATATTTTTTCGGTACTACTAGGTTGTATGGCTTTCAACAGTGAAACGATTGACTGTGGGACTTAATTGAACTGTTTATGGACTGTGACCTTATAAATGTTAAAGTGAGACAATTGGACTCCAGGAAATAACATTCTTCCTAATTTGACATGATTGCCGAAACTCAGCAATTACATTGGGCGCTGTGGTAGCGCTTCAATTAAAAATTAAGATAAAAAAGTCATTCTTTACTGTGGAACCAATCTTAGCCGTTATCGCGCGCTGAAGAATTAGAGACAGTTTCAAAAACTACATTTCATTGACTTTTTAACGGTGTCAGTCCGTTTGAGTTACAACGGTTGGGTCACCTATTCGTACCAACATGTGCTTAGCGATATTTTTCTGATAATACTAGGTTGCATCGCTTTTAACAATGAAACGACTGACTGTGGGACTTAATTGAACTAACTTTGGACTGTGACCTGATAAATGTGATAAATGAGACAATTGGACTCCAAGAAATAACATTCTTCTTAATTTGACAGGATTTCCGGAACTCAGCGATTACACTGGGCGCTGTGGTAGCGCTTCAATTAAAAATTAAGATAAAAAAGTCATTCCTTACTGTGGGACCAATCTTAGCCGTTATCGCGCGTTGAAGATTTGGAGACAGTTTCAAAAACTACATTTCATTGACTTTTTAACGGTGTCAGTCCGTTTGAGTTACAACGGTTGGGTCACCTATTCGTACCAACATGTGTTTAGCGATATTTTTCTGATATTACTAGGTTGCTTCGCTTTTAACAATGAAACGATTGACTGTGGGACTTAATTGAACTAACTTTGGACTGTGACCTGATAAATGTGATAAATGAGACAATTGGACTACAAGAAATAACATTCTTCTTAATTTGACGGGATTTCCGGAACTCAGCGATTACACTGGGCGCCGTGGTAGCGCTTCATTTAGAAATTTAGATAAATAAGTCATTCTTTACTTTGGGACCAATCCTAGCCATTATCGCGCTCTAAAGAAATATCGACAGTTTCAAAAACTAAATTTCATTGACTTTCTAACCGTGTCAGTCCGTTTGAGTTACAACGGTTGGGTCACATATTCGTACCAACATGTATTTAGCGATATTTTTTGATATTACTAGGTTGTATCGCTTGTAATAATAAAACGATTGACTGTGGGACTTAATTGAACTGATTATGGACTGTGACCTTAAAAATGTTATAAGTGAGACAAGCGGACTCCAAGAAATGACATTCTTCTTAATTTGACGGGATTTCCGGAACTCAGCGATTACACTGGGCGGCGTGGTAGCACTTCATTTAAAAATTTAGATAAATAAGTCATTCTTTACTGTGGGACCAATCCTAGCCATTATCGCGCTCTGAAAAAATATCGACAGTTTCAAAAACTAAATTTCATTTACTTTCTAACCGTGACAGTCCGTTTGAGTTACAACGGTTGGGTCAAATATTCGTACCAACAAGTATTTAGCGATATTTTTTTTGATATTACTAAGTTGCATCGCTTTTAACAATGAAACGAATGACTGTGGGACTTAATTGAACTAACTTTGGACTTTGACATGATAAATGTGATAAATGAGACAGCTGGACTCCAAGAAATAACATTCTTCTTAATTTGACGGGATTTCCGGAACTCAGCGATTACACTGGGCGCCGTGGTAGCGCTTCATTTAAAAATTCAGATAAATAAGTCATTCTTTACTGTGGGACCAATTCTAGCCGTTATCACGCTCTGAAGAAATATCGACAGTTTCAAAAACTAAATTTCATTGACTTTCTAACAGTGTCAGTCCGTTTGAGTTACAACGGTTGGGTCACATATTCGTACTAACATGTATTTAGCGATATTTTTTTTGATATTGCTAGGTTGCATCGCTTTTAACAATGAAACGATTGACTGTGGGGCTTAATTGAACAAACTTTGGACTATAACCTAATAAATGTGATAAATGAGACAATTGGACTCCAAGAAATAACATTCTTCTTAATTTGACGGGATTTCCGGAACTCAGCGATTACACTGGGCGCCGTGGTAGCGCTTCATTTAAAAATTTAGATAAATAAGTCATTTTTTACTGAGGGACCAATCCTATCTGTTATCGCGGGTGGAAGAAATAGCGACAGTCTCAAAAACTACATTTCATTGTCTTTCTAACAGTGTCAGTCCGTTTGAGTTACATCGGTTGGGTCACATATTCGTACCAACATGTATTTAGCGATATTTTTTGATATTACTAGGTTGTATCGCTTGTAACAATAAAACGATTGACTGTGGGACTTAATTGAACTGATTATGGACTGTGACCTTAAAAATGTTATAAGTGAGACAAGCGGACTCAAAGAAGTAACATTCTTTTTAATTTGACATGATTGCCGGAACTCAGCAATTACACCGGGCGCTGTGGTAGCGCTTCATTTAAGAATTTAGATAAATTAGTCATTCTTAACTGTGGGACCAATCCTAGCCGTTATCGCGGGTGGAAGAAATAGCGACAGTTTCAGAAACTACATTTCATTGACGTTCTAAGAGTATCAATCCGTTTGAGTTACAACGGTTGAGTCAAATATTCGTACCAACATGTCTTTCGTGATATTGTTTCGGTACTACTAGGTTGTATGGCTTTCAACAGTGAAACGATTGACTGTGGGACTTAATTGAACTGTTTATGGACTGTGACCTTATAAATGTTAAAGTGAGACAATTGGACTCCAGGAAATAACATTCTTCCTAATTTGACATGATTGCCGAAACTCAGCAATTACATTGGGCGCTGTGGTAGCGCTTCAATTAAAAATTAAGATAAAAAAGTCATTCTTTACTGTGGAACCAATCTTAGCCGTTATCGCGCGCTGAAGAATTAGAGACAGTTTCAAAAACTACATTTCATTGACTTTTTAACGGTGTCAGTCCGTTTGAGTTACAACGGTTGGGTCACCTATTCGTACCAACATGTGCTTAGCGATATTTTTCTGATAATACTAGGTTGCATCGCTTTTAACAATGAAACGACTGACTGTGGGACTTAATTGAACTAACTTTGGACTGTGACCTGATAAATGTGATAAATGAGACAATTGGACTCCAAGAAATAACATTCTTCTTAATTTGACAGGATTTCCGGAACTCAGCGATTACACTGGGCGCTGTGGTAGCGCTTCAATTAAAAATTAAGATAAAAAAGTCATTCCTTACTGTGGGACCAATCTTAGCCGTTATCGCGCGTTGAAGATTTGGAGACAGTTTCAAAAACTACATTTCATTGACTTTTTAACGGTGTCAGTCCGTTTGAGTTACAACGGTTGGGTCACCTATTCGTACCAACATGTGTTTAGCGATATTTTTCTGATATTACTAGGTTGCTTCGCTTTTAACAATGAAACGATTGACTGTGGGACTTAATTGAACTAACTTTGGACTGTGACCTGATAAATGTGATAAATGAGACAATTGGACTACAAGAAATAACATTCTTCTTAATTTGACGGGATTTCCGGAACTCAGCGATTACACTGGGCGCCGTGGTAGCGCTTCATTTAGAAATTTAGATAAATAAGTCATTCTTTACTTTGGGACCAATCCTAGCCATTATCGCGCTCTAAAGAAATATCGACAGTTTCAAAAACTAAATTTCATTGACTTTCTAACCGTGTCAGTCCGTTTGAGTTACAACGGTTGGGTCACATATTCGTACCAACATGTATTTAGCGATATTTTTTGATATTACTAGGTTGTATCGCTTGTAACAATAAAACGATTGACTGTGGGACTTAATTGAACTGATTATGGACTGTGACCTTAAAAATGTTATAAGTGAGACAAGCGGACTCAAAGAAATAACATTCTTTTTAATTTGACATGATTGCCGGAACTCAGCAATTACACCGGGCGCTGTGGTAGCGCTTCATTTAAGAATTTAGATAAATTAGTCATTCTTAACTGTGGGACCAATCCTAGCCGTTATCGCGGGTGGAAGAAATAGCGACAGTTTCAAAAACTACATTTCATTGACGTTCTAAGAGTATCAATCCGTTTGAGTTAAAACGGTTGAGTCAAATATTCGTACCAACATGTCTTTCGTGATATTTTTTCGGTACTACTAGGTTGTATGGCTTTCAACAGTGAAACGATTGACTGTGGGACTTAATTGAACTGTTTATGGACTGTGACCTTATAAATGTTAAAGTGAGACAATTGGACTCCAGGAAATAACATTCTTCTTAATTTGACAGGATTTCCGGAACTCAGCGATTACACTGGGCGCTGTGGTAGCGCTTCAATTAAAAATTAAGATAAAAAAGTCATTCCTTACTGTGGGACCAATCTTAGCCGTTATCGCGCGTTGAAGATTTGGAGACAGTTTCAAAAACTACATTTCATTGACTTTTTAACGGTGTCAGTCCGTTTGAGTTACAACGGTTGGGTCATCTATTCGTACCAACATGTGTTTAGCGATATTTTTCTGATATTACTAGGTTGCTTCGCTTTTAACAATGAAACGATTGACTGTGGGACTTAATTGAACTAACTTTGGACTGTGACCTGATAAATGTGATAAATGAGACAATTGGACTACAAGAAATAACATTCTTCTTAATTTGACGGGATTTCCGGAACTCAGCGATTACACTGGGCGCCGTGGTAGCGCTTCATTTAGAAATTTAGATAAATAAGTCATTCTTTACTTTGGGACCAATCCTAGCCATTATCGCGCTCTGAAGAAATATCGACAGTTTCAAAAACTAAATTTCATTGACTTTCTAACCGTGTCAGTCCGTTTGAGTTACAACGGTTGGGTCACATATTCGTACCAACATGTATTTAGCGATATTTTTTGATATTACTAGGTTGTATCGCTTGTAACAATAAAACGATTGACTGTGGGACTTAATTGAACTGATTATGGACTGTGACCTTAAAAATGTTATAAGTGAGACAAGCGGACTCAAAGAAATAACATTCTTTTTAATTTGACATGATTGCCGGAACTCAGCAATTACACCGGGCGCTGTGGTTGCGCTTCATTTAAGAATTTAGATAAATTAGTCATTCTTAACTGTGGGACCAATCCTAGCCGTTATCGCGCGCTGAAGAAATAGCGACAGTTTCAAAAACTACATTTCCTTGACTTTCTAAGAGTATCAATCCGTTTGAGTTACAACGGTTGAGTCAAATATTCGTACCAACATGTATTTCGTGATATTTTTTCGGTACTACTAGGTTGTATGGCTTTTAACAGTGAAACCATTGACTGTGGGACTTAATTGAACTGATTATGGACTGTGACCTTATAAATGTTAAAGTGAGACAATTGGACTCCAAGAAATAACATTCTTCCTAATTTGACATGATTGCCGAAACTCAGCAATTACATTGGGCTCTGTGGTAGCGCTTCAATTAAAAATTAAGATAAAAAAGTCATTCTTTACTGTGGGACCAATTTTAGCCGTTATCGCGCGCTGAAGAATTAGAGACAGTTTCAAGAACTACATTTCATTGAGTTTTTAACGGTGTCAGTCCGTTTGAGTTACAACGGTTGGGTCACCTATTCGTACCAACATGTGCTTAGCGATATTTTTCTGATATTACTAGGTTGCATCGCTTTTAACAATGAAACGATTGACTGTGGGACTTAATTGAAATAACTTTGGACTGTGACCTGATAAATGTGATAAATGAGACAATTGGGCTCCAAGAAATAACATTCTTCTTATTTTGACGGGATTTCCGGAACTCAGCTATTACACTGGGCGCTGTGGTAGCTTATCATTTAAAAATTTAGATAAATAAGTCATTCTTTACTGTGGGACCAATCCTAGCCGTTATCGCGCTCTGAAGAAATATCGACAGTTTCAAAAACTAAATTTCATTGACTTTCTAACCGTGTCAGTCCGTTTGAGTTACAACGGTTGGGTCACATATTCGTACCAACATGTATTTAGCGATATTTTTTTTGATATTACAAAGTTGCATCGCTTTTAACAATGAAACGAATGACTGTGGGACTTAATTGAACTAACTTTGGACTGTGACCTGATAAATGTGATAAATGAGACAACTGGACTCCAAGAAATAACATTCTTCTTAATTTGACCTGATTGCCGGAACTCAGCGATTACACTTGGCGCTGTGGTAGCGCTTCATTTAAGAATTTAGATAAATACGTCATTCTTTACTGTAGGACCAATCCTATCCGTTATCACGCGCTGAAGAATTAGAGACAGTTTCAAAAACTACATTTCATTGACTTTTTAAAGGTGTCAGTCCGTTTGAGTTACAACGGTTGGGTCACCTATTCGTACCAACATGTGCTTAGCGATATTTTTCTAATATTACTAGGTTGCATCGCTTTTAACAATGAAACGATTGACTGTGGGACTTAATTGAACTAACTTTGAACTGTGACCTGATAAATGTGATAAATGAGACAATTAGACTCCAAGAAATAGCATTCTTCTTAATTTGACGGGATTTCCGGAACTCAGCGATTACACTGGGCGCTGTGGTAGCGCATCATTTAAAAATTTAGATAAATAAGTCATTCTTTACTGTGGGACCAATCCTAGCCGTTATCGCGCTCCGAAGAAATATCGACAGTTTCAAAAACTAAATTTCATTGACTTTCTAACCGTGTCAGTCCGTTTGAGTTACAACGGTTGGGTCACATATTCGTACCAACATGTATTTAGCGATATTTTTTTTGATATTACTAAGTTGCATCGCTTTTAACAATGAAACGAATGACTGTGGGACTTAATTGAACTAACTTTGGACTGTGACCTGATAAATGTGATAACTGAGACAACTGGACTCCAAGAAATAACATTCTTCTTAATTTGACATGATTGCCGGAACTCAGCGATTACACTGGGCGCTGTGGTACCGCTTCATTTAAGAATTTAGATAAATAAGTCATTCCTTACTGTGGGACCAATCTTAGCCGTTATCGCGCGTTGAAGATTTGGAGACAGTTTCAAAAACTACATTTCATTGACTTTTTAACGGTGTCAGTCCGTTTGAGTTACAACGGTTGGGTCACATATTCGTACCAACATGTATTTAGCGATATTTTTTGATATTACTAGGTTGTATCGCTTGTAACAATAAAACGATTGACTGTGGGACTTAATTGAACTGATTATGGACTGTGACCTTAAAAATGTTAGAAGTGAGACAAGCGGACTCAAAGAAATAACATTCTTTTTAATTTGACATGATTGCCGGAACTCAGCAATTACACCGGGCGCTGTGGTAGCGCTTCATTTAAAAATTTAGATAAATTAGTCATTCTTAACTGTGGGACCAATCCTAGCCGTTATCGCGGGTGGAAGAAATAGCGACAGTTTCAAAAACTACATTTCATTGACGTTCTAAGAGTATCAATCCGTTTGAGTTACAACGGTTGAGTCAAATATTCGTACCAACATGTCTTTCGTGATATTTTTTCGGTACTACTAGGTTGTATGGCTTTCAACAGTGAAACGATTGACTGTGGGACTTAATTGAACTGTTTATGGACTGTGACCTTATAAATGTTAAAGTGAGACAATTGGACTCCAGGAAATAACATTCTTCTTAATTTCACGGGATTTCCGGAACTCAGCGATTACACTGGGCGCCATGGTAGCGCTTCATTTAGAAATTTAGATAAATAAGTCATTCTTTACTTTGGGACCAATCCTAGCCATTATCGCGCTCTGAAGAAATATCGACAGTTTCAAAAACTAAATTTCGTTGACTTTCTAACCGTGTCAGTCCGTTTGAGTTACAACGGTTGGGTTACATATTCGTACCAACATGTATTTAGCGATATTTTTTGATATTACTAGGTTGTATCGCTTGTAACAATAAAACGATTGACTGTGGGACTTAATTGAACTGATTATGGACTGTGACCTTAAAAATGTTATAAGTGAGACAAGCGGACTCAAAGAAATAACATTCTTTTTAATTTGACATGATTGCCGGAACTCAGCAATTACACCGAGCGCTGTGGTAGCGCTTCATTTAAGAATTTAGATAAATTAGTCATTCTTAACTGTGGGACCAATCCTAGCCGTTATCGCGCGCTGAAGAAATAGCGACAGTTTCAAAAACTACATTTCCTTGACTTTCTAAGAGTATCAATCCGTTTGAGTTACAACGGTTGAGTCAAATATTCGTACCAACATGTATTTCGTGATATTTTTTCGGTACTACTAGGTTGTATGGCTTTTAACAGTGAAACCATTTACTGTGGGACTTAATTGAACTGATTATGGACTGTGACCTTATAAATGTTAAAGTGAGACAATTGGACTCCAAGAAATAACATTCTTCCTAATTTGACATGATTGCCGAAACTCAGCAATTACATTGGGCTCTGTGGTAGCGCTTCAATTAAAAATTAAGATAAAAAAGTCATTCTTTACTGTGGGACCAATTTTAGCCGTTATCGCGCGCTGAAGAATTAGAGACAGTTTCAAGAACTACATTTCATTGACTTTTTAACGGTGTCAGTCCGTTTGAGTTACAACGGTTGGGTCACCTATTCGTACCAACATGTGCTTAGCGATATTTTTCTGATATTACTAGGTTGCATCGCTTTTAACAATGAAACGATTGACTGTGGGACTTAATTGAAATAACTTTGGACTGTGACCTGATAAATGTGATAAATGAGACAATTGGGCTCCAAGAAATAACATTCTTCTTAATTTGACGGGATTTCCGGAACTCAGCTATTACACTGGGCGCTGTGGTAGCGCATCATTTAAAAATTTAGATAAATAAGTCATTCTTTACTGTGGGACCAATCCTAGCCGTTATCGCGCTCTGAAGAAATATCGACAGTTTCAAAAACTAAATTTCATTGACTTTCTAACCGTGTCAGTCCGTTTGAGTTACAACGGTTGGGTCACATATTCGTACCAACATGTATTTAGCGATATTTTTTTTGATATTACTAAGTTGCATCGCTTTTAACAATGAAACGAATGACTGTGGGACTTAATTGAACTAACTTTGGACTGTGACCTGATAAATGTGATAAATGAGACAACTGGACTCCAAGAAATAACATTCTTCTTAATTTGACCTGATTGCCGGAACTCAGCGATTACACTTGGCGCTGTGGTAGCGCTTCATTTAAGAATTTAGATAAATACGTCATTCTTTACTGTAGGACCAATCCTATCCGTTATCACGCGCTGAAGAATTAGAGACAGTTTCAAAAACTACATTTCATTGACTTTTTAAAGGTGTCAGTCCGTTTGAGTTACAACGGTTGGGTCACCTATTCGTACCAACATGTGCCTAGCGATATTTTTCTAATATTACTAGGTTGCATCGCTTTTAACAATGAAACGATTGACTGTGGGACTTAATTGAACTAACTTTGAACTGTGACCTGATAAATGTGATAAATGAGACAATTAGACTCCAAGAAATAGCATTCTTCTTAATTTGACGGGATTTCCGGAACTCAGCGATTACACTGGGCGCTGTGGTAGCGCATCATTTAAAAATTTAGATAAATAAGTCATTCTTTACTGTAGGACCAATCCTAGCCGTTATCGCGCTCTGAAGAAATATCGACAGTTTCAAAAACTAAATTTCATTGACTTTCTAACCGTGTCAGTCCGTTTGAGTTCCAACGGTTAGGTCACATATTCGTACCAACATGTATTTAGCGATATTTTTTTTGATATTACTAAGTTGCATCGCTTTTAACAATGAAACGAATGACTGTGGGACTTAATTGAACTAACTTTGGACTGTGACCTGATAAATGTGATAAATGAGACAACTGGACTCCAAGAAATAACATTCTTCTTAATTTGACATGATTGCCGGAACTCAGCGATTACACTGGGCGCTGTGGTACCGCTTCATTTAAGAATTTAGATAAATAAGTCATTCTTCATTGTGGGACCAATCCTATCCGTTATCGCGCGCTGAAGAAATAGCGACAGTTTCAAAAACTACATTTCATTGTCTTTCTAACAGTGTCAGTCCGTTTGAGTTACATCGGTTGGGTCACATATTCGTACCAACATGTATTTAGCGATATTTATTTGATATTACAAGGTTGTATCGCTTTTAACAATGAAACAATTGACTGTGGGACTTAATTGAACAAACTTTGGATTACCACCTAATAAATGTGATAAATGAGAAAATTGGACTCCAAGAAATAACATTCTCCTCAATTTGACATGATTGCCGAAACTCAGCGATTACACTGGGCGCTGTGGTAGCGCTTTATTTAAGAATTTAGATAAATAAGTCAATCTTTACTGTGGGACCAATCCTAGCCGTTATCGCGCGCTGAATAAATAGCGACAGTTTCAAAAACTACATTTCATTGGCTTTCTAACAGTATCATCCGTTTGAGTTAAAACGGTGGAGTCACATATTCATACCAACATGTATTTCGTGCTATTTTCCGGTATTACTAGGTTGTATGGCTTTTACCAGTGAAACGATTGACTGTTCGACTTAATTGAACTGATTATGGACTGTGACCTTAAAAATGTTATAAGTGAGACAAGCGGACTCAAAGAAATAACATTCTTTTTAATTTGACATGATTGCCGGAACTCAGCGATTACACTGGGCGCCGTGGTAGCGCTTCATTAATGAATTTAGATAAATTAGTCATTCTTAACTGTGGGACCAATCCTAGCCGTTTTCGCGCGCTGAAGAAATAGCGAGAGTTTCGAAAATTTCATTTCATTGACTTTCTAAGAGTATCAATCCGTTTGAGTTACAACAGTTGAGTCACATATTCGTACCAACATGTATTTCCTGATATTTTTCTGGTACTACTAGCTTGTATGGCTTTTAACAGTGAAACGATTGACTGTGGGACTTAATTGAACTGATTATGGACTGTGACCTTATAAATGTTAAAGTGAGACAATTGGACTCCAAGAAATTTCATTCTTCCTAATTTGACATGATTGCCGAAACTCAGCGATTACACTGGGCGCTGTGGTAGCGCTTCATTTAAGAATTTAGATAAATAACTCATTCTTTATTGTGGGACCAATCCTATCCGTTATCGCGCGCTGAAGAAATTGCGACAGTTTTAAAAACTACATTTTATTGTCTTTCTAACAGTGTCAGTCCGTTTGAGTTACATCGGTTGGGTCACATACTCGTACCAACATGTATTTAGCGATATTTTTTTGATATTACTAGGTTGTATCGCTTTTAACAATGAAACAATTGACTGTGGGACTTAATTAAACAAACTTTGGACTACCACCTAATAAATGTGATAAATGAGAAAATTGGACTCCAAGAAATAACATTCTTCCTAATTTGACATGATTGCCGAAACTCAGCAATTGCATTGGGCTCTGTGGTAGCGCTTCAATTAAAAATTAAGATAAAAAAGTCATTCTTTACTGTGGGACCAATTTTAGCCGTTATCGCGCGCTGAAGAATTAGAGACAGTTTCAAGAACTACATTTCATTGTCTTTCTAACAGTGTCAGTCCGTTTGAGTTACATCGGTTGGGTCACATACTCGTACCAACATGTATTTCGTGATATTGTTTCATTACTACTAGGTTGTATGGCTTTTAACAGTGAAACCATTGACTGTGGGACTTAATTGAACTGATTATGGACTGTGACCTTATAAATGTTAAAGTGAGACAATTGGACTCCAAGAAATAACATTCTTCCTAATTTGACATGATTGCCGAAACTCAGCAATTACATTGGGCTCTGTGGTAGCGCTTCAATTAAAAATTAAGATAAAAAAGTCATTCTTTACTGTGGGACCAATTTTAGCCGTTATCTCGCGCTGAAGAATTAGAGACAGTTTCACGAACTACATTTCATTGACTTTTTAACGGTGTCAGTCCGTTTGAGTTACAACGGTTGGGTCACCTATTCGTACCAACATGTGCTTAGCGATATTTTTCTGATATTACTAGGTTGCATCGCTTTTAACAATGAAACGATTGGCTGTGGGACTTAATTGAAATAACTTTGGACTGTGACCTGATAAATGTGATAAATGAGACAATTGGGCTCCAAGAAATAACATTCTTCTTAATTTGACGGGATTTCCGGAACTCAGCTATTACACTGGGCGCTGTGGTAGCGCATCATTTAAAAATTTAGATAAATAAGTCATTCTTTACTGTGGGACCAGTCCTAGCCGTTATCGCGCTCTGAAGAAATATCGGCAGTTTCAAAAACTAAATTTCATTGACTTTCTAACGGTGCCAGTCCGTTTGAGTTACAACGGTTGGGTCACATATTCGTACCAACATGTATTTAGCGATATTTTTTTGATATTACTAAGTTGCATCGCTTTTAACAATGAAACGAATGACTGTGGGACTTAATTGAACTAACTTTGGACTGTGACCTGATAAATGTGATAAATGAGACAACTGGACTCCAAGAAATAACATTCTTCTTAATTTGACCTGATTGCCGGAACTCAGCGATTACACTTGGCGCTGTGGTAGCGCTTCATTTAAGAATTTAGATAAATACGTCATTCTTTACTGTGGGACCAATCCTATCCGTTATCACGGGCTGAAGAATTAGAGACAGTTTCAAAAACTACATTTCATTGACTTTTTAAAGGTGTCAGTCCGTTTGAGTTACAACGGTTGGGTCACCTATTCGTACCAACATGTGCTTAGCGATATTTTTCTAATATTACTAGGTTGCATCGCTTTTAACAATGAAACGATTGACTGTGGGACTTAATTGAACTAACTTTGAACTGTGATCTGATAAATGTGATAAATGAGACAATTAGACTCCAAGAAATAGCATTCTTCTTAATTTGACGGGATTTCCGGAACTCAGCGATTACACTGGGCGCTGTGGTAGCGCATCATTTAAAAATTTAGATAAATAAGTCATTCTTTACTGTGGGACCAATCCTAGCCGTTATCGCGCTCTGAAGAAATATCGACAGTTTCAAAAACTAAATTTCATTGACTTTCTAACCGTGTCAGTCCGTTTGAGTTACAACGGTTGGGTCACATATTCGTACCAACATGTATTTAGCGATATTTTTTTTGATATTACTAAGTTGCATCGCTTTTAACAATGAAACGAATGACTGTGGGACTTAATTGAACTAACTTTAAACTGTGACCTGATAAATGTGATAAATGAGACAACTGGACTCCAAGAAATAACATTCTACTTAATTTGACATGATTGCCGGAACTCAGCGATTACACTGGGCGCTGTGGTACCGCTTCATTTAAGAATTTAGATAAATAAGTCATTCTTTATTGTGGCACCAATCCTATCCGTTATCGCGCGCTGAAGAAATAGCGACAGTTTCAAAAACTACATTTCATTGTCTTTCTAACAGTGTCAGTCCGTTTGAGTTACATCGGTTGGGTCACATATTCGTACCAACATGTATTTAGCGATATTTTTTTGATATTACTAGGTTGTATCGCTTTTAACAATGAAACAATTGAATGTGAGACTTAATTGAACAAACTTTGGACTACCACCTAATAAATGTGATAAATGAGAAAATTGGACTCCAAGAAATAACATTCTCCTCAATTTGACATGATTGCCGAAACTCAGCGATTACACTGGGCGCTGTGGTAGCGCTTTATTTAGGAATTTAGATAAATAAGTCATTCTTTACTGTGGGACCAATCCTAGCCGTTATCGCGCGCTGAATAAATAGCGACAGTTTCAAAAACTACATTTCATTGGCTTTCTAACAGTATCATCCGTTTGAGTTACAACGGTGGAGTCACATATTCATACCAACATGTATTTCGTGCTATTTTCCGGTATTACTAGGTTGTATGGCTTTTACCAGTGAAACGATTGACTGTTCGACTTAATTGAACTGATTATGGACTGTGACCTTAAAAATGTTATAAGTGAGACAAGCGGACTCAAAGAAATAACATTCTTTTTAATTTGACATGATTGCCGGAACTCAGCGATTACACTGGGCGCCGTGGTAGCGCTTCATTAATGAATTTAGATAAATTAGTCATTCTTAACTGTGGGACCAATCCTAGCCGTTTTCGCGCGCTGAAGAAATAGCGAGAGTTTCAAAAATTTCATTTCATTGACTTTCTAAGAGTATCAATCCGTTTGAGTTACAACGGTTGAGTCACATATTCGTACCAACATGTATTTCCTGATATTTTTCTGGTACTACTAGCTTGTATGGCTTTTAACAGTGAAACGATTGACTGTGGGACTTAATTGAACTGATTATGGACTGTGACCTTATAAATGTTAAAGTGAGACAATTGGACTCCAAGAAATTTCATTCTTCCTAATTTGACATGATTGCCGGAACTCAGCGATTACACTGGGCGCTGTGGTAGCGCTTCATTTAAGAATTTAGATAAATAACTCATTCTTTACTGAGGGACAAATCCTATCCGTTATCGCGCGTGAAAGATTTAGCGACAGTTTCAAAAACTACATTTCATTGTCCTTCTAACAGTGTCAGTCCGTTTGAGTTACATCGGTTGGGTCACCTATTCGTACCAACATGTGCTTAGCGATATTTTTCTGATATTACTAGATTGCATCGCTTTTAACAATGAAACGATTGACTGTGGGACTTAATTGAACTAACTTTTAACTGTGACCTGATAAATGTGATAAATGAGACAATTGGACCCCAAGAAATAACATTCTTCTTAATTTGACGGGATTTCCGGAACTCAGCGATTACACTGGGCGCTGTGGTAGCGCATCATTTAAAAATTTAGATAAATAAGTCATTCTTTACTGTGGGACCAATCCTAGCCGTTATTGCGCTCTGAAGAAATATCAGCAGTTTCAAAAACTAAATTTCATTGACTTTCTAACCGTGTCAGTCCGTTTGAGTTACAACGGTTGGGTCACATATTCGTACCAACATGTATTTCGTGCTATTTTCCGGTATTACTAGGTTGTATGGCTTTTACCAGTGAAACGATTGACTGTGGGACTTAATTGAACTGATTATGGACTGTGACTTTAAAAATGTTATAAGTGAGACAAGCGGACTCAAAGAAATAACATTCTTTTTAATTTGACATGATTGCCGGAACTCAGCGATTACACTGGGCGCCATGGTAGCGCTTCATTTATAAATTTAGATAAATTAGTCATTCTTAACTGTGGGACCAATCCTAGCCGTTATCGCGCGCTGAAGAAATAGCAAGAGTTTCAAAAACTTTATTTCATTGACTTTCTAAGAGTATCAATCCGTTTGAGTTACAACGGTTGAGACACATTTTCGTACCAACATGTATTTCCTGATATTTTTCCGGTACTACTAGCTTATATGGCTTTTAACAGTGAAACGATTGACTGTGGGACTTAATTGAACTGATTATGGACTGTGACCTTATAAATGTTAAAGTGAGACAATTGGACTCCAAGAAATTTCATTCTTCCTAATTTGACATGATTGCCGGAACTCAGCGGTTACACTGGGCGCTGTGGTAGCGCTTCATTTAAGAATTTAGATAAATAACTCATTCTTTACTGAGGGACAAATCCTATCCGTTATCGCGCGGGGAAGAATTAGCGACAGTTTCAAAAACTACATTTCATTGTCTTTCTAACAGTGTCAGTCCGTTTGAGTTACATCGGTTGGGTCACATATTCGTACCAACATGTATTTAGCGATATTTTTTGATATTACTAGGTTGTATCGCTTTTAACAATGAAACGATTGACTGTGGGACTTAATTGAACTAACTTTGGACTGTGACCTGATAAATGTGATAAATGAGACAATTGGACTTCAAGAAATAACATTCTTCTTAATTTGACGGGATTTCCGGAACTCAGCGATTACACTGGGCGCTGTGGTAGCGCATCATTTAAAAGTTTAGATAAATAAGTCATTCTTTACTGTGGGACCAATCTTAGCCGTTATTGCGCTCTGAAGAAATATCGGCAGTTTCAAAAACTAAATTTCATTGACTTTCTAACAGTGTCAGTCCGTTGGAGTCACAACGGTTGGGTCACATATTCGTACCAACATGTATTTAGCGATATTTTTTTGATATTACTAAGTTGCATCGCTTTTAACAATGAAACGAATGACTGTGGGACTTAATTGAACTAACTTTGGACTGTGACCTGATAAATGTGATAAATGAGAAAATTGGACTCCAAGAAATAACATTCTCCTCAATTTGACATGATTGCCGAAACTCAGCGATTACACTGGGCGCTGTGGTAGCGCTTTATTTAAGAATTTAGATAAATAAGTCATTCTTTACTGTGGGACCAATCCTAGCCGTTAACGCGCGCTGAAGAAATAGCGAGAATTTCAAAAACTTCATTTCATTGACTTTCTAAGAGTATCAATCCGTTTGAGTTACAACGGTTGAGTCACATATTCGTATTAACATGTATTTCCTGATATTTTTCCGGTACTACTAGCTTGTATGGCTTTTAACAGTGAAACGATTGACTGTGGGACTTAATGGAACTGATTACGGACTGTGACCTTAAAAATGTTATAAGTGAGACAATTAGACTCCAAGAAATAACATTCTTCCTAATTTGACATGATTGCCGAAACTCAGCAATTACATTGGGCGCTGTGGTAGCGCTTCAATTAAAAATTAAGATAAAAAAGTCATTCTTTACTGTGGGACCAATCTTAGCCGTTATCGCGCGCTGAAGAATTAGAGACAGTTTCAAAAACTACATTTCATTGACTTTTTAACGGTCTCAGTCCGTTTGAGTTACAACGGTTGGGTCACCTATTCGTACCAACATGTTCTTAGCGACATTTTTCTGATATTACTAGGTTGCATCGCTTTTAACAATGAAGCGATTGACTGTGGGACTTAATTGAACTAACTTTGGACTGTGACCTGATAAATGTGATAAATGAGACAATTGGACTCCAAAAAATAACATTCTTCTTAATTTTACGGGATTTCCGGAAGTCAGCAATTACACTGGGCGCCGTGGTAGCGCTTCATTTATGAATTTAGATAAATAAGTCATTCTTTACTGTGGGACCAATCGTAGCCGTTATCGCGCTCTGAAGAAATATCGACAGTTTCAAAAACTAAATTTCATTGACTTTCTAACCGTGTCAGTCCGTTTGAGTTACAACGTTTGGGTCACATATTCGTACCAACATGTATTTAGCGATATTTTTTTTGATATTGCTAAGTTGCATCGCTTTTAACAATGAAACGAATGACTATGCGACTTAATTGAACTGATTATGGACTGTGACCTTATAAATGTTAAAGTGAGACAATTGGACTCCAAGAAATTTCATTCTTCCTAATTTGACATGATTGCCGGAACTCAGCGGTTACACTGGGCGCTGTGGTAGCGCTTCATTTAAGAATTTAGATAAATAAGTCATTCTTTACTGTGGGACCAATCCTATCCGTTATCGGCGCTGAAGAAATAGCGACAGTTTCAAAAACTACATTTCATTGTCTTTCTAACAGTGTCAGTCCGTTTGAGTTAAATTGGTTGGGTCACATATTCGTACCAACATGTATTTAGCGATATTTTTTTGATATTACTAGGTTGTATCGCTTTTAACAATGAAACAAACAACAATAACAATGAAACGATTCTCTTCAATTTGACATGATTGCCGAAACTCAGCGATTACACTGGGCGCTGTGGTAGCGCTTCATTTAAGAATTTAGATAAATAAGTCATTCTTTACTGTGGGACCAATCCTAGCCGTTATCGCGCGCTGAATAAATAGCGACAGTTTCAAAAACTACATTTTATTGGCTTTCTAACAGTATCAATCCGTTTGAGTTACAACGGTTGAGTCACATATTCGTACCAACATGTATTTCGTGCTATTTTCCGGTATTACTAGGTTGTATGGCTTTTACCAGTGAAACGATTGACTGTGGGATTTAATTGAACTGATTATGGACTGTGACCATAAAATTGTTATAAGTGAGACAAGCGGACTCAAAGAAATAACATTCTTTTTAATTTGACATGATTGCCGGAACTCAGCGATTACACTGGGTGCCGTGGTAGCGCTTTATTTAAGAATTTAGATAAATTAGTCATTCTTAACTGTGGGACCAATCCTAGCCGTTATCGCGCGCTGAAGAAATAGCGACAGTTTCAAAAACTTCATTTTATTGACTTTCTAAGAGTATCAATCCGTTTGAGTTACAACGGTTGAGTCACATATTCGTACCAACATGTATTTAGCGATATTTTTTGATATTGCTAGGTTGTATCGCTTGTAACAATAAAACGATTGACTGTGGGACTTAATTGAACTGATTATGGACTGTGACCTTAAAAATGTGATAAGTGAAACAAGTGGACTAAAAGAAATAACAT
The DNA here is from genome assembly GCF_029227915.1 of Hydractinia symbiolongicarpus. Taxonomy (NCBI): domain Eukaryota; kingdom Metazoa; phylum Cnidaria; class Hydrozoa; order Anthoathecata; family Hydractiniidae; genus Hydractinia; species Hydractinia symbiolongicarpus. The sequence continues at coordinate 537,355 of NC_079880.1, forward strand.
TCTTTTTAATTTGACATGATTGCCGGAACTCAGCGATTACACCGGGTGCTGTGATAGCGCTTCATTTAAGAATTTAGATAAATTAGTCATTCTTAACTTTGGGACCAATCCTAGCCGTTATCGCGCGCTGAAGAAATAGCGACCGTTTCAAAAACTACCTTTCATTGACTTTCTAAGAGTATTAATCCGTTTAAGTTACAACGGTTGAGTCACATATTCGTACCAGCATGTATTTCGTGATATTTTTTCGGTACTACTAGCTTGTATGGCTTTTAACAGTGAAACGATTGACTGTGGGACTTAATTGAACTGATTATGGACTGTGATCTTATAAATGTTAAAGTGAGACAATTGGACTCCAAGATATAACATTCTTCTTAATTTGACGTGATTGTCGGAACTCAGCGATTACACTGGGCGCTGTGGTAACGCTTCAATCAAAAATTTAGATAAATAAGTCGTTCTTTACTGTGGGACCAATCCTAGCCGTTATTACACGCTGAAGAAATAGCGACAGTTTTAAAAACTACATTTCATTGACTTTCTAAGAGTATCAATCCGTTTGAGTTACAACGGTTGAGTCACATATTCGTACCAACATGTATTTCGTGATATTTTTCCGGTACTACTAGCTTGTATGGCTTTTAACAGTGAAACGATTGACTGTGGGACTTAATTGAACTGATTATGGACTGTGACCTTTAAAATGTGATAAGTGAAACAAGCGGACTCCAAGATATAACATTCTTCTTAGTTTGACGTGATTGTCGGAACTCAGCGATTACACTGGGCGCTGTGGTAGCGCTTCATTTAAGAATTTAGATAAATAAGTCATTCTTTACTGAGGGACCAATCCTATCCGTTATCGCGCGTGGAAGAAATAGCGACAGTTTCAAAAACTACATTTCATTGTCTTTCTAACAGTGTCAGTCCGTTTGAGTTACATCGGTTGGGTCACATATTCGTACCAACATGTATTTAGCGATATTTTTTGATATTACTAGGTTGTATCGCTTGTAACAATAAAACGATTGACTGTGGGACTTAATTGAACTGATTATGGACTGTGACCTTTAAAATGTGATAAGTGAAACAAGCGGACTCAAAGAAATAACATTCTTTTTAATTTGACATGATTGCCGGAACTCAGCGATTACACCGGGCGCTGTGGTAGCGCTTCATTTAAGAATTTAGATAAAATAGTCATTCTTAACTGTGGGACCAATCCTAGCCGTTATCGCGCGCTGAAGAAATAGCGACAGTTTCAAAAACGACATTGCATTGACTTTCTAAGAGTATCAATCCGTTTGAGTTACAACGGTTGAGTCACATATTCGTACCAACATGTATTTCGTGATATTTTTCCGGTACTACTAGCTTGTATGGCTTTTAACAGTGAAACGATTGACTGTGGGACTTAATTGAACTGATTATGGACTGTGACCTTATAAATGTTAAAGTGAGAAATTTGGACTCCAAGATATAACATTCTTCTTAATTTGACGTGATTGTCGGAACTCAGCGATTACACTGGGCGCTGTGGTAACGCTTCATTCAAAAATTTAGATAAATAAGTCATTCTTTACTGTGCGACCGATCCTAGCCGTTATTGCACGCTGAAGAAATAGCGACAGTTTTAAAAACTACATTTCATTGACTTTCTAAGAGTATCAATCCGTTTGAGTTACAACGGTTGAGTCAAATATTCGAACCAACATGTATTTCGTGATATTGTTTCGGTACTACTAGGTTGTATGGTTTTAAAAGTGAAACGATTGACTGTTGGACTTAATTGAACTGATTATGGACTGTGACCTTATAAATGTTAAAGTGAGACAATTGGGCTCCAAGAAATAACATTCTTCCTAATTTGACATGATTGCCGAAACTCAGCAATTACATTGGGCGCTGTGGTAGCGCTTCAATTGAAAATTAAGATAAAAAAGTAATTCTTTACTGTGGGACCAATCTTAGCCGTTATCGCGCGCTGAAGAATTACAGACAGTTTCAAAAACTAAATTTCATTGACTTTCTAACCGTGTCAGTCCGTTTGAGTTACAATAGTTGTGTCACATATTCGTACCAACATGTATTTAGCGATAATTTTTTTGATATTACTAAGTTGCATCGGTTTTAACAATGAAACGAATGACTTTGGGACTTAATTAAACTAAGTTTGGACTACCACCTAATAAATGTGATAAATGAGAAAATTGGACAAGTTGAGTCCAAGAAATAGCATTCTTTTTAATTTGAAATGATTGCCGAAACTCAGCGATTGCACTGGGAGCTGTGGTAGCGCTTCAATTAAAAATTAAGATTAAAAAGTCATTTTTTACTGCGGGACCAATCCTAGGCGTTATCGCGCGCTAAAGAAATAGCGACAGTCTCGAAAACTACATTTCATTGACTTTTTAACGGTGTCAGTCCGTTTGAGTTACAACGGTTGTGGCACCTATTCGTACCAACATGTGTTTAGCGATATTTTTCTGATATTACTAGGTTGCATCGCTTTTAACAATGAAACGATTGACTGTGAGACTTAATTGAACTAACTTTGGACTGTGACCTGATAAATGTGATAAATGAGACAATTGGACTCCAAGAAATAACATTCTTCTTAATTTGACGGGATTTCCGGAACTCTTTTTTCTTTTTTTTTTTCAATTTATTTAAAGTCGATTATTCGCATATTTACAATAGTTTCCAAAAAAAAAAAGCAATTAAGAAAACTAATCTAAATCGACTAAATTTTTTTATGTTTACAATAAAATAAAATCATTTTTTTATTTATATAAACAATAATAACAACAAAGTTCTATAAAGGGACCTTACATTCATCACAGTTACATTTAGATCCGTCCCACATTTTAATCATGCTTTTAAAAACTTTAAGGTTGTCACATCGTTTCAAATGTGATGGTAGGTTATTCCAAATCTTTGGTCCCAGGGCTGATAAGCTATTAGTTCCAAAAGTTGCGGTCCTTTTCTTTGAGACTACCAAATTATTTTTATTTTGTTCTCTGACTGTCCTACCGTTATCATTTAAACAAAATATATCTTTCATAAAAAGAGGGCTGCTGTTATTTATAGTTTTAGAGATTTCTATACACAATGACCGTAAGCGATTTACATTCATGTGACTCTTGCTGGAATTTTTAAGTAAATTTTGGTATGTACTTACCGTATCATTATACAGAAATCTTAATGCTCGTTTTTGTATCATTTCGACTTTAGATAAAGATTTAGAAGAAGAAAAATGCCATATAAGGGAACAATAATTGAAATTTGCGTAGATAAAACTTTGAACTAAAATATATTTTGCTTGAAAGGATAAGAAACTTCTAAATCGAAATAAGGCATTTAGTTGGGCTGATGCTTTGCGACACAAATCACTAACGTGTCTGTCAAAATTTGATTTATTGTCTATAGTCACACCTAGTAATTTCGCGTTATTTTCACTTTCAATAGTTTTATTTCCTATGTTAAATTTTAGACCTAAATTATCTGCCTTATTCTTTGTCAGAATTATCGAGTGAAACTTTTCAGGGTTTGCAGTCATTTTATTCTCTTTTAACCAGGAGAGGGCAGTTTTAGCTTCGTTTTCTAAAGTATTTATCAAATTAGGAATAGAATTTGAGAAGTTGGATATTGTGTTATCATCAGCGTAATTATGTAGCTTATATTTTTCTATAAAAAGAAACAAATCATTTATAAATATATTGAATATGATAGGTCCCAAAATAGAACCTTGTGGTACACCAGATAAGATAATTTGAAATAGACTATAGATCCCATTTATTCGAGTGGCTTGCTCTCTATCAGTAAGATAAGATAGAATGAATTGAAGAGACTTATTGTCAAATCCGTAAGCAGCTAATTTCGCAATTAGTAAGTCATGTGGTACACAGTCAAAAGCTTTTGAAAGATCCATCAAGATCGCACCCACCACATAATTCTTATCAAGTTTACTCTTCCATTCCTCTATTAAGCGAATTAATACTTGTTGGGTACTATAGCATTTCCTATAGGCGGAGAGAAAGGTCGACAATTTTGATTCCATATAAGCGGTTATTTGTTCTTTCATAACCCTTTCGTAAAATTTAGAAAAAACATTTAAAACACTGACAGGCCTGTAGTTTGATATTTTAGTTTTATCTTTTCCTCCCTTATCCAATGGCGTTACAGCAGCTCGCTTAGCTTTGCTTGGAAATTTGTTTGAAACTATGCTTTTCTATGATAGATGTGAAAACATTGGTGAGGTTTTCATAATTCAGTTCAGGATCTTTACTATTACAAATAAAATTTGCGTTCTCAACATCACGTAAAAAGTTGGCTTCATTAAAATTTTTGTAACTTCTGTAAATAATTTTCTTGGATGCTAAGCGTGCTAAATGAGATTTTAAAAATGTTGTTACCATTTGATGATGATCACTTAATCCTGTTTCACATGTTAGTGTGTGTTGAAAACATCTGGGTCTATTTGTAAGAATGACATCAATAGCTGTTCCGTTAGGACTAGCAAAACAACTTTTGTTTTTGACAAGATTTTCAAGCCTAAAAATATCACAGAATTTATTTAAGGTTTCGAAACCAGAATCGTTCGAGTTATGGCAATCGATATTTATATCACCCATAATTATTATGTTTTCGACTTTAGATAGAGCTTTATTTAAAGCTATCTCTAATTCCTCAAAAAAGTTATTTAAGTTTGAATAATGAGGTGGTCTATAAATACTGATAACTGTCCATGTCCACTCAGCGATTACACTGGGCGCTGTGGTAGCACTTCATTTAAGAATTTAGATAAATAAGTCATTCTTTTCTGTGGGACCAATCCTAGCCGTTATCGCGCGCTGAATAAATAGCGACAGTTTCAAAAACTACATTTCATTGGCTTTCTAACAGTATCAATCCGTTTGAGTTACAACGGTTGAGTCACATATTCCTACCAACATGTATTTCGTGCTATTTTCCGGTATTACTAGGTTGTATGGCCTTTACCAGTGAAATGATTGACTGTGGGACTTAATTGAACTGATTATGGTCTGTGACCTTAAAAATGTTATAAGTGAGACAAGCGGACTCAAAGAAATAACATTCTTTTTAATTTGACATGATTGCCCGAACTCAGCGATTACACTGGGCGCTGTGGTAGCGCTTCATTTAAGAATTTAGATAAATTAGTCATTCTTAACTGTGGGACCAATCCTAGCCGTTATCGCGCGCTGAAGAAATAGCGACAGTTTCAAAAACTACATTTCATTGACTTTCTAAGAGTATCAATCCGTTTAAATGACAACGGTTGAGTCACATATTCGTACCAACATGTATTTCGTGATATATTTCAGGTACTACAAGCTTCTATGGCTTTTAACAGTGAAACGATTGACTGTGGGACTTAATTGAACTGATTATGGACTGTGACCTTATAAATGTTAAAGTGAGACAATTGGACTCAAAGAAATAACATTCTTTTTAATTTGACATGATTGCCGGAACTCAGCGATTACACTGGGCGCTGTGGTAGCGCTTCATTTAAGAATTTAGATAAATTAGTCATTCTTTACTGTGGGACCAATCTTAGCCGTTATCGCGCGCTGAAGATTTAGCAACAGTTTCAAAAACTACATTTCATTGACCTTTTAACGGTGTCAGTCCTTTTTAGTTACAACGCTTGGGTCACCTATTCGTACCAACATGTGTTTAGCGATGTTTTTCCGGTACTACTAGCTTGTATGGCTTTTAACAGTAAAACGATTGACTGTGGGACTTAATTGAACTGATTATGGACTGTGACCTTATAAATGTTAAAGTGAGACAATTGGACTCCAAGAAAAAACATTCTTCCTAATTTGACATGATTGCCGAAACACAGCCATTACACTGAGCGCTGTGGTAGCGCTTCAATTAAAAATTAACATAAAAAAGTCATTCTTTACTGTGGGACCAATCTTAGCCGTTATCGCGTCCTGAAGAATTAGCGACAGTTTCAAAAACTACATTTCATTGACTTTTTAACGATGTCAGTCCATTTGAGTTACAACGGTTGGGTCACATATTCGTACCAACATGGATTTAGCGATTTTTTTTATATTACTAGGTTGCATCGCTTTTAACAGTGAAACGATTGACTGTGGTACTAAATTGAACTGATTTTGGACTGTGATCTTGTAAATGTTATAAGTGAGACAAATGGACTTCAAGAAATATCATTCTTCTTAATTTGAAATGATTGCCGAAACTCAGCGATTGCACTGGGCGCTGTGGTAGCGCTTCAATTAAAAATTAAGATTAAAAAGTCATTTTTTACTGCGGGACCAATCCTAGCCGTTATCACGCGCTGAAGAAATAGCGACAGTTTCGAAAATTACATTTCATTGACATTTTAACGGTGTCAATCCGTATTAGTTACAATGGTTGGGTCACCTATTCGTACCAACATGTGTTTAGCGATATTTTTCTGATATTACTAGGTTGCATCGCTTTTAACAATGAAACGATTGACTGTGGGACTTAATTGAACTAACTTTGGACTGTGACCTGATAAATGTGATAAATGAGACAATTGGACTCCAAGAAATAACATTCTTCTTAATTTGACGGGATTTCTGGAACTCAGCGATTACACTGGGCAATGTGGTAGCGCTTTATTTAAAAATTTATATAAATAAGTCTTTCTTCACTGTGGGACCAATCCTAGCCGTTATCGCGCGCTGAAAAAATATCGACAGTTTCAAAAACTAAATTTCATTGACTTTATAACGGTGTCAGTCCGTTTGAGTTACAACGGTTGGGTCACATATTCGTACCAACATGTATTTAGCGATATTTTTCCGATATTACTATGTTGCATCGCTTTTAACAATGAAACGATTGACTGTGGGACTTAATTTAACAAACTTTAGACTGTGACCTAATAAATGTGATAAATGAGAAAATTGGACTCCAAGAAATAACATTTTTCTTAATTTGACGGGATTACCGGAACTCAGCGATTACACGGGGCGCTGCGGTAGCGCTTCATTTAAAAATAAAGATAAAAAAGTCATTCTTTACTGTGGGACCAATCCTAGCCGTTATCGCGCGCTGAAGAATTATCGACAGTTTCAAAAACTACATTTCATTGACTTTATAACGGTGTCAGTCCGTTTGAGTTGCAACGGTTGGGTCACATATTCGTACCAACATGTATTTAGCGATATTTTTTGATAATACTAGGTTGCATCGCTTTTAACAGTGAAACGATTGACTATGGTACTAAATTGAACTGATTTTGGACTGTGACCTTATTAAGTTATAAGTGAGACAAGTGGACTCCAAGAAATAGCATTCTTCTTAATTTGAAATGATTGTCGAAACTTAGCGATTGCACTGGGTGCTGTGGTAGCGCTTCAATTAAAAATTAAGATAAAAAAAGTGATTTTTTACTGCGGGACCAATCCTAGCCGTTATCGCGCGCTGAAGAAATAGCGACAGTTTCAAAAACTACATTTCATTGACTTTTTAACGGTGTCAGTCCGTTTGAGTTACAACGGTTGGGTCACCTATTCGTACCAACATGTGTTTAGCGATGTTTTTTGATATTACTAGGTTGCATCGCTTTTAACAATGAAACGATTGACTGTGGGACTTAATTGAACAAAACTTGCACTACGACCTAATAAATGTGATAAATGAGAAAATTGGACTCCAAGAAATAACATTCTTCTCAACTTGACATGATTGCCGAACCTCAGCGATTACACTGGGCGCTGTGGTAGCACTTCATTTAAGAATTTAGATAAATAATTCATTCTTTACTGTGGGACCAATCCTAGCCGTTATCGCGCGCTGAATAAATAGCGACAGTTTCACAAACTACATTTCATTGGCTTTCTAACAGTATCAATCCGTTTGAGTTACAACGGTTGAGTTACATATTCGTACCAACATGTATTTCGTGATATTTTTCCGGTACTACTAGCTTGTAGGGCTTTTAACAGTGAAACGATTGACTGTGGGACTTAATTGAACTGATTATGGACTGTGACCTTATAAATGTTAAAGTGAGACAATTGGACTCCAAAAAAAAACATTCTTCCTAATTTGACATGATTGCCGAAACACAGCGATTACACTGGGCGCTGTGGTAGCGCTTTAATTAAAAATTAACATAAAAAAGTCATTCTTTACTGTGGGACCAATCTTAGCCGTTATCGCGCGCTGAAGATTTAGCGACAGTTTCAAAAACTACATTTCATTGACTTTTTAACGGTGTCAGTCCTTTTTAGTTACAACGCTTGAGTCACCTATTCGTACCAACATGTGTTTAGCGATATTTTTCCGGTACTACTAGTTTGTATGGCTTTTAACAGTGAAACGATTGACTGTGGGACTTTATTGAACTGATTATGGACTGTGATCTTATAAATGTTAAAGTGAGACAATTGGACTCCAAGAAAAAACATTCTTCCTACTTTGACATGATTGCCGAAACACAGCGATTACACTGGGCGCTGTGGTAGCGCTTCAATTAAAAATTAACATAAAAAAGTCATTCTTTACTGTGGGACTAATCTTAGCCGTTATCGCGCGCTGAAGAATTAGAGACAGTTTCAAAAACTACATTTCATTGACTTTTTAACGGTGTCAGTCCTTTTTAGTTACAACGCTTGGGTCACCTATTCGTACCAACATGTGTTTAGCGATATTTTTCCGGTACTACTAGTTTGTATGGCTTTTAACAGTGAAACGATTGACTGTGGGACTTTATTGAACTGATTATGGACTGTGATCTTATAAATGTTAAAGTGAGACAATTGGACTCCAAGAAAAAACATTCTTCCTAATTTGACATGATTGCCGAAACACAGCGATTACACTGGGCGCTGTGGTAGCGCTTCAATTAAAAATTAACATAAAAAAGTCATTCTTTACTGTGGGACTAATCTTAGCCGTTATCGCGCCCTGAAGAATTAGCCACAGTTTCAAAAACTACATTTCACTGACTTTTTAACGGTGTCAGTCCATTTGAGTTACAACGGTTGGGTCACATATTCGTACCAACATGTATTTAGCGATATTTTTCTGATATTACTATGTTGCATCGCTTTTAACAATGAAACGATTGACTGTGGGACATAATTTAACAAACTTTAGACTGTGACCTAATAAATGTGATAAATGAGAAAATTGGACTCCAAGAAATAACATTCTTCTTAATTTGACGGGATTTCCGGAACTCAGCGATTACACTGGGCGCTGTGGTAGCGCTTTATTTAAACATTTATATAAATAAGTCATTCTTCACTGTTGGACCAATCTTAGCCGTTATCGCGCGCTGAAGAAATATCGACAGTTTCAAAAACTACATTTCATTGACTTTTTAACGGTGTCAGTCCATTTGAGTTACAACGCTTGGGTCACCTATTCGTACCAACATGTATTTAGCGATATTTTTCCGGTACTACTAGCTTGTATGGCTTTTAACAGTGAAACGATTGACTGTGGGACTTAATTGAACTGATTATGGACTGTGATCTTATAAATGTTAAAGTGAGACAATTGGACTCCAAGAAAAAACATTCTTCCTAATTTGACATGATTGCCGAAACACAGCGATTACACTGGGCGCTGTGGTAGCGCTTCAATTAAAAATTAACATAAAAAAGTCATTCTTTACTGTGGGACCCATCTTAGCCGTTATCGCGCCCTGAAGAATTAGCGACAGTTTCAAAAACTACATTTCATTGACTTTTTAACGGTGTCAGTCCATTTGAGTTACAACGGTCGGGTCACATATTCGTACCAACATGGATTTAGCGATTTTTTTATATTACTAGGTTGGATCGCTTTTAACAGTGAAACGATTGAATGTGGTACTAAATTGAACTGATTTTGGACTGTGATCTTGTAAATGTTATAAGTGAGACAAATGGACTTCAAGAAATATCATACTTCTTAATTTGAAGTGATTGCCGAAACTCAGCGATTGCACTGGGCGCTGTGGTAGCGCTTCAATTTAAAATTAAGATTAAAAAGTCATTTTTTACTGTGGGACCCATCTTAGCCGTTATCGCGCCCTGAAGAATTAGCGACAGTTTCAAAAACTACATTTCATTGACTTTTTAACGGTGTCAGTCCATTTGAGTTACAACGGTTGGGTCACATATTCGTACCAACATGGATTTAGCGATTTTTTTATATTACTAGGTTGGATCGCTTTTAACAGTGAAACGATTGAATGTGGTACTAAATTGAACTGATTTTGGACTGTGATCTTGTAAATGTTATAAGTGAGACAAATGGACTTCAAGAAATATCATACTTCTTAATTTGAAGTGATTGCCGAAACTCAGCGATTGCACTGGGCGCTGTGGTAGCGCTTCAATTTAAAATTAAGATTAAAAAGTCATTTTTTACTGCGGGACCAATCCTAGCCGTTATCACGCGCTGAAGAAATAGCGACAGTTTCGAAAATTACATTTCATTGACTTTTTACCGGTGTCAATCCGTATTAGTTACAATGGTTGGGTCACCTATTCGTACCAATATGTGTTTAGCGATATTTTTCTGATATTACTAGGTTGCATCGCTTTTAACAATGAAACGATTGACTGTGGGACTTAATTGAACTAACTTTGGACTGTGACCTGATAAATGTGATAAATGAGACAATTGGACTCCAAGAAATAACATTCTTCTTAATTTGACGGGATTTCCGGAACTCAGCGATTACACTGGGCGCTGTGGTAGCGCTTTATTTAAACATTTATATAAATAAGTCATTCTTCACTGTGGGACCAATCTTAGCCGTTATCGCGCGCTGAAGAAATATCGACAGTCTCAAAAACTAAATTTCATTGACTTTCTAACGGTGTCAGTCCGTTTGAGTTACAACGGTTGGGTCACATATTCGTACCAACATGTATTTAGCGATATTTTTCTGATATTACTATGTTGCATCGCTTTTAACAATAAAACGATTGACTGTGGGACTTAATTGAACTAACTTTAGACTGTGACCTGATAAATGTGATAAATAAGACAACTGGACTCCAAGAAATAATATTCTTCTTAATTTGACGGGATTGCCGGAACTCAGCGATTACACGGGGCGCTGTGGTAGCGCTTCATTTAAAAATTTAGATAAATAAGTCATTCTTTACTGTAGGACCAATCCTATCCGTTATCGCGCGCTGAAGAAATAGCGACAGTTTCAAAAACTACATTTCATTGACTTTCTAAGAGTATCAATCCGTTTGAGTTACAACGGTTGTGTCACATATTCGTACCAACATGTATTTCGTGATATTTTTCCGGTACTACTAGCTTGTATGTCTTTTAACAGTGAAACGATTGACTGTGGGACTTAATTGAACTGATTATGGACTGTGACCTTATAAATGTTAAAGTGAGACAATTGGACTCCAAAAAAAAACATTCTTCCTAATTTGACATGATTGCCGAAACACAGCGATTGCACTGGGTGCTGTGGTAGCGCTTCAATTAAAAATTAAGATAAAAAAAGTGATTTTTTACTGCGGGACCAATCCTAGCCGTTATCGCGCGCTGAAGAAATAGCGACAGTTTCAAAAACTACATTTCATTGACTTTTTAACGGTGTCAGTCCGTTTGAGTTACAACGGTTGGGTCACCTATTCGTACCAACATGTGTTTAGCGATGTTTTTTTATATTACTAGGTTGCATAGCTTTTAACAATGAAACGATTGACTGTGGGACTTAATTGAACAAAACTTGCACTACGACCTAATAAATGTGATAAATGAGAAAATTGGACTCCAAGAAATAACATTCTTCTCAACTTGACATGATTGCCGAACCTCAGCGATTACACTGGGCGCTGTGGTAGCACTTCATTTAAGAATTTAGATAAATAAGTCATTCTTTACTGTGGGACCAATCTTAGCCGTTATCGCGCGCTGAAGATTTAGCGACAGTTTCAAAAACTACATTTCATTGACTTTTTAACGGTGTCAGTCCTTTTTAGTTACAACGCTTGGGTCACCTATTCGTACCAACATGTGTTTAGCGATATTTTTCCGGTACTACTAGTTTGTATGGCTTTTAACAGTGAAACGATTGACTGTGGGACTTTATTGAACTGATTATGGACTGTGATCTTATAAATGTTAAAGTGAGACAATTGGACTCCAAAAAAAAACATTCTTCCTAATTTGACATGATTGCCGAAACACAGCGATTGCACTGGGTGCTGTGGTAGCGCTTCAATTAAAAATTAAGATAAAAAAAGTGATTTTTTACTGCGGGACCAATCCTAGCCGTTATCGCGCGCTGAAGAAATAGCGACAGTTTCAAAAACTACATTTCATTGACTTTTTAACGGTGTCAGTCCGTTTGAGTTACAACGGTTGGGTCACCTATTCGTACCAACATGTGTTTAGCGATGTTTTTTTATATTACTAGGTTGCATAGCTTTTAACAATGAAACGATTGACTGTGGGACTTAATTGAACAAAACTTGCACTACGACCTAATAAATGTGATAAATGAGAAAATTGGACTCCAAGAAATAACATTCTTCTCAACTTGACATGATTGCCGAACCTCAGCGATTACACTGGGCGCTGTGGTAGCACTTCATTTAAGAATTTAGATAAATAAGTCATTCTTTACTGTGGGACCAATCTTAGCCGTTATCGCGCGCTGAAGATTTAGCGACAGTTTCAAAAACTACATTTCATTGACTTTTTAACGGTGTCAGTCCTTTTTAGTTACAACGCTTGGGTCACCTATTCGTACCAACATGTGTTTAGCGATATTTTTCCGGTACTACTAGTTTGTATGGCTTTTAACAGTGAAACGATTGACTGTGGGACTTTATTGAACTGATTATGGACTGTGATCTTATAAATGTTAAAGTGAGACAATTGGACTCCAAAAAAAAACATTCTTCCTAATTTGACATGATTGCCGAAACACAGCGATTACACTGGGCGCTGTGGTAGCGCTTCAATTAAAAATTAACATAAAAAAGTCATTCTTTACTGTGGGACTAATCTTAGCCGTTATCGCGCCCTGAAGAATTAGCCACAGTTTCAAAAACTACATTTCACTGACTTTTTAACGGTGTCAGTCCATTTGAGTTACAACGGTTGGGTCACATATTCGTACCAACATGTATTTAGCGATATTTTTCTGATATTACTATGTTGCATCGCTTTTAACAATGAAACGATTGACTGTGGGACATAATTTAACAAACTTCAGACTGTGACCTAATAAATGTGATAAATGAGAAAATTGGACTCCAAGAAATAACATTCTTCTTAATTTGACGGGATTTCCGGAACTCAGCGATTACACTGGGCGCTGTGGTAGCGCTTTATTTAAACATTTATATAAATAAGTCATTCTTCACTGTGGGACCAATCTTAGCCGTTATCGCGCGCTGAAGAAATATCGACAGTTTCAAAAACTAAATTTCATTGACTTTCTAACGGTGTCAGTCCGTTTGAGTTACAACGGTTGGGTCACATATTCGTACCAACATGTATTTAGCGATATTTTTCTGATATTACTATGTTGCATCGCTTTTAACAATAAAACGATTGACTGTGGGACTTAATTGAACTAACTTTAGACTGTGACCTGATAAATGTGATAAATAAGACAACTGGACTCCAAGAAATAATATTCTTCTTAATTTGACGGTATTGCCGGAACTCAGCGATTACACGGGGCGCTGTGGTAGCGCTTCATTTAAAAATTTAGATAAATAAGTCATTCTTTACTGTAGGACCAATCCTATCCGTTATCGCGCGCTGAAGAAATAGCGACAGTTTCAAAAACTACATTTCATTGACTTTCTAAGAGTATCAATCCGTTTGAGTTACAACGGTTGAGTCACATATTCGTACCAACATGTATATCGTGATATTTTTCCGGTACTACTAGCTTGTATGGCTTTTAACAGTGAAACGATTGACTGTGGGACTTAATTGAACTGATTATGGACTGTGACCTTATAAATGTTAAAGTGAGACAATTGGACTCCAAAAAAAAACATTCTTCCTAATTTGACATGATTGCCGAAACACAGCGATTACACTGGGCGCTGTGGTAGCGCTTCATTTAAGAATTTAGATAAATTAGTCATTCTTAACTGTGGGACCAATCCTAGCCGTTATCGCGCGCTGAAGAAATAGCGACAGTTTCAAAAACTACATTTCATTGACTTTCTAAGAGTATCAATCCGTTTGAGTTACAACGGTTGAGTCACATATTCGTACCAACATGTATTTCGTGATATTTTTCCGGTACTACTAGCTTGTATGGCTTTTAACAGTGAAACGATTGACTGTGGGACTTAATTGAACTGATTATGGACTGTGACCTTATAAATGTTAAAGTGAGACAATTGGACTCCAAAAAAAAACATTCTTCCTAATTTGACATGATTGCCGAAACACAGCGATTACACTGGGCGCTGTGGTAGCGCTTTAATTAAAAATTAACATAAAAAAGTCATTCTTTACTGTGGGACCAATCTTAGCCGTTATCGCGCGCTGAAGATTTAGCGACAGTTTCAAAAACTACATTTCATTGACTTTTTAACGGTGTCAGTCCTTTTTAGTTACAACGCTTGGGTCACCTATTCGTACCAACATGTGTTTAGCGATATTTTTCCGGTACTACTAGTTTGTCTGGCTTTTAACAGTGAAACGATTGACTGTGGGACTTTATTGAACTGATTATGGACTGTGATCTTATAAATGTTAAAGTGAGACAATTGGACTCCAAGAAAAAACATTCTTCCTAATTTGACATGATTGCCGAAACACAGCGATTACACTGGGCGCTGTGGTAGCGCTTCAATTAAAAATTAACATAAAAAAGTCATTCTTTACTGTGGGACCAATCTTAGCCGTTATCGCGCGCTGAAGATTTAGCGACAGTTTCAAAAACTACATTTCATTGACTTTTTAACGGTGTCAGTCCTTTTTAGTTACAACGCTTGGGTCACCTAGTCGTACCAACATGTGTTTAGCGATATTTTTCCGGTACTACTAGCTTGTATGGCTTTTAACAGTGAAACGATTGACTGTGGGACTTAATTGAACTGGTTATGGACTGTGACCTTATAAATGTTAAAGTGAGACAATTGGACTCCAAAAAAAAAACATTCTTCCTAATTTGACATGATTGCCGAAACACAGCGATTACACTGGGCGCTGTGGTAGCGCTGCAATTAAAAATTACCAGAAAAAAGTCATTTTTTACTGTGGGACCAATCTTAGCCGTTATCGCGCGCTGAAGATTTAGCGACAGTTTCAAAAACTACATTTCATTGACTTTTTAACGGTGTCAGTCCATTTGAATTACAACGGTTGGGTCACATATTCGTACCAACATGGATTTAGCGATTTTTTTTATATTACTAGGTTGCATCGCTTTTAACAGTGAAACGATTGACTGTGGTACTAAATTGAACTGATTTTGGACTGTGATCTTGTAAATGTTATAAGTGAGACAAATGGACTTCAAGAAATATCATTCTTCTTAATTTGAAATGATTGCCGAAACACAGCGCTTGCACTGGGCGCTGTGGTAGCGCTTCAATTAAAAATTAACATAAAAAAGTCATTATTTACTGTGGGACCAATCTTAGCCGTTATCGCGCCCTGAAGAATTAGCGACAGTTTCAAAAACTACATTTCATTGACTTTTTAACGGTGTCAGTCCATTTGAGTTACAACGGTTGGGTCACATATTCGTACCAACATGGATTTAGCGATTTTTTTATATTACTAGGTTGGATCGCTTTTAACAGTGAAACGATTGAATGTGGTACTAAATTGAACTGATTTTGGACTGTGATCTTGTAAATGTTATAAGTGAGACAAATGGACTTCAAGAAATATCATACTTATTAATTTGAAGTGATTGCCGAAACTCAGCGATTGCACTGGGCGCTGTGGTAGCGCTTCAATTTAAAATTAAGATTAAAAAGTCATTTTTTACTGCGGGACCAATCCTAGCCGTTATCACGCGCTGAAGAAATAGCGACAGTTTCGAAAATTACATTTCATTGACTTTTTAACGGTGTCAATCCGTATTAGTTACAATGGTTGGGTCACCTATTCGTACCAACATGTGTTTAGCGATATTTTTCTAATATTACTAGGTTGCATCGCTTTTAACAATGAAACGATTGACTGTGGGACTTAATTGAACTAACTTTGGACTGTGACCTGATAAATGTGATAAATGAGACAATTGGACTCCAAGAAATAACATTCTTCTTAATTTGACGGGATTTCCGGAACTCAGCGATTACACTGGGCGCTGTGGTAGCGCTTTATTTAAACATTTATATAAATAAGTCATTCTTCACTGTGGGACCAATCCTAGCCGTTATCGCGCGCTGAAGAAATATCGACAGTTTCAAAAACTAAATTTCATTGACTTTCTAACGGTGTCAGTCCGTTTGAGTTACAACGGTTGGGTCACATATTCGTACCAACATGTATTTAGCGATATTTTTCTGATATTACTATGTTGCATCGCTTTTAACAATAAAACGATTGACTGTGGGACTTAATTGAACTAACTTTAGACTGTGACCTGATAAATGGGATAAATAAGACAACTGGACTCCAAGAAATAATATTCTTCTTAATTTGACGGGATTGCCGGAACTCAGCGATTACACGGGGCGCTGTGGTAGCGCTTCATTTAAAAATTTAGATAAATAAGTCATTCTTTACTGTAGGACCAATCCTATCCGTTATCGCGCGCTGAAGAAATAGCGACAGTTTCAAAAACTACATTTCATTGACTTTCTAAGAGTATCAATCCGTTTGAGTTACAACGGTTGAGTCACATATTCGTACCAACATGTATTTCGTGATATTTTTCCGGTACTACTAGCTTGTATGGCTTTTAACAGTGAAACGATTGACTGTGGGACTTAATTGAACTGATTATGGACTGTGACCTTATAAATGTTAAAGTGAGACAATTGGACTCCAAAAAAAACATTCTTCCTAATTTGACATGATTGCCGAAACACAGCGATTACACTGGGCGCTGTGGTAGCGCTTCATTTAAGAATTTAGATAAATTAGTCATTCTTAACTGTGGGACCAATCCTAGCCGTTATCGCGCGCTGAAGAAATAGCGACAGTTTCAAAAACTACATTTCATTGACTTTCTAAGAGTATCAATCCGTTTGAGTTACAACGGTTGAGTCACATATTCGTACCAACATGTATTTCGTGATATTTTTCCGGTACTACTAGCTTGTATGGCTTTTAACAGTGAAACGATTGACTGTGGGACTTAATTGAACTGATTATGGACTGTGACCTTATAAATGTTAAAGTGAGACAATTGGACCCAAAAAAAAAACATTCTTCCTAATTTGACATGATTGCCGAAACACAGCGATTACACTGGGCGCTGTGGTAGCGCTTTAATTAAAAATTAACATAAAAAAGTCATTCTTTACTGTGGGACCAATCTTAGCCGTTATCGCGCGCTGAAGATTTAGCGACAGTTTCAAAAACTACATTTCATTGACTTTTTAACGGTGTCAGTCCTTTTTAGTTACAACGCTTGGGTCACCTATTCGTACCAACATGTGTTTAGCGATATTTTTCCGGTACTACTAGTTTGTATGGCTTTTAACAGTGAAACGATTGACTGTGGGACTTTATTGAACTGATTATGGACTGTGATCTTATAAATGTTAAAGTGAGACAATTGGACTCCAAGAAAAAACATTCTTCCTAATTTGACATGATTGCCGAAACACAGCGATTACACTGGGCGCTGTGGTAGCGCTTCAATTAAAAATTAACATAAAAAAGTCATTCTTTACTGTGGGACTAATCTTAGCCGTTATCGCGCCCTGAAGAATTAGCGACAGTTTCAAAAACTACATTTCATTGACTTTTTACCGGTGTCAGTCCATTTGAGTTACAACGGTTGGGTCACATATTCGTACCAACATGTATTTAGCGATATTTTTCTGATATTACTATGTTGCATCGCTTTTAACAATGAAACGATTGACTGTGGGACATAATTTAACAAACTTTAGACTGTGACCTAATAAATGTGATAAATGAGAAAATTGGACTCCAAGAAATAACATTCTTCTTAATTTGATGGGATTTCCGGAACTCAGCGATTACACTGGGCGCTGTGGTAGCACTTTATTTAAACATTTATATAAATAAGTCATTCTTCACTGTGGGACCAATCTTAGCCGTTATCGCGCGCTGAATAAATAGCGACAGTTTCAAAAACCACATTTCATTGGCTTTCTAACAGTATCAATCCGTTTGAGTTACAACGGTTGAGTCACAAATTCGTACCAACATGTATTTCGTGATATTTTTCCGGTACTACTAGCTTGTATGGGTTTTAACAGTGAAACGATTGACTGTGGGACTTAATTGAACTGATTATGGACTGTGACCTTATAAATGTTAAAGTGAGACAATTGGACTCCAAAAAAAAATATTCTTCCTAATTTGACATGATTGCCGAAACACAGCGATTACACTGGGCGCTGTGGTAGCGCTTCAATTAAAAATTAACATAAAAAAGTCATTCTTTACTGTGGGACCAATCTTAGCCGTTATCGCGCGCTGAAGATTTAGCGACAGTTTCAAAAACTACATTTCATTGACTTTTTAACGGTGTCAGTCCTTTTTAGTTACAACGCTTGGGTCACCTATTCGTACCAACATGTGTTTAGCGATGTTTTTTGATATTACTAGGTTGCATCGCTTTTAACAATGAAACGATTGACTGTGGGACGTAATTGAACAAAACTTGCACTACGACCTAATAAATGTGATAAATGAGAAAATTGGACTCCAAGAAATAACATTCTTCTCAACTTGACATGATTGCCGAACCTCAGCGATTACACTGGGTGCTGTGGTAGCACTTCATTTAAGAATTTAGATAAATAAGTCATTCTTTACTGTGGGACCAATCCTAGCCGTTATCGCGCGCTGAATAAATAGCGACAGTTTCAAAAACCACATTTCATTGGCTTTCTAACAGTATCAATCCGTTTGAGTTACAACGGTTGAGTCACATATTCGTACCAACATGTATTTCGTGATATTTTTCCGGTACTACTAGCTTGTATGGCTTTTAACAGTGAAACGATTGACTGTGGGACTTAATTGAACTGATTATGGACTGTGACCTTATAAATGTTAAAGTGAGACAATTGGACTCCAAAAAAAAACATTCTTCCTAATTTGACATGATTGCCGAAACACAGCGATTACACTGGGCGCTGTGGTAGCGCTTTAATTAAAAATTAACATAAAAAAGTCATTCTTTACTGTGGGACCAATCTTAGCCGTTATCGCGCGCTGAAGATTTAGCGACAGTTTCAAAAACTACATTTCATTGACTTTTTAACGGTGTCAGTCCTTTTTAGTTACAACGCTTGGGTCACCTATTCGTACCAACATGTGTTTAGCGATATTTTTCCGGTACTACTAGTTTGTATGGCTTTTAACAGTGAAACGATTGACTGTGGGACTTTATTGAACTGATTATGGACTGTAATCTTATAAATGTTAAAGTGAGACAATTGGACTCCAAGAAAAAACATTCGTCCTAATTTGACATGATTGCCGAAACACAGCGATTACACTGGGCGCTGTGGTAGCGCTTTATTTAAACATTTATATAAATAAGTCATTCTTCACTGTGGGACCAATCTTAGCCGTTATCGCGCGCTGAAGAAATATCGACAGTTTCAAAAACTAAATTTCATTGACTTTCTAACGGTGTCAATCCGTTTGAGTTACAACGGTTGAGTCACAAATTCGTACCAACATGTATTTCGTGATATTTTTCCGGTACTACTAGCTTGTATGGGTTTTAACAGTGAAACGATTGACTGTGGGACTTAATTGAACTGATTATGGACTGTGACCTTATAAATGTTAAAGTGAGACAATTGGACTCCAAAAAAAAACATTCTTCCTAATTTGACATGATTGCCGAAACACAGCGATTACACTGGGCGCTGTGGTAGCGCTTTAATTAAAAATTAACATAAAAAAGTCATTCTTTACTGTGGGACCAATCTTAGCCGTTATCGCGCGCTGAAGATTTAGCGACAGTTTCAAAAACTACATTTCATTGACTTTTTAACGGTGTCAGTCCTTTTTAGTTACAACGCTTGGGTCACCTATTCGTACCAACATGTGTTTAGCGATATTTTTCCGGTACTACTAGTTTGTATGGCTTTTAACAGTGAAACGATTGACTGTGGGACTTTATTGAACTGATTATGGACTGTAATCTTATAAATGTTAAAGTGAGACAATTGGACTCCAAGAAAAAACATTCGTCCTAATTTGACATGATTGCCGAAACACAGCGATTACACTGGGCGCTGTGGTAGCGCTTTATTTAAACATTTATATAAATAAGTCATTCTTCACTGTGGGACCAATCTTAGCCGTTATCGCGCGCTGAAGAAATATCGACAGTTTCAAAAACTAAATTTCATTGACTTTCTAACGGTGTCAATCCGTTTGAGTTACAACGGTTGAGTCACAAATTCGTACCAACATGTATTTCGTGATATTTTTCCGGTACTACTAGCTTGTATGGGTTTTAACAGTGAAACGATTGACTGTGGGACTTAATTGAACTGATTATGGACTGTGACCTTATAAATGTTAAAGTGAGACAATTGGACTCCAAAAAAAAACATTCTTCCTAATTTGACATGATTGCCGAAACACAGCGATTACACTGGGCGCTGTGGTAGCGCTTTAATTAAAAATTAACATAAAAAAGTCATTCTTTACTGTGGGACCAATCTTAGCCGTTATCGCGCGCTGAAGATTTAGCGACAGTTTCAAAAACTACATTTCATTGACTTTTTAACGGTGTCAGTCCTTTTTAGTTACAACGCTTGGGTCACCTATTCGTACCAACATGTGTTTAGCGATATTTTTCCGGTACTACTAGTTTGTATGGCTTTTAACAGTGAAACGATTGACTGTGGGACTTTATTGAACTGATTATGGACTGTAATCTTATAAATGTTAAAGTGAGACAATTGGACTCCAAGAAAAAACATTCGCCCTAATTTGACATGATTGCCGAAACACAGCGATTACACTGGGCGCTGTGGTAGCGCTTTATTTAAACATTTATATAAATAAGTCATTCTTCACTGTGGGACCAATCTTAGCCGTTATCGCGCGCTGAAGAAATATCGACAGTTTCAAAAACTAAATTTCATTGACTTTCTAACGGTGTCAATCCGTTTGAGTTACAACGGTTGAGTCACAAATTCGTACCAACATGTATTTCGTGATATTTTTCCGGTACTACTAGCTTGTATGGGTTTTAACAGTGAAACGATTGACTGTGGGACTTAATTGAACTGATTATGGACTGTGACCTTGTAAATGTTAAAGTGAGACAATTGGACTCCAAAAAAAAATATTCTTCCTAATTTGACATGATTGCCGAAACACAGCGATTACACTGGGCGCTGTGGTAGCGCTTCAATTAAAAATTAACATAAAAAAGTCATTCTTTACTGTGGGACCAATCTTAGCCGTTATCGCGCGCTGAAGATTTAGCGACAGTTTCAAAAACTACATTTCATTGACTTTTTAACGGTGTCAGTCCTTTTTAGTTACAACGCTTGGGTCACCTATTCGTACCAACATGTGTTTAGCGATATTTTTCCGGAACTACTAGCTTGTATGGCTTTTAACAGTGAAACGATTGACTGTGGGACTTAATTGAACTGATTATGGACTGTGATCTTATAAATGTTAAAGTGAGACAATTGGACTCCAAGAAAAAACATTCTTCCTAATTTGACATGATTGCCGAAACACAGCGATTACACTGGGCGCTGTGGTAGCGCTTCAATTAAAAATTAACATAAAAAAGTCATTCTTTACTGTGGGACCAATCTTAGCCGTTATCGCGCCCTGAAGAATTAGCGACAGTTTCAAAAACTACATTTCATTGACTTTTTAACGGTGTCAGTCCATTTGAGTTACAACGGTTGGGTCACATATTCGTACCAACATGGATTTAGCGATTTTTTGATATTACTAGGTTGGATCGCTTTTAACAGTGAAACGATTGAAGGTGGTACTAAATTGAACTGATTTTGGACTGTGATCTTGTAAATGTTATAAGTGAGACAAATGGACTTCAAGAAATATCATTCTTCTTAATTTGAAGTGATTGCCGAAACTCAGCGATTGCACTGGGCGCTGTGGTAGCGCTTCAATTTAAAATTAAGATTAAAAAGTCATTTTTTACTGCGGGACCAATCCTAGCCGTTATCACGCGCTGAAGAAATAGCGACAGTTTCGAAAATTACATTTCATTGACTTTTTAACGGTGTCAATCCGTATTAGTTACAATGGTTGGGTCACCTATTCGTACCAACATGTGTTTAGCGATATTTTTCTGATATTACTAGGTTGCATCGCTTTTAACAATGAAACGATTGACTGTGGGACTTAATTGAACTAACTTTGGACTGTGACCTGATAAATGTGATAAATGAGACAATTGGACTCCAAGAAATAACATTCTTCTTAATTTGACGGGATTTCCGGAACTCAGCGATTACACTGGGCGCTGTGGTAGCGCTTTATTTAAACATTTATATAAATAAGTCATTCTTCACTGTGGGACCAATCTTAGCCGTTATCGCGCGCTGAAGAAATATCGACAGTTTCAAAAACTAAATTTCATTGACTTTCTAACGGTGTCAGTCCGTTTGAGTTACAACGGTTGGGTCACATATTCGTACCAACATGTATTTAGCGATATTTTTCTGATATTACTATGTTGCATCGCTTTTAACAATAAAACGATTGACTGTGGGACTTAATTGAACTAACTTTAGACTGTGACCTGATAAATGTGATAAATAAGACAACTGGACTCCAAGAAATAATATTCTTCTTAATTTGACGGGATTGCCGGAACTCAGCGATTACACGGGGCGCTGTGGTAGCGCTTCATTTAAAAATTTAGATAAATAAGTCATTCTTTACTGTAGGACCAATCCTATCCGTTATCGCGCGCTGAAGAAATAGCGACAGTTTCAAACTCTACATTTCATTGACTTTCTAACGGTGTCAGTTCGTTTGAGTTCCAACGGTTGGGTCACATGCTCGTACCAACATGTATTTAGCGATATTTTTCTGATATTACTAGGATGCATCGCTTTTAACTATGAAACGATTGGCTGTGGGACTTAATTGAACTGATTATGGACTGTGACCTTAAAAATGTTATAAGTGAGACAAGCGGACTCAAAGAAATAACATTCTTTTTAATTTGACATGATTGCCGGAACTCAGCGATTACACTGGGCGCTGTGGTAGCGCTTCATTTAAGAATTTAGATAAATTAGTCATTCTTAACTGTGGGACCAATCCTAGCCGTTATCGCGCGCTGAAGAAATAGCGACAGTTTTAAAAACTACATTTCATTGACTTTCTAAGAGTATCAATCCGTTTGAGTTACAACGGTTGTGTCACACATTCGTACCAACATGTATTTCGTGATAATTTTCCGGTACTACTAGCTTGTATGGCTTTTAACAGTGAAACGATTGACTGTGGGACTTAATTGAACTGGTTATGGACTGTGACCTTATAAATGTTAAAGTGAGACAATTGGACTCCAAAAAAAAAAACATTCCTCCTAATTTGACATGATTGCCGAAACACAGCGATTACACTGGGCGCTGTGGTAGCGCTTCAATTAAAAATTACCATAAAAAAGTCATTTTTTACTGTGGGACCAATCTTAGCCGTTATCGCGCGCTGAAGATTTAGCGACAGTTTCAAAAACTACATTTCATTGACTTTTTAACGGTGTCAGTCCTTTTTAGTTACAACGCTTGGGTCACCTATTCGTACCAACATGTGTTTAGCGATATTTTTCCGGTACTACTAGCTTGTATGGCTTTTAACAGTGAAACGATTGACTGTGGGACTTAATTGAACTGATTATGGACTGTGACCTTATAAATGGTAAAGTGAGACAATTGGACTCCAAGAAAAAACATTCTTCCTAATTTGACTTGATTGCCGAAACACAGCGATTACACTGGGCGCTGTGGTTGCGATTCAATTAAAAATTAACATAAAAATGTCATTCTTTACTGTGGGACCAATCTTAGCCGTTATCGCGCCCTGAAGAATTAGCGACAGTTTCAAAAACTACATTTCAATGACTTTTTAACGGTGTCAGTCCATTTGAATTACAACGGTTGTGTCACATATTCGTACCAACATGGATTTAGCGATTTTTTTTATATTACTAGGTTGCATCGCTTTTAACAGTGAAACGATTGACTGTGGTACTAAATTGAACTGATTTTGGACTGTGATCTTGTAAATGTTATAAGTGAGACAAATGGACTTCAAGAAATATCATTCTTCTTAATTTGAAATGATTGCCGAAACACAGCGCTTGCACTGGGCGCTGTGGTAGCGCTTCAAATAAAAATTAAGATTAAAAAGTCATTTTTTACTGCAGGACCAATCCTAGCCGTTATCACGCGCTGAAGAAATAGCGACAGTTTCGAAAATTACATTTCATTGACTTATTAACGGTGTCAATCCGTATTAGTTACAATGGTTGGGTCACCTATTCGTACCAACATGTGTTTAGCGATATTTTTCTGATATTACTAGGTTGCATCGCTTTTAACAATGAAACGATTGACTGTGGGACTTATATGAACTAACCTTGGACTGTGACCTGATAAATGTGATAAATGAGACAATTGGACTGCAAGAAATAACATTCTTCTTAATTTGACGGGATTTCCGGAACTCAGCGATTACACTGGGCGCTGTGGTAGCGCTTTATTTAAAAATTTACTTAAATAAGTCATTCTTCACTGTGGGACCAATCCTAGCCGTTATCGCGCGCTGAAGAAATATCGACAGTTTCAAAAACTAAATTTCATTGACTCTCTAACGGTGTCAGTCCGTTTGAGTTACAACGGTTGGGTCACATATTCGTACCAACATGTATTTAGCGATATTTTTTTGATATTACTAGGTTGCATCGCTTTTAACAGTGAAACGATTAACTGTGGAACTAAATTGAACTGATTTTGGACTGTGACCTTTTAAATGTTATAAGTGAGACAAGTCGACTCCAATAAGTAGCATTCTTCTTATTTTGAAATGATTGCCGAAACTCAGCGATTGCACTGGATGGTGTGGTAGCGCTTCAATTAAAAATTAAGATAAAAAAGTCATTTTTTACTGCGGGACCAATTCTAGCCATTATCGCGCGCTGAAGAAATAGCGACAGTTTCGAAAACTACATTTCATTGACTTTTTACCGGTGTCAGTCCGTTTGAGTTACAACAGTTTGGTCACCTATTCGTACCAACATGTGTTTAGCGATATTTTCTGATATTACTAGGTTGCATCGCTTTCAACAATAAAACGATTGACTGTGGGACTTATATAAACTAACTTTGGACTGTGACCTGATAAATGTGATAAATGAGACAATTGGACTCCAAGCGATAACATTATTCTTAATTTGACGGGATTTCCGGAACCCAGCGAATACACTGAGCGCTGTGGTAGCGCTTTATTTAAAAATTTAGATAAATAAGTCATTCTTTACTGTGGGACCAATCCTAGCCGTTATCGCGCGCTGAAAAAGTAGCAATAGTTTCAAAATCTACATTTCATTGACATTCTAACGGGTCAGTCCGTTCGAGTTACAACGGTTGGGTCACATATTCGTACCAACATGTATTTAGCGATATTTTCCTGATATTACTAGGTTGCATCACTTTTAACAATGAAACGATTGACTGTGGGACTTAATTTAACAAACTTTAGACAGTGACCTGATAAATGTGATAAATGAGACAACTGGACTCCAAGAAATAACATTCTTCTTAATTTGACGTGATTGCCGGAACTCAGCGATTACACTGGGCGCTGTGGTAGCACTTCATTTAAAAATTTAGATAATTAAGTCATTCTTTACTGTAGGACCAATCCTATCCGTTATCGCGCGCTGAGGAAATAGCGACAGTTTCAAAATATACATTTCATTGACTTTCTAAAGGTGTCAGTTCGTTTGAGTTCCAACGGTTGGGTCACATACTCGTACCAACATGTATTTAGCGATATTTCTCTGATATTACTAGGTTGCATCGCTTTTAACTATGAAACGATTGACTGTGGGACTTAATTGAACTAACTTTGGACTGTCACCTGATAAATGTGATAAAGGAGACAATTGGACTCCAAGAAATAACATTCTTCTTAATTTGACATGATTGGCTTTTCTTTTTCAAACCATGATGGCGGTCGAAGGCGGTCAATCGTACAGTTCACAAGTTTATGTTTTGGATTTGAAAGGAAAGTTATTGATTCAATCAGAGAAATTCACAAAAAAAGAAAAAGAGCGGACACAGATGCCGTAATGAATAATACAAAAGACTTAGAACCTGATGTAATAAAGTCTTCATTGGAAACTTGGAAATTTTAATAGTGTTATGGAGGGTGGCATTATTCAAAATAAGAAATTTTGGAGCACTGTTAAACCTTTCCTTACTAACAAATCAGGTAAGAGCTCTAATGAAATTATGATTGTTCACGATGATATTATAGTAACGGATGAAAATGAATTAGCGAAAATTTTCAATGAGGAGTACATACATATAGTTGAAAAATATAGTGGAGTTAAACCAGTGTCGCTACGAAATTATCAATCTGAAAATAGAAATGAAGTTATCTCAAAGATTCTGGAAACATATAAAAGTCACCCTAGTATCTTGAAATTAAAAATTCACTAATTGATCAAAATAATGAAATGTTGTTTAACTTTAAGGAAGTCTCGGAAAATGAAGTCTCTAAACTTTTCGGAGATCTAAAAGTAGGTGTGGCATCTGGAGAGGACAAGATAACGGCTAAAATGGTGAAGTTAGCAAAACCTTATTTGATAAAACCCTTAACAAATGCCATTAACAACAGTAATTGTCTTTCTGTTTTTTCGAGGAGAGCCAAACGCGCTACTGTATCCCCTATTGATAAAGGCGGGAAAGATAAATTATGTGTAAACAACTATAGACCAGTCAGCATTTCAAATATATTTTCAAAATTTTATGAGAAAATAATTAAATCCCAAATTGTTGATTATATTGATAAAAAACTTTCAGAATTTTTATCAGCCTATAGGGAATCATATGGGACATAACATGTACTTATAAGATTATTGGAAGAATGGAAACAAAAATTAGATAAAGATTACGTAGTTGGTGCAGTTTTAATGGATCTATCTAAAGCTTTTGATTGCGTGCCTCATGATTTACTTATTGCTAAATTAAATGCCTATGGCTTTAGCCAGGATGCCCTACTTCTAATTTTATCGTACCTTTCTGACAGAGAGCAATCTACCCGCATAAATAATCAGCATAGTCTTTTCCAATTAATTCTGTCTGGAGTACCCCAAGGATCAATTTTAGGACCTATTTTATTTAACATTTTTATTAATGACTTTTTTTATTTTATTAAAAAAGCCAGTGTACACAATTATGCTGATGACAATTCCCTTTCTGCTTTCTCAAACTCAATTTCAAACTTAATTAAACTTTTAGAATGTGAATCTAATATAGCACTAGTGTGGTTGAAAAATAACAAAATGATGGCGAATCCAAAAAAATTTCAATCAATCATTGTCACCAGAGATAAATGTAACAATTGTGATTTAGTGGTAAAAATTGGTGACAAGTTAATTAAAACAGAAAGCGAAGTTAAATTACTAGGAGTGACCATTGATAATGGCTTGAATTTCGACTCTCACATTTCTAAACTTATCAAAAAATCATCAGCACAATTGAATGCACTGTTTAGACTTAGCACGTTTTTATCTCACAAAGCCAAATTAGCGCTGGTACAAAGTTTTATATACTCTAACTTTAATTATTGCCCTTTAGTATGGAATTTCTCTTCATATAAATCTTTGTTGAAAATTGAACAAATTCAGAAGAGAGCTTTACGTTTCTTATTAAATGATAATGATAGTACTTACGACGAACTCCTTTTGAAAGCAGGAAAATACCAAATGAGCGTCTATAGACTTAAAACATTATGTACAGAAATATATAAGACTTTGCACGAACTCAATCCGACATACATTAAAGATATCTTTAAATTGCATGGGAGTGGTAGACCAGTGAGATCACAAAATGTTAATAATTTAACAGTCCCAAATATAGATACCGTTAGTTTTGGAACAAAAAGTCTCTCTTCCCTGGGGCCAAAAATATGGAATAAATTACCCAACCACTCGAAATCCTCAGAGTCTCTTAGTACTTTTAAAAATGCGATCAAAAGTTGGAATGGAAGTAAATGTTTTTGTGAGGTTTGTGAATTGTCCCAAACACGCTTTTAGTAAAATTTTACTCTTTTTTGTATATATAAAAATTTAAAAATATTTTCTCTCATTCAATTAACATTATTTAATATTATTTCTATTTGCACTTTAATTTCAGTCGGTTTTGATTAGCACTACTTTTTAGAGCTATGCATATAATTTTTCTTTTCACGAAACTTGTATATAATGTACCGACTATAAATAAATTTACAAACAAACAATTGCCGAAACTCAGCAATTACACTGGGCGCTGTGGTACACCTTTATTTAAGAATTAAGATAAAAAAGTCATTCCTTACTGCGGGACCAATCCTAGCCGTTAACGCGCGCTGAAGAAATAGCAACAGCTTCAAAAACTACACTTTATTGACTTTCTAACGGTGTCAGTCCGTTTGAGTTACAACGGTTGGGTCACATATTCGTACCAACATGTATTTAGCAATATTTTTCTGATATTACTAGGTTGCATCGCTCTTAACAATGAAACGATTGACTGTGGGACTTAATTGAACAAACTTTGGACTGTGACCTAATAAATGTGATAAATGAGAAAATTGGACTCCAAGAAATAACATTCTTTTCAATTTGACATGATTGCCGGAACTCAGCGATTACACTGGGCGCTGTGGTAGCACTTCATTTAAAAATTTAGATTAATTAGTAATTTTTTACTGTAGGACCAATCCTAGCCATTATCGCGCGCTGAAGAAATAGCGACTGTTTCGAAAACTAAATTTCATTGACTTTTTAACGGTGTCAGTCCGTTTGAGTTACAACGTTTGGGTCACCTATTCGTACCAACATGTGTTTAGCGATATTTTTCTGATATTACTAGGTTGCATCGCTTTTAACAATGAAACGATTGAATGTGGGACTTAATTGAACTAACTTTGGACTGTGACCTGATAAATGTGATAAAGGAGACAATTGGACTCCAAGAAATAACATTCTTCTTAATTTGACATGATTGCCGGAACTCAGCGATTACACTGGGCGGTGTGGTAGCGCTTCATTTAAAAATTTAGATTAATAAGTCATTTTTTACTGTGGGACCAATCCTAGCCGTTATCGCGCGCTGAAGAAATAGCGACAGTTTCAAAAACTACATTTCATTGACTTTCTAACGGTGTCAGTCCGTTTGAGTTACAACGGTTGGGTCACATATTCGTACCAACATGTATTTAGCGATATTTTTCTGATATTACTAGGTTGCATCGCTTTTAACAATGAAACGATTGACTGTGGGACTTAATTGAACAAACCTTAGACTGTGACCTAATAAATGTGATAAATGAGAAAATTGGACTCCAAGAAATAACATTCTTTTCAATTTGACATGATTGCCGGAACTCAGCGATTACACTGGGCGCTGTGGTAGCACTTCAATTAAAAATTTAGATTAATTAGTCATTTTTTACTGTGGGACCAATCCTAGCCATTATCGCGCGCTGAAGAAATAGCGACTGTTTCGAAAACTAAATTTCATTGACTTTTTAACGGTGTCAGTCCGTTTGAGTTACAACGTTTGGGTCACCTATTCGTACCAACATGTGTTTAGCGATATTTTTTTGATATTACTAGGTTGCATCGCTTTTAACAATGAAACGATTGAATGTGGGACTTAATTGAACTAACTTTAGACTGTGACCTGATAAATGTGATAAAGGAGACAATTGGACTTCAAGAAATAACATTCTTCTTAATTTGACATGATTGCCGGAACTCACCGATTACACTGGGTGCTGTGGTAGCGCTTCAATTAAAAATTAAGATAAAAAAGTCATTTTTTACTGCGGGACCAATCCTAGCCGTTATCGCGCGCTGAAGAAATAGCCACAGTTTCAAAAACTACATTTCATTGACTTTTTAACGGTGTCAGTCCGTTTGAGTTACAACGGTTGGGTCACCTATTCGTACCAACATGTGTTTAGCGATATTTTCTGATATTACTAGGTTGCATCGCTTTTAACATTGAAACGATTGACTGTGGGACTTAATTGAACTAACTTTGTATTGTCACCTGATAAATGTGATAAAGGAGACAATCGGACTCCAAGAAATAACACTCTTCTTAATTTGACATGATTGCCGAAACTCAGCGATTACACTGGGCGCTGTGGTACCGCTTCATTTAAGAATTAAGATAAAAAAGTCATTCTTTACTGTGGGACCAATCCTAACCGTTATCGCGCGTTCAAGAAATAGCAACAGTTTCAAAAACCATATTTCATTGACTTTCTAACGGTTTTAGTCCGATTGAGTTACAACGGTTGGGTCACATATTCGTACCAACATGTGTTTAGCGATATTTTTCTGATATTACTAGGTTGCATCGCTTTTAACAATGAAACGATTGACTGTGGGACTTAATTGAACAAACTTTGGACTGCGACCTAATAAATGTGATAAATGAGAAAATTGGACTCCAAGAAATAACATTCTTCTCAATTTGACATGATTGCCGGAACTCAGCGATTACACTGGGCGCTGTGGTAGCACTTCATTTAAAAATTTAGATTATATAGTCATTTTTTACTGTCGGACCAATCCTATCCATTATCGCGCGCTGAAGAAATAGCGACTGTTTCGAAAACTAAATTTCATTGACTTTTTAACGGTGTCAGTCCGTTTGAGTTACAACGTTTGGGTCACCTATTCGTACCAACATGTGTTTAGCAACATTTTTCTGATATTACTAGGTTGCATCGCTTTTAACAATGAAACGATTGAATGTGGGACTTAATTGAACTAACTTTGGACTGTGACCTGATAAATGTGATAAAGGAGACAATTGGACTTCAAGAAATAACATTCTTCTAATTTGACATGATTGCCGGAACTCACAGATTACACTGGGTGCTGTGGTAGCGCTTCAATTAAAAATTAAGATAAAAAAGTCATTTTTTACTTCGGGACCAATCCTAGCCGTTATCGCGCGCTGAAGAAATAGCGACAGTTTCAAAAACTACATTTCATTGACTTTTTAACGGTGTCAGTCCGTTTGAGTTACAACGGTTGGGTCACCTATTCGTACCAACATGTGTTTAGCGATATTTTCTGATATTACTAGGTTGCATCGCTTTTAACAATGAAACGATTGACTGTGGGACTTAATTGAACTAAATTTGTATTGTCACCTGATAAATGTGATAAAGGAGACAATCGGACTACAAGAAATAACACTCTTCTTAATTTGACATGATTGCCGAAACTCAGCGATTACACTGGGCGCTGTGGTACCGCTTCATTTAAGAATTAAGATAAAAAAGTCATTCTTTACTGTGGGACCAATCCTAACCGTTATCGCGCGTTCAAGAAATAGCAACAGTTTCAAAAACCATATTTCATTGACTTTCTAACGGTTTTTGTCCGTTTGAGTTACAACGGTTGGGTCACATATTCGTACCAACATGTGTTTAGCGATATTTTTCTGATATTACTAGGTTGCATCGCTTTTAACTATGAAACGATTGACTGTGGGACTTAATTGAACTAACTTTGGACTGTGACCTAATAAATGTGATAAATAAGATCATTGGACTCCAAGAAATAACATTCTTCTTAATTTGACGTGATTGCCGAAACTCAGCGATTACACTGGGCGCTGTGGTACCGCTTCATTTAAGAATTAAGATAAAAAACTCATTTTTTTACTGTGGGACCAATCCTAGCCGTTATCGCGCACTGAAGAAATAGCGACTGTTTCGAAAACTAAATTTTATTGACTTTTTAACGGTGTCAGTCCGTTTGAGTTACAACGTTTGGGTCACCTATTCGTACCAACATGTGTTTAGCAACATTTTTCTGATATTACTAGGTTGCATCGCTTTTAACAATGAAACGATTGAATGTGGGACTTAATTGAACTAACTTTGGACTGTGACCTGATAAATGTGATAAAAGAGACAATTGGACTTCAAGAAATAACATTCTTCTAATTTGACAAGATTGCCGGAACTCACAGATTACACTGGGTGCTGTTGTAGCGCTTCAATTAAAAATTAAGATAAAAAAGTCATTTTTTACTTCGGGACCAATCCTAACCGTTATCGCGCGCTGAAGAAATAGCGACAGTTTCAAAAACTACATTTCATTGACTTTTTAACGGTGTCAGTCCGTTTGAGTTACAACGGTTGGGTCACCTATTCGTACCAACATGTGTTTGGCGATATTTTCTGATATTACTAGGTTGCATCGCTTTTAACAATGAAACGATTGTCTGTGGGACTTAATTGAACTAAATTTGTATTGTCACCTGATAAATGTGATAAAGGAGACAATCGGACTCCAAGAAATAACACTCTTCTTAATTTGACATGATTGCCGAAACTCAGCGATTACACTGGGCGCTGTGGTACCGCTTCATTTAAGAATTAAGATAAAAAAGTCATTCTTTACTGTGGGACCAATCCTAACCGTTATCGCGCGTTCAAGAAATAGCAACAGTTTCAAAAACCATATTTCATTGACTTTCTAACGGTTTTAGTCCGTTTGAGTTACAACGGTTGGGTCACATATTCGTACCAACATGTGTTTAGCGATATTTTTCTGATATTACTAGGTTGCATCGCTTTTAACTATGAAACGATTGACTGTGGGACTTAATTGAACTAACTTTGGACTGTGACCTAATAAATGTGATAAATGAGATCATTGGACTCCAAGAAATAACATTCTTCTTAATTTGACGTGATTGTTGGAACTCAGCGATTGCACTGGGCGCTGTGGTAGCGCTTCATTTTAAAGTTTAGATATATAATTCATTATTTAATGGGCGACCAATTCTATCCGTTATCGCGCGCTAAAGAAATAGCGACAGTTTCAAAAACTACATTTCATTAACTTTCTAACCGTGTCAGTCCGTTTCAGTTACAACGGTTGGGTCACATATTCGTGCCAACATGTATTTAGCGATATTTTTCTGTTATTACTAGGTTGCATCGCATTTAACTATGAAACGATTGACTGTGGGACTTAATTGAACTAACTTTGCACTGTCACCTGATAAATGTGATAAAAGAGACAAGAATTAAGCTAAAAAAAGTCATTTTTTTACTGTGGGACCAATCCTAGCCGTTAGCGCGCGCTGAACAAAGAGCGATAGTTTCAAAAGCTACATTTCATTGACTTTCTAACGGTGTCAGTCCGTTTGAGTTACAACGGTTGGGTCACATATTCGTACGAACATGTATTTAGCGATATTTTTGTGATATTACTAGGTTGCATGGCTTTTAACTATGAAACGATTGACTGTGGGACTTAATTGAACTAACTTTGCACTGTCACCTGATAAATGTGATAAAGGAGACAATTGGACTCCAAGAAATAACATTCTTTTTAATTTGACATGATTGCCGAAACTCAGCGGTTACTCTGGGCGCTGTGGTAGCGCTTCATTTAAGAATTATGACAAAAAAAT
This sequence comes from Hydractinia symbiolongicarpus, assembly GCF_029227915.1. Taxonomy (NCBI): domain Eukaryota; kingdom Metazoa; phylum Cnidaria; class Hydrozoa; order Anthoathecata; family Hydractiniidae; genus Hydractinia; species Hydractinia symbiolongicarpus. Next base: position 571,206 of record NC_079880.1, read on the forward strand.
TTATTTTTTTACTGTGGGACCAATGCTAGCCGTTAGCCCGCGCTGAAGAAATAGCAATAGTTTCAAGAACTACATTTCATTGACTTTTTAACGGTGTCAGTCCGTTTGAGTTACAACGGTTTGGTCACATATTCGTACCAACATGTATTTAGCGATATTTTTCTGATATTACTAGGTTGCATCTCTTTAAACAATGAAACGATTGACTGTGGTACTAAATTGAACTGATTTTGGACAGTGATCTTATAAATGTTATAAGTGAGACAAGTGGACTCCCAGAAATAACATTCTTCTTAATTTGACATGATTGCCGGAACTCAGCGATTACAATGGGCGCTGTGGTAGGGCTTCATTTAAAAAATTAGATAAATAAGTCATTCTTTACTGTGGGATCAATTCTATCCGTTATCGGGCGCTGAAGAAACAGCGATAGTTTCAAAAGCTACATTTTATTGACTTTGTAACGTTGTCAGTCCGTTTGAGTTACAACGATTGGGTCACATATACGTACCAACATGTATTTAGCGATATTTTTCTAACATTACTAGTTTGCATCGCTTTTAACTATGAAACGATTGACTGTGGGACTTAATTGAACTAACTTTGCACTGTCACCTGATAAATGTGATGAAGGAGACAATTGGACACCAAGAAATAACATTCTTCTTAATTTGACATGATTGCCGAAACTCAGTGATTACACTTGGCGCTGTGGTCGCGCTTCATTTAAGACTTAAGCTAAAAAAAGTCATTTTTTTACTGTGGGACCAATCCTAGCCGTTAGCACGCGCTGAACAAAGAGCGATAGTTTCAAAAGCTACATTTCATTTACTTTGTAACGGTGTCAGTCCGTTTGAGTTACAACGATTGGGTCACATATACGTACCAACATGTATTTAGCGATATTTATCTGAATTTACTAGGTTGCATTGCTTTTAACAGTGAAACCATTGACTGTGGGACTTAATTGAACTAACTTTGGACTGTGACCTGATAAATGTGATAAATGAGACCAATGGATTCCAAGAAATAACATTCTTCTTAATTTGACGTGATTGTTGGTACTCAGCGATTCCACTGGGCGCTGTGGTATCGCTTCATTTAAAAATTTCGATATATAAGTCATTCTTTAATGTGCGACCAATCCTATCCGTTATCGCGCGCTGAAGAAATAGCGAGAGTTTCAAAAACTACATTTCATTGACTTTCTAACGGTGTCAGTCCGTTTCAGTTACAACGGTTGGGTCACATATTCCTGCCAACATGTATTTAGCGATATTTTTCTGATATTACTAGATTGCATCGCTTTTAACTATGAAACGATTGCCTGTGGGACTTAATTGAACTAACTTCGCACTGTCACTTAATAAATGTGATAAAGGAGACAATTGGACTCCAAGAAATAACATTCTTCTTAATTTGACATGATTGCTGAAACTCAGTGATTACACTGGGCGCTGTGGTAGCGCTTCATTTAAGAATTAAGCTAAAAAAAGTCAATTTTCTACTGTGGGACCTATCCTACCCGTTAGCACGCAATGAACAAAGAGTGATAATTTCAAAAGCTACATTTTATTGACGTTCTAACGGTGTCAGTCCGTTTGAGTTACAACGGTTGGGTCACATATTCGTACCAACATGTATTTAGCGATATTTATCTGATATTACTAGGCTGCATCGCTTTTAACAGTGAAACGATTGATTGTTGGACTTAATTGAACTAATTTTGGACTGTTACCTGATAAATGTGATAAATGAGACAATTGGACTCCAAAAAATAACATTCTTCTTAATTTGACATGATTGCCGGAACTCAGCGACTACACTGGGCGTTGTGGTAGCGCTTCATTTAAAAATTTAGATAAATAAGTCATTCTTTACTGTGGGATCAATCCTATCCGTGATCGCGCGCTGAAGAAACAGCGGTAGTTTCAAAAGCTACATTTCATTGACTTTGTAACGGTGTCAGTCCGTTTGAGTTACAACGGTTGGGTCACATATACGTACCAACATGTATTTAGCGATATTTATCTGACATTACTAGGTTGCATCGATTTTAACAGTGAAACGATTGACTGTGGGACTTAATCGAACTAACTTTGGACTGTGACCTGATAAATGTGATAAATGAGACCATAGGACTCCAAGAATTAACATTCTTCTTAATTTGACGTGATTGTTGGAACTCAGCGATTGCACTGGGCGCTTTGGTAGCGATTCATTTAAAAATTTAGATATATAAGTCATTTTTTAATGTGCCACCAATCCTATTCGTTATCGTGCGCTGAAGAAATAGCGAGAGTTTCAAAAACTAAATTTCATTGACTTTCTAACGGTGTCAGTCCGTTTCAGTTACAACGGTTGGGTCACATATTCGTACCAACATGTATTTAGACATATTTTTCTGATATTACTAGGTTGCATGGCTTTTAACTATGAAACGATTGACTGTGGGACTTAATTGAACTAACTTTGGACTGTGGCCTGATAAATGTGATAAAGGAGACAATTGGACTCCAAGAAATAACATTCTTCTTAATTTGACATGATTGCCGAAACTCAGTGATTACTCTGGGCGCTGTGGTAGCGCTTCATTTAAGAATTATGCCAAAAAAAGTCATTTTTTTACTGTGGGACCAATCCTAGCCGCCAGCGCGCGCTGAAGAAATAGCAATAGTTTGAAGAACTACATTTCATTGACTTTCTAACGGTGTCAGTCCGTTTGAGTTACAACGATTGGGTCACATATTTGTACCAACATGTATTTAGCGATATTTATCTGATATTACTAGGTTGCATCGCTTTTAACAGTGAAACGATTGACTGTGGGACTTAATTGAACTAACTTTGGACTGTGGCCTGATAAATGTGATAAATGAGACCATTGGATTCCAAGAAATAACATTCTTCTTAATTTGACGTGATTGTTGGAACTCAGCGATTGCACTGGGCGCTGTGGTAGCGCTTCATTTAAATATTTAGATATGTAAGTCATTCTTTAATGTGCGACCAATCCTATCCGTTATCGCGCGCTGAAGAAATAGCGAGAGTTTCAAAAACTACATTTCATTGACTTTCTAACGGTGTCAGTCCGTTTCAGTTACAACGGTTGGGTCACATATTCGTGCCAACATGTATTTAGAGATATTTTTCTGATATTACTAGGTTGCATCGCTTTTAACCATGAAACGATTGACTGTGGGACTTAATTGAACTAACTTTGCACTGCCACCTGATAAATGTGATGAAGGAGACAATTGGACTCCAAGAAATAACATTCTTCTTAATTTGATGTGAATGTTGAAACACAGCGATTACACTGGGCGCTGTGGTAGCGCTTCATTTAAAAATTTAGATAAATAAGTCATTCTTTACTGTGGGATCAATCCTATCCGTTATACCGCGCTGAAGAAACAGCGATAGTTTCACAAGCTACATTTCATTGACTTTGTAACGGTGTCAGTCCGTTTGAGTTGCAATGGTTGGGTCACATATTCGTACCAACATGTATTTAGCGATATTTATCTGATATTACTAGGTTGCATCGCTTGTAACAGTGAAACGATTGACTGTGGGACTTAATTGAACTAACTTTGCACTGCCACCTGATAAATGTGATAAAGGAGACAATTGGACTCCAAGAAATAACATTCTTCTTAATTTAACATGATTGCCGAAACTCAGCGATTACTCTGGGCGCTGTGGTAGCGCTTCATTTAAGAATTATGCCAAAAAAGTCATTTTTTTACTGTGGGACCAATCCTAGCCGTTAGCGCGCGCTGAAGAAATAGCAATAATTTGAAGAACTACATTTCATTGACTTTCTAACGGTGTCAGTCCGTTTGAGTTACAACGATTGGGTCACATATTTGTACCAACATGTATTTAGCGATATTTATCTGATATTACTAGGTTGCATCGCTTTTAACAGTGAAACGATTGACTGTGGGACTTAATTGAACTAACTTTGGACTGTGGCCTGATAAATGTGATAAATGAGACCATTGGATTCCAAGAAATAACATTCTTCTTAATTTGACGTGATTGTTGGAACTCAGCGATTGCACTGGGCGCTGTGATAGCGCTTCATTTAAATATTTAGATATGTAAGTCATTCTTTAATGTGCGACCAATCCTATCCGTTATCGCGCGCTGAAGAAATAGCGAGAGTTTCAAAAACTACATTTCATTGACTTTCTAACGGTGTCAGTCCGTTTCAGTTACAACGGTTGGGTCACATATTCGTGCCAACATGTATTTAGAGATATTTTTCTGATATTACTAGGTTGCATCGCTTTTAACCATGAAACGATTGACTGTGGGACTTAATTGAACTAACTTTGCACTGCCACCTGATAAATGTGATGAAGGAGACAATTGGACTCCAAGAAATAACATTCTTCTTAATTTGATGTGAATGTTGAAACACAGCGATTACACTGGGCGCTGTGGTAGCGCTTCATTTAAAAATTTAGATAAATAAGTCATTCTTTACTGTGGGACCAATCCTTTCCATTATCGCGCGCTGAAGAAATAGCGATAGTTTCAAAAACTACATTTCATTGACTTTTCTAACGATGTCAGTCCGTTTGAGTTACAACGGTTGGGTCAAATATTCGTACCAACATGTATTTAGCGATATTTTTCTGATGTTACTAGGGTGCATCGCTTTTAACTATGAAACGATTGACTCTGGACTTAATTGAACTAACTTTGATCTGTGTCCTGATAATTGTGACAAAGGAGAAAATTGGACTCCAAGAAATAACATTCTTCTTAATTTAACATGATTGCCGAAACTCAGAGATTACTCTGGGCGCTGTGGTAGCGCTTCATTTCAGAATTATGCCAAAAAAAGTCATTTTTTTACTGTGGGACCAATCCTATCCGATAGCGCGCGGTGAAGAAATAGCAATAGTTTCAAGAACTACATTTCATTGACTTTCTAACGGTGTCAGTCCGTTTGAGTTACAACGGTTGGGTCACATATTCGTACCAACAAGTATTTAGCAATATTTATCTGATATTACTAGGTTGCATCGCTTTTAACAGTGAAACGATTGACTGTGGGACTTAATTGAACTAACTTTGGACTGTAACCTGATAAATGTGATAAATGAGACAATTGAACTCCAAGAAATAAAATTCTTCTTAATTTGATGTGAATGCCGAATAAATAAGTCATTCTTTACTGTGGGACCAATCCTTTCTATTATCGCGCGCTGAAGAAATAGCGATAGTTTCAAAAACTACATTTCATTGACTTTTCTAACGGTGTCAGTCCGTTTGAGTTACAACGGTTGGGTCACATATTCGTGCCAACATGTACTTAGCGATATTTTTCTGATATTACTAGGTTGCATCGCTTTTAACCATGAAACGATAGACTGTGGAACTTAATTGAACTAACTTTGCACTGTCACCTGATAAATGTGATAAAGGAAACAATTGGACTCCAAGAAATAACATTCTTCCTAATTTGACATGATTGCCGAAACTCAGTGATTACACTGGGTGCTGTGGGAGCGCTTCATTTAAGAATTAAGCTAAAAAAGTCATTTTTTTACTGTGGGACCAATCCTAGCCGTTACCACGCGCTGAACAAAGAACGATAGTTTCAAAAGCTACATTTCATTGACTTTCTAACGGTGTCAGTCCGTTTGAGTTACAACGGTTGGGTCACATATTTGTGCCAACATGTATTTAGCGATATTTTTCTGATATTACTAGGTTGCATTGCTTTTAACCATGAAACGATTGACTGTGGAACTTAATTGAACTAACTTTGCACTGTCACCTGATAAATGTGATAAATGAGACCATTGGATTCCAAGAAATAACATTCTTCTTAATTTGACGTGATTGTTGGAACTCAGCGATTGCACTGGGCGGTGTGGTAGCGCTTCATTTGAAAATTTAGATATGTAAGTCATTTTTTAATGTGCGAGCAATCCTATCCGTTATCGCGCGCTGAACAAAGAGCGATAGTTTCAAAAGCTACATTTCATTGACTTTCTAACGGTGTCAGTCCGTTTGAGTGGCAACGGTTGGGTCACATATTCGTACCAACATGTATTTAGCGATATTTTTCTGATATTACTAGGTTGCATTGCTTTTAACTATGAAACGATTGACTGTGGGACTTAATTGAACTAATTTTGCACTGTCACCTGATAAATGTGATAAAGGAGACAATTGGACTCCAAGAAATAACGTTCTTCTTAATTTGACATGATTGCCGAAACTCAGCGATTACTCTGGGCGCTGTGGTAGCGCTTCATTTAAGAATTATGCCAAAAAAACTCATTTTTTTACTGTGGGACCAATCCTAGCCGTTAACGCGCGGTGAAGAAATTGCAATAGTTTCAAGAACTATATTTCATTGACTTTCTAACGGTGTCAGTCCGTTTGAGTTACAACGGTTAGGTCACATATTCGTACCAACATTTATTTAGCAATATTTATCTGATATTACGAGGTTGCATCGCTTTTAACAGTGAAACGATAGCCTGTGGGACTTAATTGAACTAACTTTGGACTGTAACCTGATAAATGTGATAAATGATACAATTGAACACCAAGAAATAACATTCTTCTTAACTTGATGTGAATGCCGAAACACAGCGATTACACTTGGCGCTGTTGTAGCGCTTCATATAAAAATTTGGATAAATAAGTCATTCTTTACTGTGGGACCAATCTTTTCTATTATCGCGCGCTGAAGAAATAGCGATAGTTTCAAAAACTACATTTCATTGACTTTTCTAACGGTGTCAGTCCGTTTGAGTTACAACGGTTGGGTCACATATTCGTGCCAACATGTATTTAGCGATATTTTTCTGATATTACTAGGTTGCATCGCTTTTAACCATGAAACGATTGACTGTGGGACTTAATTGAACTAACTTTGCACTGTGACCTGATAAATGTGATAAATGATACAATTGAACTCCAAGAAATAACATTCTTCTTAATTTGATGTGAATGCCGAAACACAGCGCTTACACTGGGCGCTGTTGTAGCGCTTCATTTAAAAATTTGGATAAATAAGTCATTCTTTACTGTGGGACTAATCCTAGCCGTTAACGCGCGGTGAAGAAATAGCAATAGTTTCAAGAACTATATTTCATTGACTTTCTAACGGTGTCAGTCCGTTTGAGTTACAACGGTTAGGTCACATATTCGTACCAACATGTATTTAGCAATATTTATCTGATATTACGAGGTTGCATCGCTTTTAACAGTGAAACGATTGACTGTGGGACTTAATTGAACTAACTTTGGACTGTAACCTGATAAATGTGATAAATGATACAATTGAACTCCAAGAAATAACATTCTTCTTAATTTGATGCGAATGCCGAAACACAGCGATTACACTGGGCGCTGTTGTAGCGCTTCATATAAAAATTTGGATAAATAAGTCATTTTTTTACTGTGGGACCAATCCTAGCCGTTACCACGCGCTGAACAAAGAGCGATAGTTTCAAAAGCTACATTTCATTGACTTTTTAACGGTGTCAGTCCGTTTGAGTTACAACGGTTGGGTCACATATTCGTGCCAACATGTATTTAGCGATATTTTTCTGATATTACTAGGTTGCATCGCTTTTAACCATGAAACGATTGACTGTGGGACTTAATTGAACTAACTTTGCACTGTGACCTGATAAATGTGATAAATGATACAATTGAACTCCAAGAAATAACATTCTTCTTAATATGATGTGAATGCCGAAACACAGCGATTACACTGGGCGCTGTTGTAGCGCTTCATTTAAAAATTTGGATAAATAAGTCATTCTTTACTGGTGGACCAATCCTAGCCGTTAACGCGCGGTGAAGAAATAGCAATAGTTTCAAGAACTATATTTCATTGACCTTCTAACGGTGTCAGTCCGTTTGAGTTACAACGGTTAGGTCACATATTCGTACCAACATGTATTTAGCAATATTTATCTGATATTACGAGGTTGCATCACTTTTAACAGTGAAACGATTGACTGTGGGACTTAATTGAACTAACTTTGCACTGTAACCTGATAAATGTGATAAATGAGACTATTGGATTCCAAGAAATAACTTTCTTCTTAATTTGACGTGATTGTTGGAACTCAGCGATTGCACTGGGCGCTGTGGTAGCGCTTCATTTAAAAATTTAGATATGTAAGTCATTCTTTAATGTGCGACCAATCCTATCCGTTATCGCGCGCTGAAGAAATAGCGAGAGTTTCAAAAACTACATTTCATTGACTTTCTAACGGTGTCAGTCCGTTTCAGTTACAACGGTTGGGTCACATATTCGTGCCAACATGTATTTAGCGATATTTTTCTGATATTACTAGGTTGCATCGCTTTTAACCATGAAACGATTGACTGTGGAACTTAATTGAACTAACTTTGCACTGTCACCTGATAAATGTGATAAAGGAGACAATTGGACTCCAAGAAATAACATTCTTCCTAATTTGACATGATTGCCGAAACTCAGTGATTACACTGGGCGCTGTGGGAGCGCTTCATTTAAGAATTAAGCTGAAAAAGTCATTTTTTTACTGTGGGACCAATCCTAGTTGTTACCACGCGCTGAACAAAGAGCGATAGTTTCAAAAGCTACATTTCATTGACTTTTTAACGGTGTCAGTCCGTTTGAGTGGCAACGGTTGGGTCACATATTCGTACCAACATGTATTCAGCGGTATTTTTCTGATATTACTAGGTTGCATCGCTTTTAACTATGAAACGATTGACTGTGGGACTTAATTGAACTAATTTTGCACTGTCACCTGATAAATGTGATAAAGGAGACAATTGGACTCCAAGAAATAACGTTCTTCTTAATTTGACATGATTGCCGAAACTTAGCGATTACTCTGGGCGCTGTGGTAGCGCTTCATTTAAGAATTATGCCAAAAAAAGTCATTTTTTTACTGTGAGACCAATCCTAGCCGTTAACGCGCGATGAAGAAATAGCAATAGTTTCAAGAATTACATTTCATTGACTTTCTAACGGTGTCAATCCGTTTGAGTTACAACGGTCGGGTCACATATTCGTACCAACATGTATTTAACAATATTTATCTGAAATTACTAGGTTGCATCGCTTTTAACAGTGAAACGATTGACTGTGGGACTTAATTGAACTAACTTTGGACTGTAACCTGATAAATGTGATAAATGATACAATTGAACTCCAAGAAATAACATTCTTCTTAATTTGATGCGAATGCCGAAACACAGCGATTACACTGGGCGCTGTTGTAGCGCTTCATATAAAAATTTGGATAAATAAGTCATTTTTTTACTGTGGGACCAATCCTAGCCGTTACCACGCGCTGAACAAAGAGCGATAGTTTCAAAAGCTACATTTCATTGACTTTTTAACGGTGTCAGTCCGTTTGAGTTACAACGGTTGGGTCACATATTCGTGCCAACATGTATTTAGCGATATTTTTCTGATATTACTAGGTTGCATCGCTTTTAACCATGAAACGATTGACTGTGGGACTTAATTGAACTAACTTTGCACTGTGACCTGATAAATGTGATAAATGATACAATTGAACTCCAAGAAATAACATTCTTCTTAATATGATGTGAATGCCGAAACACAGCGATTACACTGGGCGCTGTTGTAGCGCTTCATTTAAAAATTTGGATAAATAAGTCATTCTTTACTGGTGGACCAATCCTAGCCGTTAACGCGCGGTGAAGAAATAGCAATAGTTTCAAGAACTATATTTCATTGACCTTCTAACGGTGTCAGTCCGTTTGAGTTACAACGGTTAGGTCACATATTCGTACCAACATGTATTTAGCAATATTTATCTGATATTACGAGGTTGCATCACTTTTAACAGTGAAACGATTGACTGTGGGACTTAATTGAACTAACTTTGCACTGTAACCTGATAAATGTGATAAATGAGACTATTGGATTCCAAGAAATAACTTTCTTCTTAATTTGACGTGATTGTTGGAACTCAGCGATTGCACTGGGCGCTGTGGTAGCGCTTCATTTAAAAATTTAGATATGTAAGTCATTCTTTAATGTGCGACCAATCCTATCCGTTATCGCGCGCTGAAGAAATAGCGAGAGTTTCAAAAACTACATTTCATTGACTTTCTAACGGTGTCAGTCCGTTTCAGTTACAACGGTTGGGTCACATATTCGTGCCAACATGTATTTAGCGATATTTTTCTGATATTACTAGGTTGCATCGCTTTTAACCATGAAACGATTGACTGTGGAACTTAATTGAACTAACTTTGCACTGTCACCTGATAAATGTGATAAAGGAGACAATTGGACTCCAAGAAATAACATTCTTCCTAATTTGACATGATTGCCGAAACTCAGTGATTACACTGGGCGCTGTGGGAGCGCTTCATTTAAGAATTAAGCTGAAAAAGTCATTTTTTTACTGTGGGACCAATCCTAGTTGTTACCACGCGCTGAACAAAGAGCGATAGTTTCAAAAGCTACATTTCATTGACTTTTTAACGGTGTCAGTCCGTTTGAGTGGCAACGGTTGGGTCACATATTCGTACCAACATGTATTCAGCGGTATTTTTCTGATATTACTAGGTTGCATCGCTTTTAACTATGAAACGATTGACTGTGGGACTTAATTGAACTAATTTTGCACTGTCACCTGATAAATGTGATAAAGGAGACAATTGGACTCCAAGAAATAACGTTCTTCTTAATTTGACATGATTGCCGAAACTTAGCGATTACTCTGGGCGCTGTGGTAGCGCTTCATTTAAGAATTATGCCAAAAAAAGTCATTTTTTTACTGTGAGACCAATCCTAGCCGTTAACGCGCGATGAAGAAATAGCAATAGTTTCAAGAATTACATTTCATTGACTTTCTAACGGTGTCAATCCGTTTGAGTTACAACGGTCGGGTCACATATTCGTACCAACATGTATTTAACAATATTTATCTGAAATTACTAGGTTGCATCGCTTTTAACAGTGAAACGATTGACTGTGGGACTTAATTGAACTAACTTTGGACTGTAACCTGATAAATGTGATAAATGATACAATTGAACTCCAAGAAATAACATTCTTCTTAATTTGATGTGAATGCCGAAACACAGCGATTACACTGGGCGCTGTTGTAGCGCTTCATTTAAAAATTTAGATAAATAAGTCATTCTTTACTGTGGGACCAATCCTTTCCATAATCGCACGCTGAAGAAATAGCGATAGTTTCAAAAACTACATTTCATTGACTTTTCTAACGGTGTCAGTCCGGTTGAGTTACAACGGTTGGGTCACATATTCGTGCCAACATGTATTTAGCGATATTTTTCTGATATTACTAGATTGCATCGCTTTTAACCATGAAACGATTGACTGTGGGACTTAATTGAACTAACTTTGCACTGTCACCTGATAAATGTGATAAAGGAGACAATTGGACTCCAAGAAATAACATTCTTCTTAATTTGACATGATTGCCGAAACTCAGTGATTACACTGGGCGCTGTGGTAGCGCTTCATTTAAGAATTAAGCTAAAAAAGTCATTTTTTTACTGTGGGACCAATCCTAGCCGATAGCACGCGCTGAACAAAGAGGGATAGTTTCAAATCTACATTTCATTGACTTTCTAACGGTGTCACTCCGTTTGAGTGGCAACGGTTGGGTCACATATTCGTACCAACATGTATTTAGCGATATTTTTCTGATATTACTAGGTTGCATCGCTTTTAACTATGAAACGATTGACGGTGGGACTTAATTGAACTCATTATGCACTGTCACCTGATAAATGTGATAAAGGAGACAATTGGACTCCAAGAAATATCGTTCTTCTTAATTTGACATGATTGCGGAAACTTAGCGATTACTCTGGGCGCTGTGGTAGCGCTTCATTTAAGAATTATGCCAAAAAAAGTCATTTTTTTACTGTGGGACCAATCCTAGTTGTTACCACGCGCTGAACAAAGAGCGTTATTTTCAAAAGCTACATTTCATTGACTTTTTAACGGTGTCAGTCCGTTTGAGTGGCAACGGTTGGGTCACATATTCGTACCAACATGTATTTAGCGGTATTTTTCTGATATTACTAGGTTGCATCGCTTTTAACTATGAAACGATTGACTGTGGGACTTAATTGAACTAATTTTGCACTGTCACCTGATAAATGTGATAAAGGAGACAATTGGACTCCAAGAAATAACGTTCTTCTTAATTTGACATGATTGCCGAAACTTAGCGATTACTCTGGGCGCTGTGGTAGCGCTTCATTTAAGAATTATGCCAAAAAAGTCATTTTTTTACTGTGGGACCAATCCTAGCCGTTAACGCGCGATGAAGAAATAGCAATAGTTTCAAGAATTACATTTCATTGACTTTCTAACGGTGTCAATCCGTTTGAGTTACAACGGTCGGGTCACATATTCGTACCCACATGTATTTAACAATATTTATCTGATATTACTAGGTTGCATCGCTTTTAACAGTGAAACGATTGACTGTGGGACTTAATTGAACTAACTTTGGACTGTAACCTGATAAATGTGATAAATGATACAATTGAACTCCAAGAAATAACATTCTTCTTAATTTGATGTGAATGCCGAAACACAGCGATTACACTGGGCGCTGTTGTAGCGCTTCATTTAAAAATTTAGATAAATAAGTCATTCTTTACTGTGGAACCAATCCTTTCCATAATCGCGCGCTGAAAAAATAGCGATAGTTTCAAAAACTACATTTCATTGACTTTTCTAACGGTGTCAGTCCGTTTGAGTTACAACGGTTGGGTCACATATTCGTGCCAACATGTATTTAGCGATATTTTTCTGATATTACTAGGTTGCATCGCTTTTAACAGTGAAACGATTGACTGTGGGACTTAATTGAACTAACTTTGCACTGTCACCTGATAAATGTGATAAATGAGACCATTGGATTACAAGAAATAACATTCTTCTTAATTTGACGTGATTGTTGGAACTCAGCGATTGCACTGGGCGCTGTGGTAGCGCTTCATTTAAAAATTTAGATATATAAGTCATTCTTTAATGTGCGACCAATCCTATCCGTAATCGCGCGCTGAAGAAATAGCGAGAGTTTCAAAAACTACATTTCATTGACGTTCTAACGGTGTCAGTCCGTTTGAGTGGCAACGGTTGGGTCACATATTCGTACCAACATGTATTTAGCGATATTTATCTGATATTACTAGGTTGCATCGCTTTTAACTATGAAACGATTGACTGTGGGACTTAATTGAACTAATTTTGCACTGTCACCTGATAAATGTGATAAATGAGACAATTGGACTCCAAGAAATAACGTTCTTCTTAATTTGACATGATTGCCGAAACTCAGCGATTACTCTGGGCGCTGTGGTAGCGCTTCATTTAAAAATTTAGATAAATAAGTCATTCTTTACTGTGGGACCAATCCTTTCCATTATCGCGCGCTGAAAAAATAGCGATAGTTTCAAAAACTACATTTCATTGACTTTTCTAACGGTGTCAGTCCGGTTGAGTTACAACGGTTGGGTCACATATTCGTGCCAACATGTATTTAGCGATATTTTTCTGATATTACTAGATTGCATCGCTTTTAACCATGAAACGATTGACTGTGGGACTTAGTTGAACTAACTTTGCACTGTCACCTGATAAATGTGATAAAGGAGACAATTGGACTCCAAGAAATAACATTCTTCTTAATTTGACATGATTGCCGAAACTCAGTGATTACACTGGGCGCTGTGGTAGCGCTTCATTTAAGAATTAAGCTAAAAAAGTCATTTTTTTACTGTGGGACCAATCCTGGCCGATAGCACGCGCTGAACAAAGAGGGATAGTTTCAAATCTACATTTCATTGACTTTCTAACGGTGTCACTCCGTTTGAGTGGCAACGGTTGGGTCACATATTCGTACCAACATGTATTTAGCGATATTTTTCTGATATTACTAGGTTGCATCGCTTTTAACTATGAAACGATTGACGGTGGGACTTAATTGAACTCATTATGCACTGTCACCTGATAAATGTGATAAAGGAGACAATTGGACTCCAAGAAATATCGTTCTTCTTAATTTGACATGATTGCGGAAACTTAGCGATTACTCTGGGCGCTGTGGTAGCGCTTCATTTAAGAATTATGCCAAAAAAAGTCATTTTTTTACTGTGGGACCAATCCTAGCCGTTAGCACGCAGTGAAGAAATAGCAATAGTTTCAAGAACTACATTTCATTGACTTTCTAACGGTGTCAGTCCGTTTGAGTTACAACGGTTGGGTCACATATTCGTACCAACATGTATTTAGCAATATTTATCTGATATTACTAGGTTGCATCGCTTTTAACAGTGAAACGATTGACTGTGGGACTTAATTGAACTAACTTTGGACTGTAACCTGATAAATTTGATAAATGAGACAATTGAACTCCAAGAAATAACATTCTTCTTAATTTGATGTGAATGCCGAAACACAGCGATTACACTGGGCGCTGTTGTAGCGCTTCATTTAAAAATTTAGATAAATAAGTCATTCTTTACTGTGGGACCAATCCTTTCCATTATCGCGCGCTGAAGAAATAGCGATAGTTTCAAAAGCTACATTTCATTGACTTTTCTAACGGTGTCAGTCCGTTTGAGTTACAACGGTTGGGTCACATATTCGTGCCAACATGTACTTAGCGATATTTTTCTGATATTACTAGGTTGCATCGCTTTTAACCATGAAACGATTGACTGTGGGACTTAATTGAACTAACTTTGCACTGTGACCTGATAAATGTGATAAATGAGACCATTGGATTCCAAGAAATAACGTTCTTCTTAATTTGACGTGATTGTTGGAACTCAGCGATTGCACTGGGCGCTGTGGTAGCGCTTCATTTAAAATTTAGATATGTAAGGCATTCTTTAATGTGCGACCAATCCTATCCGTTATCGCGCGCTGAAGAAATAGCGATAGTTTCAAAAGCTACATTTCATTGACTTTTTAACGGTGTCAGTCCGTTTGAGTGGCAACGGTTGGGTCACATATTCGTACCAACATGTATTTAGCGATATTTTTCTGATATTACTAGGTTGCATCGCTTTTAACTATGAAACGATTGACTGTGGGACTTAATTGAACTAATTTTGCACTGTCACCTGATAAATGTGATAAAGGAGACAATTGGACTCCAAGAAATAACGTTCTTCTTAATTTGACATGATTGCCGAAACTTATCGATTACTCTGGGCGCTGTGGTAGCGCTTCATTTAAGAATTATGCCAAAAAAAGTCATTTTTTTACTGTGGGACCAATCCTAGCCGTTAACGCGCGGTGAAGAAATAGCAATAGTTTCAAGAATTACATTTCATTGACTTTCTAACGGTGTCAGTCCGTTTGAGTTACAACGGTTGGGTCACATATTCGTACCAACATGTATTTAACAATATTTATCTGATATTACTAGGTTGCATCGCTTTTAACAGTGAAACGATTGACTGTGGGACTTAATTGAACTAACTTTGGACTGTAACCTGATAAATGTGATAAATGATACAATTGAACTCCAAGAAATAACATTCTTCTTAATTTGATGTGAATGCCGAAACACAGCGATTACACTGGGCGCTGTTGTAGCGCTTCATTTAAAAATTTAGATATATAAGTCATTCTTTAATGTGCGACCAATCCTATCCGTTATCGCGCGCTGAAGAAATAGCGAGAGTTTCAAAAACTACATTTCATTGACTTTCTAACGGTGTCAGTCCGTTTCAGTTACAACGGTTGGGTCACATATTCGTGCCAACATGTATTTAGCGATATTTTTCTGATATTACTAGGTTGCATCGCTTTTAACCATGAAACGATTGACTGTGGGACTTAATTGAACTAACTTTGCACTGTCACCTGATAAATGTTATAAAGGAGACAATTGGACTCCAAGAAATAACATTCTTCTTAATTTGACATGATTGCCGAAACTCAGTGATTACACTGGGCGCTGTGGTAGCGCTTCATTTAAGAATTAAGCTAAAAAAGTTATTTTTTTACTGTGGGACCAATCCTAGCCGTTAGCACGCGCTGAACAAAGAGCGATAGTTTCAAAAGCTACATTTCATTGACTTTCTAACGGTGTCAGTCCGTTTGAGTGGCAACGGTTGGGTCACATATTCGTACCAACATGTATTTAGCGATATTTATCTGATATTACTAGGTTGCATCGCTTTTAACTATGAAACGATTGACTGTGGGACTTAATTGAACTAATTTTGCACTGTCACCTGATAAATGTGATAAAGGAGACCATTGGACTCCAAGAAATAACGTTCTTCTTAATTTGACATGATTGCCGAAACTGAGCGATTACTCTGGGCGCTGTGGTAGCGCTTCATTTAAAAATTTAGATAAATAAGTCATTCTTTACTGTGGGACCAATCCTTTCCATTATTGCGCGCTGAAGAAATAGCGATAGTTTCAAAAACTACATTTCATTGACTTTTCTAACGGTGTCAGTCCGTTTGAGTTACAACGGTTGGGTCACATATTCGTACCAACATGTATTTAGCGATATTTTTCTGATATTACTAGGTTGCATCGCTTTTAACTATGAAACAATTGACTGTGGGACTTAATTGAACTAATTTTGCACTGTCACCTGATAAATGTGATAAAGGAGACAATTGGACTCCAAGAAATAACGTTCTTCTTAATTTGACATGATTGCCGAAACGTAGCGATTACTCTGGGCGCTGTGGTAGCGCTTCATTTAAGAATTATGCCAAAAAAAGTCATTTTTTCACTGTGAGACCAATCCTAGCCGTTAACGCGCGGTGAAGAAATAGCAATAGTTTCAAGAATTACATTTCATTGACTTTCTAACGGTGTCAGTCCGTTTGAGTTACAACGGTTGGGTCACATATTCGTACCAACATGTATTTAACAATATTTATCTGATATTACTAGGTTGCATCGCTTTTAACAGTGAAACGATTGACTGTGGGACTTAATTGAACTAACTTTGGACTGTAACCTGATAAATGTGATAAATGATACAATTGAACTCCAAGAAATAACGTTCTTCTTAATTTGATGTGAATGCCGAAACACAGCGATTACACTGGGCGCTGTTGTAGCGCTTCATTTAAAAATTTAGATAAATAAGTCATTCTTTACTGTTGGACCAATCCTTTCCATTATCGCGCGCTGAAGAAATAGCGATAGTTTCAAAAACTACATTTCATTGACTTTTCTAACGGTGTCAGTCCGTTTGAGTTACAACGGTTGGGTCACATATTCGTGCCAACATGTATTTAACGATATTTTTCTGATATTACTAGGTTGCATCGCTTTTAACCATGAAACGATTGACCGTGGGACTTAATTGAACTAACTTTGCACTGTCACCTGATAAATGTGATAAATGAGACAATTGGATTACAAGAAATAACATTCTTCTTAATTTGACGTGATTGTTGGAACTCAGTGATTACACTGGGCGCTGTGGTAGCGCTTCATTTAAGAATTAAGCTAAAAAAGTTATTTTTTTACTGCGGGACCAATCCTAGCCGTTAGCACGCGCTGAACAAAGAGCGATAGTTTCAAAAGCTACATTTCATTGACTTTCTAACGGTGTCAGTCCGTTTGAGTGGCAACGGTTGGGTCACATATTCGTACCAACATGTATTTAGCGATATTTATCTGATATTACTAGGTTGCATCGCTTTTAACTATGAAACGATTGACTGTGGGACTTAATTGAACTAATTTTGCACTGTCACCTGATAAATGTGATAAAGGAGACAATTGGACTCCAAGAAATAACGTTCTTCTTAATTTGACATGATTGCCGAAACTGAGCGAATACTCTGGGCGCTGTGGTAGCGCTTCATTTAAAAATTTAGATAAATAAGTCATTTTTTACTGTGGGACCAATCCTTTCCATTATCGCGCGCTGAAGAAATAGCGATAGTTTCAAAAACTACATTTCATTGACTTTTCTAACGGTGTCAGTCCGTTTGAGTTACAACGGTTGGGTCACATATTCGTGCCAACATGTATTTAGCGATATTTTTCTGATATTACTAGGTTGCATCGCTTTTAACCATGAAACGATTGACTGTGGGACTTAATTGAACTAACTTTGCACTGTCACCTGATAAATGTTATAAAGGAGACAATTGGACTCCAAGAAATAACATTCTTCTTAATTTGACATGATTGCCGAAACTCAGTGATTACACAGGGCGCTGTGGTAGCGCTTCATTTAAGAATTAAGCTAAAAAAGTTATTTTTTTACTGTGGGACCAATCCTAGCCGTTAGCACGCGCTGAACAAAGAGCGATAGTTTCAAAAGCTACATTTCATTGACTTTCTAACGGTGTCAGTCCGTTTGAGTGGCAACGGTTGGGTCACATATTCGTACCAACATGTATTTAGCGATATTTATCTGATATTACTAGGTTGCATCGCTTTTAACTATGAAACGATTGACTGTGGGACTTAATTGAACTAATTTTGCACTGTCACCTGATAAATGTGATAAAGGAGACAATTGGACTCCAAGAAATAACGTTCTTCTTAATTTGACATGATTGCCGAAACTGAGCGATTACTCTGGGCGCGGTGGTAGCGCTTCATTTAAAAATTTAGATAAATAAGTCATTTTTTACTGTGGGACCAATCCTTTCCATTATCGCGCGCTGAAGAAATAGCGATAGTTTCAAAAACTACATTTCATTGACTTTTCTAACGGTGTCAGTCCGTTTGAGTTACAACGGTTGGGTCACATATTCGTGCCAACATGTATTTAGCGATATTTTTCTGATATTACTAGGTTGCATCGCTTTTAACCATGAAACGATTGACTGTGGGACTTAATTGAACTAACTTTGCTCTGTCACCTGATAAATGTTATAAAGGAGACAATTGGACTCCAAGAAATAACATTCTTCTTAATTTGACATGATTGCCGAAACTCAGTGATTACACTGGGCGCTGTGGTAGCGCTTCATTTAAGAATTAAGCTAAAAAAGTTATTTTTTTACTGTGGGACCAATCCTAGCCGTTAGCACGCGCTGAACAAAGAGCGATAGTTTCAAAAGCTACATTTCATTGACTTTCTAACGGTGTCAGTCCGTTTGAGTGGCAACGGTTGGGTCACATATTCGTACCAACATGTATTTAGCGATATTTATCTGATATTACTAGGTTGCATCGCTTTTAACTATGAAACGATTGACTGTGGGACTTAATTGAACTAATTTTGCACTGTCACCTGATAAATGTGATAAAGGAGACAATTGGACTCCAAGAAATAACGTTCTTCTTAATTTGACATGATTGCCGAAACTCAGCGATTACTCTGGGCGCTGTGGTAGCGCTTCATTTAAAAATTTAGATAAATAAGTCATTCTTTACTGTGGGACCAATCCTTTCCATTATCGCGCGCTGAAGAAATAGCGATAGTTTCAAAAACTACATTTCATTGACTTTTCTAACGGTGTCAGTCCGTTTGAGTTACAACGGTTGGGTCACATATTCGTACGAACATGTATTTAGCGATATTTTTCTGATATTACTAGGTTGCATCGCTTTTAACTATGAAACGATTGACTGTGGGACTTAATTGAACTAATTTTGCACTGTCACCTGATAAATGTGATAAAGGAGACAATTGGACTCCAAGAAATAACGTTCTTCTTAATTTGACATGATTGCCGAAACGTAGCGATTACTCTGGGCGCTGTGGTAGCGCTTCATTTAAGAATTATGCCAAAAAAAGTCATTTTTTTACTGTGGGACCAATCCTAGCCGTTAACGCGCGGTGAAGAAATAGCAATAGTTTCAAGAATTACATTTCATTGACTTTCTAACGGTGTCAGTCCGTTTGAGTTACAACGGTTGGGTCACATATTCGTACCAACATGTATTTAACAATATTTAACTGATATTACTAGGTTGCATCGCTTTTAACAGTGAAACGATTGACTGTGGGACTTAATTGAACTAACTTTGGACTGTAACCTGATAAATGTGATAAATGATACAATTGAACTCCAAGAAATAACGTTCTTCTTAATTTGATGTGAATGCCGAAACACAGCGATTACACTGGGCGCTGTTGTAGCGCTTCATTTAAAAATTTAGATAAATAAGTCATTCTTTACTGTGGGACCAATCCTTTCCATTATCGCGCGCTGAAGAAATAGCGATAGTTTCAAAAACTACATTTCATTGACTTTTCTAACGGTGTCAGTCCGTTTGAGTTACAACGGTTGGGTCACATATTCGTGCCAACATGTATTTAGCGATATTTTTCTGATATTACTAGGTTGCATCGCTTTTAACCATGAAACGATTGACCGTGGGACTTAATTGAACTAACTTTGCACTGTCACCTGATAAATGTGATAAATGAGACAATTGGATTACAAGAAATAACATTCTTTTTTTTTTGACGTGATTGTTGGAACTCAATGATTACACTGGGCGCTGTGGTAGCGCTTCATTTAAGAATTAAGCTAAAAAAGTTATTTTTTTACTGTGGGACCAATCCTAGCCGTTAGCACGCGCTGAACAAAGAGCGATAGTTTCAAAAGCTACATTTCATTGACTTTCTAACGGTGTCAGTCCGTTTGAGTGGCAACGGTTGGGTCACATATTCGTACCAACATGTATTTAGCGATATTTATCTGATATTACTAGGTTGCATCGCTTTTAACTATGAAACGATTGACTGTGGGACTTAATTGAACTAATTTTGCACTGTCACCTGATAAATGTGATAAAGGAGACAATTGGACTCCAAGAAATAACGTTCTTCTTAATTTGACATGATTGCAGAAACTGAGCGATTACTCTGGGCGCTGTGGTAGCGCTTCATTTAAGAATTAAGCTAAAACAGTTATTTTTTTACTGTCGGACCAATCGTAGCCGTTAGCACGCGCTGAACAAAGAGCGATAGTTTCAAAAGCTACATTTCATTGACTTTCTAACGGTGTCAGTCCGTTTGAGTGGCAACGGTTGGGTCACATATTCGTACCAACATGTATTTAGCGATATTTATCTGATATTACTAGGTTGCATCGCTTTTAACTATGAAACGATTGACTGCGGGACTTAATTGAACTAATTTTGCACTGTCACCTAATAAATGTGATAAAGGAGACAATTGGACTCCAAGAAATAACGTTCTTCTTAATTTGACATGATTGCCGAAACTCAGCGACTACTCTGGGCGCTGTGGTAGCGCTTCATTTAAAAATTTAGATAAATAAGTCATTCTTTACTGTGGGACCAATCCTTTCCATTATCGCGCGCTGAAGAAATAGCAATAGTTTCAAAAACTACATTTCATTGACTTTTCTAACGGTGTCAGTCCGTTTGAGTTACAACGGTTGGGTCACATATTCGTGCCAACATGTATTTAGCGATATTTTTCTGATATTACTAGATTGCATCGCTTTTAACCATGAAACGATTGACTGTGGGACTTAATTGAACTAACTTTGCACTGTCACCTGATAAATGTGATAAAGGAGACAATTGGACTCCAAGAAATAACATTCTTCTTAATTTGACATGATTGCCGAAACTCAGTGATTACACTGGGCGCTGTGGTAGGGCTTCATTTAAGAATTAAGCTAAAAAAGTCATTTTTTTACTGTGGGACCAATCCTAGCCGATAGCACGCGCTGAACAAAGAGGGATAGTTTCAAAAGCTACATTTCATTGACTTTCTAACGGTGTCAGTCCGTTTGAGTGGCAACGGTTGGGTCACATATTCGTACCAACATGTATTTAGCGATATTTTTCTGATATTACTAGGTTGCATCGCTTTTAACTATGAAACGATTGACTGTGGGACTTAATTGAACTAACTATGCACTGTCACCTGATAAATGTTATAAAGGAGACAATTGGACTCCAAGAAATAGCATTCTTCTTAATTTGACATGATTGCCGAAACTCAGTGATTACACTGGGCGCTGTGGTAGCGCTTCATTTAAGAATTAAGCTAAAAAAGTTATTTTTTTACTGTGGGACCAATCCTAGCCGTTAGCACGCGCTGAACAAAGAGCGATAGTTTCAAAAGCTACATTTCATTGACTTTCTAACGGTGTCAGTCCGTTTGAGTGGCAACGGTTGGGTCACATATTCGTACCAACATGTATTTAGCAATATTTATCTGATATTACTAGGTTGCATCGCTTTTAACAGTGAAACGATTGACTGTGGGACTTAATTGAACTAACTATGCACTGTCACCTGATAAATGTTATAAAGGAGACAATTTGGACTCCAAGAAATAACATTCTTCTTAATTTGACATGATTGCCGAAACTCAGTGATTACACTGGGCGCTGTGGTAGCGCTTCATTTAAGAATTAAGCTAAAAAAGTTATTTTTTTACTGTGGGACCAATCCTAGCCGTTAGCACGCGCTGAACAAAGAGCGATAGTTTCAAAAGCTACATTTCATTGACTTTCTAACGGTGTCAGTCCGTTTGAGTGGCAACGGTTGGGTCACATATTCGTACCAACATGTATTTAGCGATATTTATCTGATATTACTAGGTTGCATCTCTTTTAACTATGAAACGATTGACTGTGGGACATAATTGAACTAATTTTGCACTGTCACCTGATAAATGTGATAAAGGAGACAATTGGACTGCAAGAAATAACGTTCTTCTTAATTTGACATGATTGCCGAAACTCAGCGATTACTCTGGGCGCTGTGGTAGCGCTTCATTTAAAAATTTAGATAAATAAGTCATTCTTTACTGTGGGACCAATCCTTTCCATTATCGCGCGCTGAAGAAATAGCGATAGTTTCAAAAACTACATTTCATTGACTTTTCTAACGGTGTCAGTCCATTTGAGTTACAACGGTTGGGTCACATATTCGTGCCAACATGTATTTAGCGATATTTTTCTGATATTACTAGATTGCATCGCTTTTAACCATGAAACGATTGACTGTGGGACTTGATTGAACTAACTTTGCACTGTCACCTGATAAATGTGATAAAGGAGACAATTGGACTCCAAGAAATAACATTCTTCTTAATTTGACATGATTGCCGAAACTCAGTGATTACACTGGGCGCTGTGGTAGCGCTTCATTTAAGAATTAAGCTAAAAAAGTCATTTTTTTACTGTGGGACCAATCCTAGCCGATAGCACGCGCTGAACAAAGAGGGATAGTTTCAAGAACTACATTTCATTGACTTTCTAACGGATTTAGTCCGTTTGAGTTACAACGGTTGGGTCACATATTCGTACCAACATGTATTTAGCAATATTTATCTGATATTACTAGGTTGCTTCGCTTTTAACAGTGAAACGATTGACTGTGGGACTCAATTGAACTAACTTTGGACTGTAACCTGATAAATTTGATAAATGAGACAATTGAACTCCAAGAAATAACATTCTTCTTAATTTGATGTGAATGCCGAAACACAGCGATTACACTGGGCGAAAGAAGAAATAGCGACAGTTTAAAAAACTACATTTCATTGACTTTCTAACAGTATCAATCCACTTCAGTTACAACGGTTGCGTCACATATTCGTACCAACATGTATTTAGCGATATTTATCGCATATTACTAGGTTGCATCGCTTTTAACAGTGAAACGATTGACTGTGTGACTAAATTGAACTGATTTTGGACTGTGACCTTGTAAATTTTATAATTTGACATGATTGCCGGAACTCAGCGATTACTCTGGGCGCTGTGGTAGCGCTTCATTTAAGAATTATGCCAAAAAAGTCATTTTTTTACTGTGGGACCAATCCTAGCCGTTAGCGCGCGGTGAAGAAATAGCAATAGTTTCAAGAACTACATTTCATTGACTTTCTAACGGTGTCAGTCCGTTTGAGTTACAACGGTTGGGTCACATATTCGTACCAACATGTATTTAGCAATATTTATCTGATATTACTAGGTTGCTTCGCTTTTAACAGTGAAACGATTGACTGTGGGACTCAATTGAACTAACTTTGGACTGTAACCTGATAAATTTGATAAATGAGACAATTGAACTCCAAGAAATAACATTCTTCTTAATTTGATGTGAATGCCGAAACACAGCGATTACACTGGGCGAAAGAAGAAATAGCGACAGTTTCAAAAACTACATTTCATTGACTTTCTAACAGTATCAATCCACTTCAGTTACAACGGTTGCGTCACATATTCGTACCAACATGTATTTAGCGATATTTATCGCATATTACTAGGTTGCATCGCTTTTAACAGTGAAACGATTGACTGTGTGACTAAATTGAACTGATTTTGGACTGTGACCTTGTAAATTTTATAATTTGACATGATTGCCGGAACTCAGCGATTACTCTGGGCGCTGTGGTAGCGCTTCATTTAAGAATTATGCCAAAAAAGTCATTTTTGTACTGTGGGACCAATCCTAGCCGTTAGCGCGCGGTGAAGAAATAGCAATAGTTTCAAGAACTACATTTCATTGACTTTCTAACGGTGTCAGTCCGTTTGAGTTACAACGGTTGGGTCACATATTCGTACCAACATGTATTTAGCAATATTTATCTGATATTACTAGGTTGCATCGCTTTTAACAGTGAAACGATTGACTGTGGGACTTAATTGAACTAACTTTGGACTGTAACCTGATAAATTTGATAAATGAGACAATTGAACTCCAAGAAATAACATTCTTCTTAATTTGATGTGAATGCCCAAACACAGCGATTACACTGGGCGCTGTTGTAGCGCTTCATTTAAAAATTTAGATAAATAAGTCATTCTTTACTGTGGGACCAATCCTTTCCATTATCGCGCGCTGAAGAAATAGCGATAGTTTCAAAAACTACATTTCATTGACTTTTCTAACGGTGTCAGTCCGTTTGAGTTACAACGGTTGGGTCACATATTCGTGCCAACATGTACTTAGCGATATTTTTCTGATATTACTAGGTTGCATCGCTTTTAACCATGAAACGATTGACTTTGGGACTTAATTACACTAACTTTGCACTGTCCCATGATAAATGTGATAAATGAGAAAATTGGACTTCAAGAAATAACATTCTTTTTTATTTGACATGATTGCCGGAACTAAGAGATTACACTGGGCGCTGTGGTAGCGCTTCGATTCAAAATTAAGATAAAAAAGTTATTTTTTGCTGAGGAACCAATCCTAGCCGTTAGCGCGCGCTGAAGAGATAGCCATATTTTCAAAAACTACATTTCAGTGCCTTTTCTAACAGTGTCAGTCCGTTTGATTTACAACGGTTGGGTCACATATTCGTACCAACATGTATTTAGCGATATTTTTCTGATATTACTAGGTTGCATCGCTTTTAACTATGAAACGATTGACTGTGGGACTTAATTGAACTAACTTTCGACTGTGACCTGATAAATGTGATAAAGGAGACAATTGGATTCCAAGAAATAACATTCTTCTTAATTCGACGTGATTGCCGAAATTCAGCCATCACACTGGGCGCTGTGGTACCGCTTCATTTAAGAATTAAGATAAAAAAAGTCATTTTTTTATTGTGGGACCAATCCTAGCCATTTGCGCGCGTTGAAGAAATAGAGACAGTTTCAAATACTACATTTCACTGACTTTCTAACGGTGTCAGTCCGTTTGAGATTCAACAGTTGGGTCACATATTCGTACCAACATGTATTTAGCGATATTTTTCTCATATTACTAGATTGCATCGATTTTAACAGTAAAACGATTGACTGTGGGACTAAATTGAACTGATTTTGGACTGTGACCTAATAAATGTTATAAGTGAGACAAGTTGACTCCAAGAAATAACATTCTTCTTAATTTGACATGATTACCGGAACTCAGCGATTACACTGGGCTCTGTTGTAGCGCTTCATTTAAAAATTTAGATAAATAAGTCATTCTTTACTGTCGGATTTATCCTATCCGTTATCGCGCGCTGAAGAAATAGCGACAGTTTAAAAAACTACATTTCATTGACGCTGTGGTAGCGCTTCATTTAAGAATTATGCCAAAAAAAGTCATTTTTTTACTGTGAGACCAATCCTAGCCGTTAGCGCGCAGTGAAGAAATAGCAATAGTTTCAAGAACTACATTTCATTGACTTTCTAACGGTGTTAGTCCGTTTGAGTTACAACGGTTGGGTCACATATTCGTACCAACATGTATTTAGCAATATTTATCTGATATTACTAGGTTGCTTCGCTTTTAACAGTGAAACGATTGACTGTGGGACTCAATTGAACTAACTTTGGACTGTAACCTGATAAATTTGATAAATGAGACAATTGAACTCCAAGAAATAACATTCTTCTTAATTTGATGTGAATGCCGAAACACAGCGATTACACTGGGCGAAAAAAGAAATAGCGACAGTTTCAAAAACTACATTTCATTGACTTTCTAACAGTATCAATCCACTTCAGTTACAACGGTTGCGTCACATATTCGTACCAACATGTATTTAGCGATATTTATCGCATATTACTAGGTTGCATCGCTTTTAACAGTGAAACGATTGACTGTGTGACTAAATTGAACTGATTTTGGACTGTGACCTTGTAAATTTTATAATTTGACATGATTGCCGGAACTCAGCGATTACTCTGGGCGCTGTGGTAGCGCTTCATTTAAGAATTATGCCAAAAAAGTCATTTTTTTACTGTGGGACCAATCCTAGCCGTTAGCGCGCGGTGAAGAAATAGCAATAGTTTCAAGAACTACAGTTCATTGACTTTCTAACGGTGTCAGTCCGTTTGAGTTACAACGGTTGGGTCACATATTCGTACCAACATGTATTTAGCAATATTTATCTGATATTACTAGGTTGCATCGCTTTTAACAGTGAAACGATTGACTGTGGGACTTAATTGAACTAACTTTGGACTGTAACCTGATAAATTTGATAAATGAGACAATTGAACTCCAAGAAATAACATTCTTCTTAATTTGATGTGAATGCCCAAACACAGCGATTACACTGGGCGCTGTTGTAGCGCTTCATTTAAAAATTTAGATAAATAAGTCATTCTTTACTGTGGGACCAATCCTTTCCATTATCGCGCGCTGAAGAAATAGCGATAGTTTCAAAAACTACATTTCATTGACTTTTCTAACGGTGTCAGTCCGTTTGAGTTACAACGGTTGGGTCACATATTCGTGCCAACATGTACTTAGCGATATTTTTCTGATATTACTAGGTTGCATCGCTTTTAACCATGAAACGATTGACTTTGGGACTTAATTACACTAACTTTGCACTGTCCCATGATAAATGTGATAAATGAGAAAATTGGACTTCAAGAAATAACATTCTTTTTTATTTGACATGATTGCCAGAACTAAGAGATTACACTGGGCGCTGTGGTAGCGCTTCGATTCAAAATTAAGATAAAAAAGTTATTTTTTGCTGAGGAACCAATCCTAGCCGTTAGCGCGCGCTGAAGAAATAGCCATATTTTCAAAAACTACATTTCAGTGCCTTTTCTAACGGTGTCAGTCCGTTTGATTTACAACGGTTGGGTCACATATTCGTACCAACATGTATTTAGCGATATTTTTCTGATATTACTAGGTTGCATCGCTTTTAACTATGAAACGATTGACTGTGGGACTTAATTGAACTAACTTTCGACTGTGACCTGATAAATGTGATAAAGGAGACAATTGGATTCCAAGAAATAACATTCTTCTTAATTCGACGTGATTGCCGAAATTCAGCCATCACACTGGGCGCTGTGGTACCGCTTCATTTAAGAATTAAGATAAAAAAAGTCATTTTTTTATTGTGGGACCAATCCTAGCCATTTGCGCGCGTTGAAGAAATAGAGACAGTTTCAAATACTACATTTCACTGACTTTCTAACGGTGTCAGTCCGTTTGAGATTCAACAGTTGGGTCACATATTCGTACCAACATGTATTTAGCGATATTTTTCTCATATTACTAGATTGCATCGATTTTAACAGTAAAACGATTGACTGTGGGACTAAATTGAACTGATTTTGGACTGTGACCTAATAAATGTTATAAGTGAGACAAGTTGACTCCAAGAAATAACATTCTTCTTAATTTGACATGATTACCGGAACTCAGCGATTACACTGGGCTCTGTTGTAGCGCTTCATTTAAAAATTTAGATAAATAAGTCATTCTTTACTGTCGGATTTATCCTATCCGTTATCGCGCGCTGAAGAAATAGCGACAGTTTAAAAAACTACATTTCATTGACTATGTACCGGTGTCAGTCCGTTTGAGTTATAACGGTTGGGTCACATATTCGTAGCAACATGTATTTTTTGATATTTTTCAGGTATTACTAGGTTGTATGGCTTTTAACATTGAAACGATTGACGTTGGGACTTAATTTAACTAACTTTGGACTGTGACCTGATAAATGTGATAAATGCGATAATTGGATTCCAAGAAATAAAATTCTTCTTAATTTGACATGATTGCCGGAATTTAGCGATTACACTGGGAGCTGTGGTAGCGCTTCAATTAATAATTAAGATAAAAAAGTCATCTTTTGCTGTGGGACTAATCCTGGCCGTTAGCGCGCTGAGAAATAGCGACAGTTTCAAAAACTTCATTTCATTGACTTTCTAACGGCGTCAGTCCGTTTGAGTTACAACGGTTGGGTCACATATTCGTACCATCCATGTATTTAGCGATATTTTTCTGATGTTACTAGGTTGCATCGCCTTTAACAATGAAACGATTGACTGTGGGACTTAATTGAACTAACTTTGGACTGTGACCTGATAAATGTGATAAAGGAGACAATTGGACTCCAAGAAAAAACATTCTTCTTAATTTGACATGATTGCCGAAACTCAGCGATTATACTGGGCGCTGTGGTAGCGCTTCATTTAAGAATTAAGATAAGAAAGTCATTTTTTTTACAGTGGGACCAATCCTAGCCGTTATCGGTCGCTGAAGAAATAGCGACAGTTTCAAAAACTACAATTCATTTACTTTCTAACGGTGTCAGTCCGTTTGAGTTACAACAGTTGGGTCATATATTCGCACCAATATGTATTTAGAGACATTTTTCTGATATTACTAGGTTGCATCGCTTTTAACAGTGAAACGATTGACCGTGGGACTTAATTGAACTAACTTTGGACTGCGACCTGATCAATGTGATAAATGAGAAAATTGGACTGCAAGAAAAAAACATTCTTTTTAATTTGACGTGATTGCCGAAACTCACCGATTACACCGGGCGCTGTGGAAGCGCTTCAATTAAAAATTAAGAAAAGAAAGTCATTCTTTACTTAGGCACCAATCCTAGCTGTTAGCGCGCGCAGAAGAAATAAAAACAGTTTCAAATACTACATTTCACTGACTTTCTAACGGTGTCAGTTCGTTTGAGTTTCAACGCTTGGGTCACATATTCGTACCAACATGTATTTAGAGATATTTATCTGATATTACTAGGATGCATCGCTTTTAACAGTGAAACGATTGACCGTGGGACTTAATTGAACTAACTTTGGACTGCGACCTGATCAATGTGATAAATGAGAAAATTGGACTGCAAGAAAAAAACATTCTTTTTAATTTGACAAGATTGTCGAAACTCAGCGATTACACTAGGCGCTGTTGTAGCGCTTCATTTAAGAATTAAGATAAAAAAAGTCATTTTTTTACTGTGGGACCAATCCTAGCCGATAGCACGCGCTGAACAAAGAGGGACAGTTTAAAAAGCTACATTTCATTGACTTCTAACGGTGTCAGTCCGTTTGAGTGGCAACGGTTGGGTCACATATTCGTACCAACATGTATTTAGCGATATTTTTCTGATATTACTAGGTTGCATCGCTTTTAACTATGAAACAATTGACGGTGGGACTTAATTGAACTCATTATGCACTGTCACCTGATAAATGTGATAAAGGAGACAATTGGACTCCAAGAAATATCGTTCTTCTTAATTTGACATGATTGCCGAAACTCAGCGATTACTCTGGGCGCTGTGGTAGCGCTTCATTTAAGAATTATGCCAAAAAAAGTTATTTTTTTACTGTGAGACCAATCCTAGCCGTTAGCGCGCAGTGAAGAAATAGCAATAGTTTCAAGAACTACATTTCACTGACTTTCTAACGGTGTCAGTTCGTTTGAGTTTCAACGCTTGGGTCACATATTCGTACCAACATGTATTTAGAGATATTTATCTGATATTACTAGGATGCATCGCTTTTAACAGTGAAACGATTGACCGTGGGACTTAATTGAACTAACTTTGGACTGCGACCTGATCAATGTGATAAATGAGAAAATTGGACTGCAAGAAAAAAACATTCTTTTTAATTTGACAAGATTGTCGAAACTCAGCGATTACACTAGGCGCTGTTGTAGCGCTTCATTTAAGAATTAAGATAAAAAAAGTCATTTTTTTACTGTGGGACCAATCCTAGCCGATAGCACGCGCTGAACAAAGAGGGACAGTTTAAAAAGCTACATTTCATTGACTTCTAACGGTGTCAGTCCGTTTGAGTGGCAACGGTTGGGTCACATATTCGTACCAACATGTATTTAGCGATATTTTTCTGATATTACTAGGTTGCATCGCTTTTAACTATGAAACAATTGACGGTGGGACTTAATTGAACTCATTATGCACTGTCACCTGATAAATGTGATAAAGGAGACAATTGGACTCCAAGAAATATCGTTCTTCTTAATTTGACATGATTGCCGAAACTCAGCGATTACTCTGGGCGCTGTGGTAGCGCTTCATTTAAGAATTATGCCAAAAAAAGTTATTTTTTTACTGTGAGACCAATCCTAGCCGTTAGCGCGCAGTGAAGAAATAGCAATAGTTTCAAGAACTACATTTCATTGACTTTCTAACGGTGTCAGTCCGTTTGAGTTACAACGGTTGGGTCACATATTCGTACCAACATGTATTTAGCAATATTTATCTGATATTACTAGGTTGCATCGCTTTTAACAGTGAAACGATTGACTGTGGGACTTAATTGAACTAACTTTGGACTGTAACCTGATAAATTTGATAAATGAGACAATTGAACTCCAAGAAATAAAATTCTTCTTAATTTGATGTGAATGCCGAAACACAGCGATTACACTGGGCGCTGTTGTAGCGCTTCACTTAAAAATTTAGATAAATAAGTCATTCTTTACTGTGGGACCAATCCTTTCCATTATCGGGCGCTGAAGAAATAGCGATAGTTTCAAAAACTACATTTCATTGACTTTTCTAACGGTGTCAGTCCGTTTGAGTTACAACGGTTGGGTCACATATTCGTGCCAACATGTACTTAGCGATATTTTTCTGATATTACTAGGTTGCATCGCTTTTAACCATGAAACGATTGACTTTGGGACTTAATTACACTAACTTTGCACTGTCCCATGATAAATGTGATAAATGAGAAAATTGGGCTTCAAGAAATAACATTCTTTTTTATTTGACATGATTGCCGGAACTAAGAGATTACACTGGGCGCTGTGGTAGCGCTTCGATTCAAAATTAAGATAAAAAAGTTATTTTTTGCTGAGGAACCAATCCTAGCCGTTAGCGCGCGCTGAAGAAATAGCCATATTTTCAAAAACTACATTTCAGTGTCTTTTCTAACGGTGTCAGTCCGTTTGATTTACAACGGTTGGGTCACATATTCGTACCAACATGTATTTAGCGATATTTTTCTGATATTACTAGGTTGCATCGCTTTTAACTATGAAACGATTGACTGTGGGACTTAATTGAACTAACTTTCGACTGTGACCTGATAAATGTGATAAAGGAGACAATTGGATTCCAAGAAATAACATTCTTCTTAATTCGACATGATTGCCGAAATTTAGCGATCACACTGGGCGCTGTGGTACCGCTTCATTTAAGAATTAAGATAAAAAAAGTCATTTTTTTATTGTGGGACCAATCCTAGCCATTTGCGCGCGTTGAAGAAATAGAGACAGTTTTAAATACTACATTTCACTGACTTTCTAACGGTGTCAGTCCGTTTGAGATTTAACAGTTGGGTCACATATTCGTACCAACATGTATTTAGCGATATTTTTCTCATATTACTAGATTGCATCGATTTTAACAGTAAAACGATTGACTGTGGGACTAAATTGAACTGATTTTGGACTGTGACCTAATAAATGTTATAAGTGAGACAAGTTGACTCCAAGAAATAACATTCTTCTTAATTTGACATGATTACCGGAACTCAGCGATTACACTGGGCTCTGTTGTAGCGCTTCATTTAAAAAATTAGATAAATAAGTCATTCTTTACTGTCGGATTTATCCTGTCCGTTATCGCGCGCTGAAGAAATAGCGACAGTTTAAAAAACTACCTTTCATTGACTTTGTAACGGTGTCAGTCCGTTTGAGTTATAACAGTTGGGTCACATATTCATACCAACATGTATTTAGCGATATTTATCTGATATTACTAGGTTGCATCGCTTTTAACAGTGAAACGATTGACTGTGGGACTTAATTGAACTACCTTTGGACTGTGACCTGATAAATGTGATAAATGAGAAAATTGAACTTCAAGAAATAACATTATTCTTAATTTGACATGATTGCCGGAACTCAGCGATTACACTGGGCACTGTGGTAGCGCTTCATTTAAACATTTAGATTAATAAGTCATTTTTTACTGTGGGACCAATCCTAGCCGTTATAGCGCGCTGAAGAAATAGCGACAGCTTCAAAAACTACATTTTATTGAATTTCAAACAGTATCAATCCGTTTGAGTTACAACGGTTGAGTCACATATTCTTAGCAACATGTATTTTTTGATATTTTTCAGGTATTACTAGGTTGTATGGCTTTTAACATTGAAACGATTGACGTTGGGACTTAATTTAACTAACTTTGGACTGTGACCTGATAAATGTGATAAATGCGATAATTGGATTCCAAGAAATAAAATTCTTCTTAATTTGACATGATTGCCGGAATTTAGCGATTACACTGGGAGCTGTGGTAGCGCTTCAATTAATAATTAAGATAAAAAAGTCATCTTTTGCTGTGGGACTAATCCTGGCCGTTAGCGCACTGAGAAATAGCGACAGTTTCAAAAACTTCATTTCATTGACTTTCTAACGGTGTCAGTCCGTTTGAGTTACAACGGTTGGGTCACATATTCGTACCATCCATGTATTTAGCGATATTTTTCTGATGTTAATAGGTTGCATCGCCTTTAACAATGAAACGATTGACTGTGGGACTTAATTGAACTAACTTTGGACTGTGACCTGATAAATGTGATAAATGAGACAATTGGACTCCAAGAAATAACATTCTTCTTAATTTGACATGATTGCCAAAACTCAGCGATTAAACTTGGCGCTGTGGTAGCGCTTCATTTAAGAATTAAGATAAGAAACTCATTTTTTTTACTGTGGGACCCATCCTAGCCGTTATCGCGCGCTGAAGAAATAGCGACAGTTTCAAAAACTACAATTTATTGACTTTCTAACGGTGTCAGTCCGTTTGAGTTACAACAGTTGGGTCATATATTCGCACCAATATGTATTTAGAGACATTTTTCTGATATTACTAGGTTGCATCGCTTTAAACAATGAAACGATTAACTGTGGGACTTATTTGAACTAACTTTGGACTGTGACCTGATAAATGTGATAAATGAGACAATTGGACTCCAAGAAATAACATTCTTTTTAATTTGACGTGATCGCCGGAACTCAACGATTACACTAGGCTCTGTGGTAGCGCTTCATTTAAGAGTTTAGATAAATAAGCCATTCTTTACTGTGGGACCAATCCTAGCAGTTATCGCGCGCTGAAGAAATAGCGACAGCTTCAAAAACTACATTTCATTGAATTTCAAACAGTATCAATCCGTTTGAGTTACAACGGTTGAGTCACATATTCGTAGCAACATGTATTTTTTGATATTTTTCAGGTATTACTAGGTTCTATGGCTTTTAACATTGAAACGATTGACGTTGGGACTTAATTTAACTAACTTTGGACTGTGACCTGATAAATGTGATAAATGCGATAATTGGATTCCAAGAAATAAAATTCTTCTTAATTTGACATGATTGTCGGAATTTAGCGATTACACTGGGAGCTGTGGTAGCGCTTCAATTAATAATTAAGATAAAAAAGTCATCTTTTGCTGTGGGACTAATCCTGGCCGTTAGCGCGCTGAAGAAATAGCGACAGTTTCAAAAACTTCATTTCATTGACTTTCTAACGGTGTCAGTCCGTTTGAGTTACAACGGTTGGG
Source organism: Hydractinia symbiolongicarpus (assembly GCF_029227915.1). Lineage (NCBI taxonomy): Eukaryota > Metazoa > Cnidaria > Hydrozoa > Anthoathecata > Hydractiniidae > Hydractinia > Hydractinia symbiolongicarpus. The sequence continues at coordinate 605,445 of NC_079880.1, forward strand.
TCACATATTCGTACCAACATGTATTTAGCGATATTTTTCTGATGTTACTAGGTTGCATCGTCTTTAACAATGAAACGATTGACTGTGGGACTTAATTGAACTAACTTTGGACTGTGACCTGATAAATGTGATAAAGGAGACAATTGGACTCCAAGAAAAAACATTCTTCTTAATTTGACATGATTGCCGAAACTCAGCGATTACACTGGGCGCTGTGGTAGCGCTTCATTTAAGAATTAAGATAAGAAAGTCATTTTTTTTACTGTGGGACCAATCCTAGCCGTTATCGGGCGCTGAAGAAATAGCGACAGTTTCAAAAACTACAATTCATTGACTTTCTAACGGTGTCAGTCCGTTTGAGTTACAACAGTTGGGTCATATATTCGCACCAATATGTATTTAGAGACATTTTTCTGATATTACTAGGTTGCATCGCTTTCAACAATGAAACGATTAACTGTGGGACTTATTTGAACTAACTTTGGACTGTGACCTGATAAATGTGATAAATGAGACAATTGGACTCCAAGAAATAATATTCTTCTCAATTTGACGTGATTCCCGAAACTCACCGATTACACCGGGCGCTGTGGAAGCGCTTCAATTAAAAATTAAGAAAAGAAAGTCATTTTTTACTTAGGCACCAATCCTAGCTGTTAGCGCGCGCCGAAGAAATAAAAACAGTTTCAAATACTACATTTCACTGACTTTCTAACGGTGTCAGTTCGTTTGAGTATCAACGCTTGGGTCACATATTCGTACCAACATGTATTTAGAGATATTTATCTGATATTACTAGGATGCATCGCTTTTAACAGTGAAACGATTGACCGTGGGACTTAATTGAACTAACTTTGGACTGCGACCTGATCAATGTGATAAATGAGAAAATTGGACTGCAAGAAAAAAACATTCTTCTTAATTTGACAAGATTGTCGAAACTCAGCGATTACACTAGGCGCTGTGGTAGCGCTTCATTTAAGAATTAAGATAAAAAAAGTCATTTTTTTACTGTGGGACCAATCCTAGCCGTTAGCGCGCGCTGAAGAAATAGCGACAGTTTCAAAAACTACATTTCATTGACTTCCTAACGCTGTCAGTCCGTTTGAGTTTAAACGGTTGGGTCACATATTCGTACCAACATGTATTTCTTGATACTTTTCGGGTATTACTATGTTGAATGGCTTTTAACAGCGAAACGATTGACTGCGGGACTTAATTGATCTGATTATGGACTGTGACCCTGTAAATGTGAAAGCGAGACAATTGGACTTCAAGAAATAACATTCTTCTTAATTTGAAATGATTGCCGAAACTCACCGATTACACCAGGCGCTGTGGAAGCGCTTCAATTAAAAATTAAGATAAGAAAGTCATTTTTTACTTAGGCACCAATCCTAGCTGTTAGCGCGCGCCGAAGAAATAAAAACAGTTTCAAATACTACATTTCACTGACTTTCTAACGGTGTCAGTTCGTTTAAGTTTCAACGCTTGGGTCACATATTCGTACCAACATGTATTTAGAGATATTTATCTGATATTACTAGGATGCATCGCTTTTAACAGTGAAACGATTGACCGTGGGACTTAATTGAACTAACTTTTGACTATGACCTGATAAATGTGATAAATAAAAAAATTGGACTCCAAGAAATAGCATTCTTCTTAATTTGACATGATTGCATAAACTCAGCGATTACACTGGGCGCTGTTGTAGCGCTTCATTTAAAAATTTAAATTAATAAGTCATTTTTTACTGTGGGACCAATTCTAGCCGTTATCGCGCCCTGAAGAAATAGCGACAGTTTCAGAAACTTCATTTCATTGACTTTCTAACGGTGTCAGTCCGTTTGAGTTACAACGGTTTCGTAACATATTCGTACCAACATGAATTTAGCGATATTTTCCTGATATTACTAGGTTTCATCGCCTTTAACAATAAAATGATTGACTGTGGGACTTAATTGAACTAAATTTTGACTGTGACCTGAGAAATGTGATAAATGAAAAAATTGGACTCCAAGAAATAGCATTCTTCTTAATTTGATATGATTGCCTAAACTCAGCGTTTACACTGGGCGCTGTTGTAGCGCTTCATCTAAAAATTTAAATTAATAAGTCATTTTTTACTGTGGGACCAATCTTAGCCGTTATCGCGCATTGAAGAAATAGCGACAGTTCAAAAACTTCTTTTCATTGACTTTCTAACGATGTCAGTCCGTTTGAGTTTCAACGCTTGGGTCACATATTCGTACCAACATGAATTTAGCGATATTTTTCTGATATTACTAGGTTGCATCGCCTTTAACAATGAAACGATTGACTGTAGGACTTAATTAAACTAACTTTGGACTGTGAACTGATAAATGTGATAAATGAGACAATTGGACTCCAAGAAATAACATTCTTCTTAATTTGACGTGATTGCCGGAACTCAACGATTACACTAGGCTCTGTGGTAGCGCTTCATTTAAGAATTTAAATAAATAAGACATTCTTTACTGTGGGACCAATCCTAGCAGTTATCGCGCGCTGAAGAAATAGCGACAGCTTCAAAAACTACATTTCATTGAATTTCAAACAGTATCAATCCGTTTGAGTTACAACGGTTGAGCCACATATTCGTAGCAACATGTATTTTTGATATTTTTCAGGTATTACTAGGTTGTATGGCTTTTAACATTGAAACGATTGACGTTGGGATTTAATTTAACTAACTTTGGACTGTGACCTGATAAATGTGAACTCAGCGATTGCACTGGGCGCTGTGGTAGCCGTTATCGCGCGCTGAAGAAATAGCGACAGTTTCAAAAACTACATAAGAAAGTCATTTTTTACTTAGGCACCAATCCTAGCTGTTAGCGCGCGCCGAAGAAATAAAAACAGTTTCAAATACAACATTTCACTGACTTTCTAACGGTGTCAGTTCGTTTGAGTTTCAACGCTTGGGTCACATATTCGTACCAACATGTATTTAGAGATATTTATCTGATATTACCAGGATGCATCGCTTTTAACAGTGAAACAATTGACCGTGGGACTTAATTGAACTAACTTTGGACTGGGACCTGATCAATGTGATAAATGAGAAAATTGGAATGCAAGAAAAACAATTCTTCTTAATTTGACATGATTGCCGAAACTCAGCGATTACACTGGGCGCTGTGGTAGCGCTTCAATTCAGAATTAAGATAAGAAAGTCATTTTTTACTGAGGGACCAATCCTAGCCGTTAGCGCGCGCTGAAGAAATAGTGAAAGGTTCAAAAACTTCATTTCATTGACTTTCTAACGGTGTCAGTCCGTTTGAGTTACAACGGTTGCGTAACATTTTCGTACCAACATGAATTTAGCGATATTTTCCTGATATTACTAGGCTTCATCGCCTTTAACAATAAAATGATTGACTGTGGGACTTAATTGAACTAAATTTTGAGTGTGACCTGATAAATGTGATAAATGAAAAAATTGGACTCCAACAAATAGCATTCTTCTTAATTTGATATGATTGCCTAAACTTAGCGTTTACACTGGGCGCTGTTGTAGCGCTTCATTTAAAAATTTAAATTAATAAGTCATTTTTTACTGTGGGACCAATCTTAGCCGTTATCGCGCGCTGTAGAAATAGCGACAGTTTCTAAAACTTCTTTTCATTGAATTTCTAACGATGTCAGTCCGTTTGAGTTACAACGGTTGTGTCACATATTTGTACCAGCATGAACTTAGCGATATGTTTCTGATATTACTAGGTTGCATCGCCTTTAACAATGAAACGATTGGCTGTAGGACTTAATTAAACTAACTTTGGACTGTGACCTGATAAATGTGATAAATGAGACAATTGGACTCCAAGTAATAACATTCTTCTTAATTTGACGTGATTGCCGGAACTCAACGATTACACTAGGCTCTGTGGTAGCGCTTCATTTAAGAATTTAGATAAATAAGACATTCTTTACTGCGGGACCAATCCTAGCAGTTATCGCGCGCTGAAGAAATAGCGACAGCTTCAAAAACTACATTTTATTGAATTTCAAATAGTATCAATCCGTTTGAGTTACAGCGGTTGAGCCACATATTCGTAGCAACATGTATTTTTTGATATTTTTCAGGTATTACTAGGTTGTATGGCTTTTAACATTGAAACGATTGACGTTGGGATTTAATTTAACTAACTTTGGACTGTGACCTGATAAATGTGAACTCAGCGATTGCACTGGGCGCTGTGGTAGCCGTTATCGCGCGCTGAAGAAATAGCGACAGTTTCAAAAACTACATTTCATTGACTTTCTAACGGTGTCAGTCCGTTTGAGTTACAACGGTTGGGTCACATATTTGTACCAACATGTATTTCTTGATACTTTTCGGGTATTACTAGGTTGTATGGCTTTTAACAGCGAAACGATTGACTGCGGGACTTAATTGAACTGACTATGGACTGTGACCCTGTAAATGTGAAAGCGAGACAATTGGACTTCAAGAAATAACATTCTTCTTAATTTGAAATGATTGCCGAAACTCACCGATTACACCGGGCGCTGTGGAAGCGCTTCAATTAAAAATTAAGATAAGAAAGTCATTTTTTACTTAGGCACCAATCCTAGCTGTTAGCGCGCGCCGAAGAAATAAAAACAGTTTCAATTACTACATTTCACTGACTTTCTAACGGTGTCAGTTCGTTTGAGTTTCAACGCTTGGGTCACATATTCGTACCAACATGTATTTAGAGATATTTATCTGATATTACTAGGATGCATCGCTTTTAAAAGTGAAACAATTGACCGTGGGACTTAATTGAACTAACTTTGGACTGCGACCTGATCAATGTGATAAATGAAAAAATTGGAATGCAAGAAAAACAATTCTTCTTAATTTGACATGATTGCCGAAACTCAGCGATTACACTGGGCGCTGTGGTAGAGCTTCAATTTAGAATTAAGATAAAAAAGTCATTTTTTACTGAGGGACCAATCCTAGCCGTTAGCGCGCGCTGAAGAAATAGTGAAAGGTTCAAAAACTACATTTCATTGACTTTCTAACGGTGTCAGTCCGTTTAAGTTTCCACCGTTAGGTCATATATTCGTACCAACATGTATTTAGCGATATTCATCTGACATTACTAGATTTCATCGCTTTTAACAGCGAAACGATTGACTGTGGGACTTAATTGAACTAACTTTTGACTATGACCTGATAAATGTGATAAATAAAAAAATTGGACTCCAAGAAATAGCATTCTTCTTAATTTGACATGATTGCATAAACTCAGCGATTACACTGGGCGCTGTTGTAGCGCTTCATTTAAAAATTTAAATTAATAAGTCATTTTTTACTGTGGGACCAATCCTAGCCGTTATTGCGCCCTGAAGAAATAGCGACAGTTTCAGAAACTTCATTTCATTGACTTTCTAACGGTGTCAGTCCGTTTGAGTTACAACGGTTGCGTAACATTTTCGTACCAACATGAATTTAGCGATATTTTCCTGATATTACTAGGCTTCATCGCCTTTAACAATAAAATGATTGACTGTGGGACTTAATTGAACTAAATTTTGAGTGTGACCTGATAAATGTGATAAATGAAAAAATTGGACTCCAAGAAATAGCATTCTTCTTAATTTGATATGATTGCCTAAACTTAGCGTTTACACTGGGCGCTGTTGTAGCGCTTCATTTAAAAATTTAAATTAATAAGTCATTTTTTACTGTGGGACCAATCTTAGCCGTTATCGCGCGCTGAAGAAATAGCGACAGTTTCTAAAACTTCTTTTCATTGACTTTCTAACGATGTCAGTCCGTTTGAGTTACAACGGTTGTGTCACATATTTGTACCAGCATGAACTTAGCGATATGTTTCTGATATTACTAGGTTGCATCGCCTTTAACAATGAAACGATTGACTGTAGGACTTAATTAAACTAACTTTGGACTGTGACCTGATAAATGTGATAAATGAAACAATTGGACTCCAAGAAATAACATTCTTCTTAATTTGACGTGATTGCCGGAACTCAACGATTACACTAGGCTCTGTGGTAGCGCTTCATTTAAGAATTTAGATAAATAAGACATTCTTTACTGCGGGACCAATCCTAGCAGTTATCGCGCGCTGAAGAAATAGCGACAGCTTCAAAAACTACATTTCATTGAATTTCAAACAGTATCAATCCGTTTGAGTTACAGCGGTTGAGCCACATATTCGTAGCAACATGTATTTTTTGATATTTTTCAGGTATTACTAGGTTGTATGGCTTTTAACATTGAAACGATTGACGTTGGGATTTAATTTAACTAACTTTGGACTGTGACCTGATAAATGTGAACTCAGCGATTGCACTGGGCGCTGTGGTAGCCGTTATCGCGCGCTGAAGAAATAGCGACAGTTTCTAAAACTTCTTTTCATTGACTTTCTAACGATGTCAGTCCGTTTGAGTTACAACGGTTGTGTCACATAT